>NC_065579.1:94277747-94600247 GCF_024542745.1 Macaca thibetana thibetana | reverse complement strand
ATTACCCTTCTATTTTTTATTTTTTATTTTTTATTTTTTTGAGACAGAGTCTCACTCTGTCACCCAGGCTGGAGTGCAGTGGCATGATCTCAGCTCACTGCAACCTCCACCTCCCAGGCTCAAGCTATCCTCCCATCTCAGCCTCACAAGTAGCTGGGACTACAGGTGCAGCCACCATGGCTGGCTAATTTTTTGGGGGGTATTTTTTTGTAGAGCCTTGGTCTTGCCATGTTACCTAGGCTGGTTTCGAATGTGGCCGAATTAAGTTCCCTCTTTCTTCTTTACCTCATTTCCTGGAGTCAACCACTATTGTGCCTCTATCTCACTATAAGTTCCTCTTGTTTATTCTTGGCCTTCGTATAAATTGTATCATACAGTATGTATTTTTTTGGGTCTGGTTTTTTCAGCTCAACGTTATGTCTGTAAGAGTCATCCATGTTATTCTAGGTATTAGGAGTTCTATCCTTTTTATTGCTGAGTAATATTCCATTGCATGAGTATAACACAATTTTTTTTTTTTTTGAGATGGGGTCTCACTCTGTCCTCCAGGCTGGAGTGCAGTGGTGCAATCATGGCTCAGTACAGCCTCGACCTCCTGGGCTCCAAGTAACCCTCCCGCCTCAGCCTCCCAAGGAGCTGGGACTACAGGCACTCATCACCACGCCTGGCTAATTTTTTTTTTTAAATAGAGACGGGGGTCTTACTAGGTTGCCTCCCCAGGTGCTGGGATTACAGATATGAGCCACCATGCCTGGCCCAGATGTAAAGTTCTATCAACTTCATCTTCTTTAAGATATTTCGTTTAGAGGTGACTAAGTCACTTCATTCTGGCTGGTTCCCCGTACACCTTCATCACCATTCTGGAGATTTCCTTCCCATTTTCTCCCATATTGGATCTCCTTTTTTTCTGGAGTCCGTGCCTTTTCGTTTTCTTGGGTTAGTCTCTTCTTTTGGTGGAACACACCCTCCAGTTAGCTCCCTGTAAAAGGAAGCTGTCAGAAAATGTCTCTTTTCTATTCTCACACCTAATTGATCATTTGGCTGGATACAGAACTCTAGCTCGGACATAATTTTCCCTCAGAATTTTGAAGGCATTACTCCATTGGCTTCTTGCTTCCAGAGTTATTGTTGAGAAAACTAAATCCATTCTCATCTTCATCATTTGTATGTGGCCTTTTTTTTTTTTTCCTCCCTCTCTGGAAATTTATAAGGGGTATTCTTTTTCTTTTAACGTTCTGAATTTTTATAGCATTGTACATTGGTGTAAAGTAATTTTTATTTATTGGACTGGGCCCTTTCAATCACATCCATATCCTTCTGTTCAGGGTAAAATTTTCCATGTATTTCATGGGTGATTCTTCTTTTTGAAACTTGTGTTATTCAGATGGGAGTTTTGGTGGACTAGTCTTAGAATTTTGTTTTCTTGCTCTTTTTCCCATTTCTTTGTGTTTTTTCTTTCCTCTCTGAGAGTTTGCCTCAGTGCTATCTTTGAACCCTTCTAGCGAGTTCTTAATGTCTGCTATCATGTTTTAAATTTCCAAGAACTGTTTCTTTGTTCTGAATATCTAATCTTTCCTTTAAAAAATAGTTTCTGAGCTAGACATGGTGGGGTGTGCCTGTAGTTCCAGCTACTTGGAAGGCTGAAGTGGGAGGCTTGGGCCCAGGTTTTCAAGGCCAGCATGAGGAACATAGCAAGACCCTGTCTTAAAAAAAAAAAAAAAAAAAGAGAGAGAAAAAAATTGTTTCATTTCATTAATATAATGTCCCTTATTTTTCTCATAATATTAATGAGTTTCCTTTTATGTTTAAAATATTTTTTTCTTGCATAGTTTCTGTTTCTTCCAATTCATTTTTTTCTTTCAGTTTGTTGGGCTCTTTATCCATATACTCTAGCTGATGGGTTTTGGCAGGCTATTGAATATATTAATTTGGAGTCAAGGGGAGAGGTTGGAGAATAAAAATTTTATCCAACTCAGAAAGCTGTTATAAAAATTAAGTGATGTAATGCATATAATTTGTTTAGCACAGAGTCTGGAATATAGTAAGCATTCAAATGTTTGATGGTATATTTTATTTTATTATTTAATGGCTGCGTCATATTCTTTTAGCATACAGATGAACATAATTCACCTAGCCATTCCTCTACGGCTATTGAAGATCAGGCTTACTTTTTACTTTCTACTATTAGGTAAATAGGGATGAGTATTTTTCTGAAAATGGCTTTAGTCACATATTTTAAAGCTTTCATTATGTAATATATATATTTTTTGAGACAGGATTTTGATCTGTCACCCAGGCTGGAGCACAGTGGCACAATCATAGCTTACTGCAGCCTTGAATTCCCAGGCTCAATGCATCCTCCCTCCTCAGCCTTCTGATTAAGCTGGGACTACAGGCACGTGACCCACACCCAACTAATTAAATTTTTTATTTTTATTTTTATTTTTAGAGGTAGGGTTTCTTTATGTTGCCTAGGCTGGTCTCAAACTCCTAAGCTCAAGCAATTCTCCTGTCTTGGCCTCCCAAAGTACTGGTATTACAGGTGTGAGCTACTGTGCCCAGACTCATTATGGAATTTTCAATCATGTACAAAAGTAAAGAAAATGGTATAATAAACTCCCACGTACCCATTATTTAGTTTCAACAATAGCCATTTTTGGTCAAGTATCCAAACATGTTCATGTTTAGTGGACAATCTTGTTTTAACTCTAGTATATGGATTCTATACCAGTGCTGTCCAATAAAAATATAATGTAACCTACAAATGAAAACCATGTTTGTAATTTAAAACATAACTTAATTGTAACCTAAAATTTTCTAGTAGCTACATTTGAAAAATATTAAAGAAGTGAAATTTATTTATTTATTTAAGACAGGATCTCACTCTGTTGCCCAGGCTGGAGTGTAGGGGTGCAATCATAGTTCGTTGCAGCGTCAAATTCCTGGTCTCAACCGATCTTCCAGCCTCAGCCTCATGAGTAGCTAGGACTACAGGCATGTGCCAAGAGGCCTGCTAAGTTTTAAATTTTTTGTACAGACAGAGTCTCCCTGTGTTGCTCAAGTTGGTCTGGAACTCCTGGGCTTAAGTGATCCTCCCACCTCACCTCAGCTTCACGAAGTGATGAGATTACAAGTGTGAGCCATTGTGTCCCGCCTGTGAAATTAATTTTAATAATATATTTTATTTTACTCAATATATCCAAAATATTATTTTAATATATAACCAGTTTCCAAGTTATTAATGACATATTTTCATTTTTTTGGTACTAAGTCTTCAAAATCTAGTGTGTACTTTACATTCATAGCATATCTCAACTGGACTAGCTCAATAGCCACATGTGCCTAGTGGCTCTCCTATGAGAAAGTGTGAATATGCTCACCAAACAGGATTAATGTGAAGCAGATCCCAGACATTTTATCAGTGTGTCCATAAATACTTCAATATGTGTCTGTAATAACAATGTCCATATTTTTAAAAAAGGTTTCCTTAGAATTACTTTTTAGAAATACGGTTATTGGGTTGAAGAATATGCACTTTTAAAATCTTGCAGCATATTATAGCTACTTTTTCAGAACACTAGATTAATTTACACTCCCTTCAGGAGTGTGTGATGGAGCCCGTGTCACCCTCATAGTGTGTATTTGGATCACTGACCATGGTTCTGAAATCTAGAGAAAGGCAGTAAGACTTCCCCTCTGTTGTGAGAGGTCAAATTTTGTTTTGTTTTAATGGCTTAAAACAAGTTTTATTCTCTTACAGTTCTGAAGGTCAGAAGTCTGAATTCAGTTTTACTGGGCTAAAGTCAACGTTTTGGCTTTTAGAGGTTCCTTTTGGAGGCTCTGAGGGGATAATTTGTTTCCTTGCTTTTTCAGCTTCTCATGGCCACCTGTGTTCCTTTACTTGCCCCTTCCTCCATCTTTCAAGTGCATCATCCCAATCTTTACTTGTATTCATCATACCGCCTTTTCATCTGTGAGAAGTCAAGTTCTAGTGATGATTCAGAGGTGACTTTTAAGCAGACAAGAGCAAAGAGACACAAGCAGGAACCTGCCAGGCATAGTGGTGTGCACCTGTTGTCCACGTGGGAGGCTTAGAAGGAAGGATTGCCTGAGCCCAGGGCTTCAAGTCCAGCCTCAGCAACATAGACCCCATCTCTAAAATAAATGAATGAATAAATAAATAAAGTAAAATAAAAACATGGGCTTCTTGGAACTCTACTTTTATATAGAAAAGAAGAAAGCAGATGACAGAAGATAGAGGGAGGTAATAATAACAAGAGAGACAGACTTCTGGGTAAAAATGGCTGATAGAGCACAAACATCTAAGTGCATATCTTCCTGATGCCCGACTAGAACAACAATGGGGGCTGTCCTTAAATACTTGTTTGTTTTCTTCTTTCTTTCTTTTCTTTCTTTCTTTTTCTTTTTTTTTTTTTTTTTTTTTTTTGAGATGGAGTCTCCCTCTGTTGCCTAGGCTGGAGTGCAGTGGTGCAATCTCAGCTCACTGCAACCTCCGCCTCCTGGATTCAAGCAATTCTCCTGCCTCAGCCTCCCCAGAAGCTAGGATTATAGGCACCCGCCATCATGCCCAGCTAATGATTGTATTTTTAGTAGAGATGGAGTTTCACTATGTTGGTCAGGCTGGTCTCGAACTGCTGACCTCAGGTGATCCACCCGCCTCGGCCTCCCAAAGTGCTGGGATTTCAGGTGTGAGCGAGCCACCATTCCTGGCACCTCGTTTGTTTTCTATTTAAGGTGAGGGGATAAAAAGCTGATTGGAAGTTTGGAGTTATTGATTCAAGCTTCACTGTAGGATAATCTGACTAGTGAACTCCAAATGCCAGCACATTTGTGTCCTTTCTCCTGGACTACTTGGATTCCTCACAAAGGAAGAATCTTCTAAAGCCCTAACTAAAGGGTGGAGTTAACCTAGAACCTGGGAGTTGATGGAGTTAGAGGGCTTGGAGTCTAAACACTGAATATGCCTTGGTTTCCTTAATCTTGTTGTTTTGGTATGACACCTCCACCCCTAACTGTGCCTTGTGCTTTCCAGTTCCTCTGCTTGAGTTGGGAAGAGGCAGTCATTCATCAGCAAGGAGTAGAACAGATCTTGGAATCACTATTTTTCTTCTTCTTCTTCTTCTTCTTTTTTTTTTCTTTTCAAGAAGGAGTCTTGCTCCATCACCCAGGCTGGAGTGCAGTGGTGCAATCTCGGCTCACTGCAACCTCTGCCTCCCGGGTTCAAGCGATTCTCCTGCCTCAGCCTCCTTAGTATCTGGGATAACAGGTGCTCCACCTTGCCTGGCTAATTTTTGTATTTTTTGTAGAGACGGGGTTTCATCATGTTGGCCAGGCTGGTCTCAAACTCCTGACCTCGTGAACCATCCACCACAGCCTCCCAAAGTGCTAGGATTACAGGCTGAGCCACTGCACCCAGCCAGAATAACTATTCTTAAACAGTTTAATTATCTTTATTTTGTGCTCACTAACCAACTTGCAGCTGTACCTGATGCCACAGATTCCTGAGCTTTTTGAGAACACTACTGTTTAAATTGGTTGATTTTTTATTTTCTCATTGATTTAGGACTGTGCTTTCTTGCCTCTGCTAAGTCAGTTACCCCTGGTCCACCAGGCTTTCGAGTGCCAAAATGTTACTATTCTTTTCTTTTCTTCTTTTCTCTCCATGCTATGGATATGTGCTGGTATAGTTTGTTTTTTTTTTTGAGGCTGAGGCAGGAGAATGGCATGAACCCGGGAGGCGGAGCTTGCAGTGAGCTGAGATTGGCCACTGCACTCCAGCCCGGGCGACAGAGCCAGACTCCGTCTCAAAAAAAAAAAAAAAAAAAAAAGAAAATAGTCTGGATCTTAACCTTCCTCTTACTAAGCCCTCTCTCCCTGCTTTATTCACATATCATTTAATAGCAACTCTATCCTTTCAGTCACTCAAGCAAAACTATTGGAATAACTTTTAACCCCTCTTTTTCTCTCTCACTCCACATACATTCATCAGCAAATACTGTGGGCTCTACTTTCACATATATCCGGGGTCTGACCATTGCTCACAGCCTCTACTGCTACCAACCTGGTCCAAGCTATCAGCAGTTCTCATCTGGATTATTAAAATCACCCACCAACTGGTTTTCGTGTTTCTGCCCTTGTCTCCTTTATTTTTTTATCACTGTAACAAGAAACAGAAGCCAGATACCCCTCCTTTGTTCAGAACTCTCAATGGGGTCCCCTTGCACAGTCTACTCCCTGTTAACTCCCTTACCCTATCTCCCCCATCTTCCAGTCATTTATTCTGCTCCAATCACAATGGCCTTTGTATTTGTGGTCGCTTTTGCTTAGAATGCTCTTCCTCCAGATATTCAAATGGCCGACTCCTTCACGTTCTCTTAAGTGTTCGTTCAAATATCACCTTATCTGAAAAGACTTTTCTGACCTAATAGCAATCCCCATCTCATGCTTCTGGCACTTTCCTTTCCCCATACTCTTCTTTATTTCTCCAGATCACTTATAATCCCCTTGTACAGTGTGTATTTAGTTGGTTAGTGTATTTAGTTCTCCCTCACTAGAATGTTGGTTCCCTGAAGGCAAGGACTTTGTCTACATTGTTAATTGGTGGAGTTACACCACCTACACAGGATCTTACTCAGAGGATGAATTCAATCAACATTAGTTGAATGAACAAATGAACAAGCAGTTGAATTGAATGGCTATATTAAAGGAAACTGAGGCATAGAAAACCTAAGAATTTTAGATGAAGATCACACAACAATGAACAGCAGAACCAGGATGTGTGAACCAGGTTTTTGTGATGTCAAAGCCTGAGTTCTTAATCATTTTGTTTGACATTTGCGAATAATTTTTAATGAGATCTGAAAGTGCTAATAGTATAATGCTATGAAAGAATGAAATATAGCTTTGTAATTTCAGCATGATCTTAACTATGTACAAATGTGTAAAGAAAAAGATTTGGAAAGAAAAATATCAAATATACAGCGTGAGATTCTGAGTGTGTGTGTGTGTGTGTGTATATTTTTTTTTTTTTGGAGACAGAGTTTCGCTCTTGTTGCCCAGGCTGGAGTGCACTGGCATGATCTCAGCTTACCGCAACCTCCACCTTCTGGGTTCAAGCAGTTCTCCTGCCTCAGCCTCCTGAGTAGCTGGGATTACAGGCATGCACCACGATGCCCAGCTAATTTTGTATTTTTAGTAGAGACAGGGTTTCTCCAGGTTAGTCAGGCTGGTCTCAAACTCCTGATCTCAGGTGATCTGCCCGCCTCAGCCTCCCAAAATGCTGAGATTGTAGGCGTAAGCTACTACGCCCGGCCTCAAAATATACTTTTTAACTTTCATTTAGAAAATTGTAAACATACACAAAGCAGACAGAATACTATAATAAACCCCTATGTCTCATCACCCCAACCTCAAGGATCATCAAAGTATGGGCCAGTTCTACCCCTACATTCTCCCTCCCCTGTGATTTTGAATCAATTCACAGATGTAATGGTCAATTTTATGTGTCAACTTGGCTAGACTATAGCACCCAGTTATTCGTTAATCTAGGTGTAGCTGTGAAAGTATTTTGTGGATGTGATTACTGCCCATAATTAGTAGATTTTTAAGGGGACTTAACCTATGTAATCTGGGTGAGCCTGATTAAATCAGTTGAAAGTTCATAAGAGCAGAACTGAGATTTCTCTGAGAAGGAAGAAATTCCATCTATGGACTGCAGCTTTAGTTCATGCCTGAGGGTTCCAGCCTGCTCTTCCTGACGGCCTGCCCTACGGATTTAGGACTTGCCTAGCCAGCCCCATAGTCTCACAAGCCAATTCCTTGCAATAGATCTCTTCATACTGGCTCTATTTCTCTGGTTGAACTTTGGCTGATATGCCAGACATATCATTTCATCTGGAAACAGTTCAGCAAGTATCTAAACCGGGGGTCCCCAACCCCCAGCCAGGCGGTAGACCAGTACTGGTCCGTGGCCTGTTTAGGAACCAGGCCGCACAGCAGGTGTTGAGCAGCGGGCAAACCAGCATTACCACCTGAACTCCACCTCCTGTCAGATCAGCAGCAACGCGAACCCTATTGTGAACTGCGTGTGTGAGGGATCTAGGTTGTTTGCTCCTTATGAGAATCTAATGCCTGATGATCTGAGGTGGAACAGTTTCATCCTGAAACCGTCTGTGCCTCCCCACCCAGCTCCCCACCATCCATAGAAAAATTGTCTCCCACAAAACTGGTTTCTGGTGCCAAAAATGTTGGAGACCATTGATCTAAACAGCAAGGGTTCTTGAAAAAAAAATTCATGATACTATTATTATTATTTTTTTATTTATTTACTTATTTTGAGACAGAGTGTCGCTCTTCCGCTCAGGCTGGAGTGCAGTGGCATGATCTCTGCTCACTACAACCTCCACTGCCCAAGTTCAAGTGATTCTCTTGCCTCAGCCTCCTGAGCAGCTGGGATTACAGGCGCACACCACCACACCTGGCTAATTTTTGTATTTTTTGGTAGAGACGGGGTTTCACTAAGTTGGCCAGGCTGGTCTTGAACTCCTGACCTCAAGTAATCCATCCGCCTTGGCCTTTCAAAGTACTGAGATTACAGGCAAGAGCCACGGCGGTCGGCCGATTCCATTATTTTACCTAAACAAAAATTAACAGGAATTCCTTGATAATATTCAATGTTCAGATTTCCAATTATCTCCTTATTTTATACTATTAAAAATATTTTTGAACTAATGATTTTTTTTTCTAATACCTTTAGAGAGGTTAAAAAAAAAGGGCAGGAGGCTCAAGCTGGGAAGAATTTTTTCCATAGTTCCAACAGAGGGCATTCAAGTCTCATGTTTCAAGAGAAAAGACAGTTGTCTCATTTCTATTACACCCTTAGTCATTTAACTCATGGCTTGTCACACAGTAGACTTTTGGTGAAAGTGTGATGAGTGAATAATGAACAAGTAAATGGGTGAAAGAAATATGTTTTAAAACTTGTATTTATTGGCTATATCCATGCCAGGCACTGGCTAAGTGCTGTATTTTCTCTTAACTATCCCATGAGGTAGGTATTATGCCCGTTTTATATATGAGGAAGTCAAGATTCAAGGAGACTGAAAGACATGATGAAAACCGTAGAGGTAATAAGGAGAAAATTCTTGAGTTAACCCAGATCTGTGACTTTATATCGTAGTATAGGACATACAGATAATGTATAAATGGTTGAAAAAGAGAACATCTGTAGCCACTACCTAGTTGTAGAATAACACTGTCATCCTAGAAGCCCTGTTGTTATGAACTGAATATTTGTGATCCCCCAAATTTATATGTTGAAGCCCTAACGCCCCAATATAGGATTTGGAGATAGAGCCTTTGGGAGGGGAGATAACTAGGGTTAGACAAGATTATGAAGGAGTGGCCCTCAAGATATCCCAGAGTGCGCTCGCTCTCTCGCTCTCGCTCTCGCTCTCCCTGTGAGCTCAGAGGAAAGGCCATGTGGACACAGCATAACGGCCGCCATCTGCAAGCCAGGAATTGAGCCCTCACCAGGAATTAGTCAGCTGATGCCTTGATGTTGGAATTCCGAGGCTCCAAAACTCTGAGAAGATTAATTTCTGTTGTTTAAGCCACTCAATTTATAGTATTTTATTATGGCAGTTCAAGCAGCCTAAGACACCCATTTATCCTTTTCCAGACACAGCCTCCATTTTCTCCCAAATTTCAGAGTAATAATTTCCTTGCTTTTCTTTAGCGTTTACCTAAACGTTTACTAAACAGTTTTGCCTGTTTTTAAACCTTGTATTAGGCCAGATGCAATGACTCATGCCTGTAATCCCAGCACTTTGGGAGGACGAGGTGGGCGGATCACAAGATCAGAAGTTCGAGACCAGCCTGGCCAACATGGTGAAACCCTGTCTCTACTAAAAATACAAAAATTAGCTGGGCATGGTGGCAGGTGCCTGTAATCCCAGGAGGCCGAGGCAGGAGACTCACTTCAACCCAGGAGGTGAAGTTTACAGTGAGCCAAGATCGAGCCACTGCACTCCAGCCTGGGTGACAGAGGGAGACTCCATCTCAAAACAAAAACAAAAACAAAACAAAAGACAAACAAAAAAAAACCTTTTTACTATGTAGTTCTTTTGTTTTCATTGATGTACAGTATTTTCTAGTATGGCTATATTGCTATTTATTTATTCATTTATTCCGTGGGATAGGCATCTTGGTTGCTGCTTAAAACATTCTTAGGCATGTATCCTGGTATATCTAAGACTATATATCACTAAGGTATATACTTTGG
Organism: Macaca thibetana thibetana; assembly: GCF_024542745.1. Taxonomy (NCBI): domain Eukaryota; kingdom Metazoa; phylum Chordata; class Mammalia; order Primates; family Cercopithecidae; genus Macaca; species Macaca thibetana. Next base: position 94,589,944 of record NC_065579.1, on the reverse strand, counting down.
ACTGGAATTTCCAGGTCATTTTATGTGCATATCTTCACCTTTATTAGATAATACCTCAGTTTTCCAGAGTGGTTGCATTAATTTACAGTCCCACAGCAGTATAGGAGAGTTCCAGTTCCACATCCTCACTAACACTTGGTATTGTCAGATTTTTAAGTTTTGCCAAACGAACAAGCATGTTGTACTATTTCTCTGTAGTTTGAATTTGCATTGTCCCAATAATGAGATTGCGCATCTTTTCATATGTTTATTGGACATTTAGATGTCTCCTTTTGAAAAGTGTATTTTCAAGATTATTGCCTGTTTAGAAAAATTAAATCATCTTCCTTTTTCTTACTGATTTGTAGGTGTTTTTCATATAATTTGGAAAGTAGTCTTTTATCAGTTATATGTGTTGTGAATACCTTCTTCCACTCTGTGGCTTGTCTTTTCACTCTTTTAATGATGTTTTTTGAGGAACATAAGTTTTACATTTTAATGTATTAAGTATTTTCTTATGGTTAATGCTTTTTGTGTAGTGTTTAAGAAACCCTTCCCTTACCCAGGATCCTAAAACTGTTCTCCTACATTTTCTTCTAAACCTTTATAGGTTTTTCACACTTAGGTCTTTAAGCTACCTGGAAACAATTCCTGCAAGTGGAGTGAGGAAAGGGTCAAATTCATTTTTTCTCCATTAAGATATCCAACTGTCTTGCATTTTCCCACTGCTCTGATGTGACACTTCTGTTATAAATCAGGTGTCTGTATGTGAATGGGTATGTTAGACCACAGAAATCTAAAGCCAGATTCCTAACTACTATATGATACTGCCTTTCTGTGTGAAAGGAAAAGTTATGCAGTGGGTTTTAGACTCGTCCAGGCCCAAAGCTCAAGCCCCAATCCCTATCCCCCAAAGCACTCAGTGGCTGGGTAATGCTGGCATGTACTTTTACCTCTGAACCCATGCTTTTTTTTACATAGTTGTAGTTAGGAATAGACACTATTTGTGATACTCATCACTTTTATCTTCACCACATATTTCACATCAAAAGACTCGCTTTGGTTGGAGCTTTGGGGTTTGGGGTTCCATAGTTGTATTAGTTCACTGTGACTGTGTAACAAATTACCACAAATTTAGTGGCTTTAAACATCATATTTTTGTTACTTTATAGTTTTGTAGGTCAGAAGTCACGGTGGGCTCAACTGGGTTCTCCACTTAGGGTCTCAGTAGGCTGAAATCAAGATATGATCTGACCTGGACTCTTATCTGAAGGCTCTGGGTGAAAATATGCTTCCAAGTTCATTCAGGTTGTTGGCAGAATCCAGCTCCTTGCAGCTGCAGGACTGAGGTCTCTGATTTTTTGCTGATGCCAGCCAGGGATTGCTCTTAGTTTCTAGAGGCTGCACTTCGGGCCTTTGCACACGACGCCCTCCATCCTCAAGCTGGCAACTGCACGTAGAATTCTTCTCATGCTTTGAATCTCTGACTTCTTCTTCTGGAGAAAATGCTCTGCCTTTAAAGAGCTCATGTGGTGAGGTTAGGCCTACCTGGATAAGCTCTCCATTTTAAGGTCAACTGATTTGTAATTACATCTGCAAAACCCTTTTGCCATGTGACAATGTAACCACATAATTGGAGTAACACCAGAGGGCGAAGGAGAATTCTGTTCACCACAGTAACAGTGCTAGATATGCTACTTGAACTACGGATTTCACAATGGTCTATCTATAAAAATTCTTGTGTGTGTGTGTGTGTGTGTGTGTGTGTGTGTGAGAGAGAGAGAGAGAGAGAGAGAAAGAGAGAGAGAGAATCAGAGAGAGAGAGAGAGAGAGAGTCTTGCAGTCTTGCTTTGTTACCCAGGCTAGAGTGCAGTGGCATGATCTCGGCTCACTGCAACCTCCACCTCCCAGGCTCAAGCACTCTTCCTACCTCAACCTACCAAGTAGCTGGAACTCCAAGTGTGCCCACAACTTCTGGCTAATTTTTGTAATTTTTGGAGAGAAGAGGTTTTGCCACGTTTCCCAGGCTGCTCTCGAACTCCTGGGCTCAAACAATCCTGCCTGCCTCAGCTACTCCCAAAAGGCTGAGATTACAGGTGTGAGCTACTACACCCAGTCAAAAATTCTTCGGTGTGTGTCAGAAAACCTAAAGTACCTCAGCTTATTCTAACTTCCTAAATGAGTTAGAAATGTTGACTAGGACTTGCCTTCTTGGAGCTTTTACTCTCTTTCTTGCACAGACAAGTTTTTTTTTCTTGCAAACTCTTGGTGATTTGGATGCTGTTTTTTCCCCGCTATCTCTATGGTTTATTGCCCATTCTTAGTCACTCATGGAAACAACCTCAATCAACAAATATGAATAAATACTATGTTCATATCATATGTCCAAATCCAAGATCACACCTAAAAGGCATCAGCCATAATAGGTGTTTTTAGATGTCTGTTGAATGAATGAGGAGTGATGCACAATAGGCTTTTCCCTTAAGAAGCCTACTGTCTCTTTTAGAAATAAGCTGTACACATACACCAAGATAAATGACAATATGAGGACTTATGTGGCTGGTTTTGAAAAAGTGGTCCAGGAGATACAGCATAGTATGTGTATGCAAGGAAAGCTTTGTGGAAGACTTACAGGAAGGAACTGGATCTTGAGAAATATACATGATTGCTTCTCAATCATGTATTGGTGGGAGGATGGGAGGATGATCTAGCAATCTAGTAGAGAGGATGGTGTGAGCAAAGGTACAGTTTGGGATAGGAGTAGCCATTCTGGATGAGAAATAAGATTTGAGTGTCAGGTTGTGGCCTCACAGAGGCTTAGAATTTCAAATAAGGTACAGAAGTGCTTGACTCAATAATCTCAAGCGGTCAAAGGTTTATCGAAGTAAAAGCACTTTGAACTCTCTGGAATAAAGGTGATATTAATGAATGGGTTTCTTAATTCACTAGGGAAAACATTTTCTCTCATAAATATCACCTAGAGTCCTTAGGAGGAAGACTACCATATGTAAGTTAACACACACACACCCACTGCAAGTCAAAATAAAATAATAGTTCTTTATTCCATATTCAGCTAAGAAACAGCAATATGAAATAATGCTGATTTTTACTTTGTAGCCATTGGATTTGCTGGAGTTCTTTCTCATTCAACTTTGGAGATAAATATTCCTGCAGCTTCCTTTTCTTTCCCCAAAGTCAAGACCTATGACTACTATGCAGAGAGGTCTATGATCTAGGAAAGTAATTGGCTAGTAAATCATAAAGTAGGATGTTCTATGACAACATCAAGTATACTGTGGGAATGGTGACAAAAATATATACACCATGAAAACAATGGAAAGGCAGCCCTTTGCTAAACAAAAGCCTAGCAAAGGCAGTAAAATCTGGAATGCAACAATCTTGCTAGGGATAAATGTGTTTTTATGGGAGGGCATAGCAATACAGTGGTGAGATGAGGATGATGACAAACACAAAGGTTGCAATCTAGTGACCAGAGCCCTAAGTGGGAATTCCACTTGGAGAATGGTCTATAGTTTTCTGGGAGACCGTTTTTATGTTTCTGTGCTTCGGGATCCACCTGTATGACAGAAGCCTGGCTGTGGCCACTGCCCTGAGGGAAATAAGTCTTCTCCCCCAGATACTATATTCTACTGATCTGAGGGGTTCACTGCTTATGAGATTGCTACAAGAAAGTCTTAGTTAAAGACCAATGGGAAAAAAAAAACTATAAAATGAGATATCTGATTGGGCCAAATGCTTAATGGGTATCCTGCCAGGAAGAATACTGAGGGAGGGAAATAGAAACTGAGCCCTGAGGTCAATTCTTCAACATTAAGCTGATACCCTCTCTACTTACTCTTCCTCTGGGGGACTTAAAATAAAGAGCCTGATCTTGGTGGCCTGTCTCTTCTCTGTTCCCCAATAGATCAGCACATGGGTAGTGAGGTCTCTGAAGAGCAATATGCACAGAATAGCCAAGGGACGCCCCAAGAGGTACTGTGGCAGAAATCAGTATTTGAGAGGCACGTGACCTAGGTGTTTGATTTTAGTTAGTTGTATTTCCTGAAGGCAGCCACTTTACCTGTGTTGCCTGGTGCCATCCAGGCTGACTCTAAGCAGCCACTGGACTCCAGGAGCTGCTTTGAAGGCTCAGTCAGAATCCACTGCCTGGTCAAAGGCATGCTCGGAGTGCCTCTTTTTTCTGGATGCTGAACACAGGTACGCAAGAAACGCCAGACACAGCAAGGCTGCCGCTGTGAAGAAAGCAAGGGTGCCCACAAAGACAGGTGGTTCTATGGGCAGACGGATCAGAGGGCTTTCAGCTGGTATCTGGTTGGTCAGGCTGAGCATGTAGCCAAGAGACCAGGCTATGCTGCTATTCCCCACCTGTGGAGTAGAGGACAAGGCTCAAGGCTACAATTACATACCAGAGGCATACCACTATCAACCTCACAAAGCTCCCAAGGGAAATTGTGGCCCAAAGAGGTCAAAGGACTTGCCCAAGTTAAGACACCACACTGTAGCCACAAAGACTTGGGGAATCTCACCTCCAGCACTGCAGAAGAAATAGTCAAAAGAACAAATCCTCACAATCTTGTCATAGCCAAGAGTGAAGAAGGCACAGTTAATAATAGTGAAAGTGTTCCTGTTGTCCAGGAGCACAAGAGTGTTTGTGGCTAGAGAAAGAGGCTAATGAGTGGTTTGCTGATCCCAGGACCAGTTTCTAAGAATAGGAAATCAGCCCAAATGGGAAGCTGACTGTCAATTTCTTCTGGTTGTTCTATCCATTTTGCTTTACATGTTTTTAGGGTGTTTTATTAGGTGTATAAATGTTTCACCTTTACAATCTTCATAGTGAATTGAACATTTTATCATTATGTTGTAACCCTTGCTGTCTAGAATGAGGCTCTTTGTCTTAAAGACAGCTTTGCCAGATATTAAATAGTTACACCAGCTTTCTTTTGGGTAGTGTTTGATAATTTAAAAAAGTTATCTTTCAATCTTTCCATGTCTTTATGCTTGAATCACGTTTCTCTTATAAATGGCACCTGCTTGATTTCTAAAAATTCAATCTGACATCTGTCTTTTAACTGGTAGGTTTAGTCCATTTATAATTATTGTGATTATTAATATATTTACACTTCTTTCTAATATCTTACTTTTAAATTTTCAATTAGTGCTTTTATATATATATATATATTTTTTCTTCTTTCCTGCCTTAAAAATGATATCTGTGGCCAGGCATGGTGGCTCACGCCTATAATCCCAGCACTCTGGGAGGCTGAGGCAGGCGGATCACCTGAGGTCAGGAGTTCAAGACCAGCCTGGCCAATGTGGTGAAACCCTGTCTCTATAAAAATACAAAAATTAGCCAGGCATGATGGTGGGTGCCTGTAATCCCAGTTACTCAGGAGGCTGAGGCAGGAGAATTGCTTGAGCCCAGGAGGCAGAGGCTGCAGTGAGCTGAGATCACGCCATTGCACTCCAGCCTAGGTGACAGAGCGAGACTCCGTCTCAAAAAAAAAAAAAAAAAAAAAAAAAAAAAGAAAGAAAAAGAAAAAGATATCTCTGTGTTCCCTTTGACAAGAAGAGAATTTGAATTTTAGGTTTACTCTTATGTCCCTGTATCTTATAACTCCTTACCACACCCTTATCATGTTGGGTATTTTCTATACTTGAGTCATATGAATGGCGTTTATTTTTATAGTTTTCTTTAGTGTTTGTTTTCTGTTTTTTTAACATCTTTTTTTTTTTTTTTTTTTTTTTTTTTGAGACGGAGTCTTGTTCTGTTGCCCAGGCTGGAGTGAAATGGTGAGATCTCGGCTTACTGCAACCTCCACCTCCCAGTTTCAAGTGATTCTCCTGCCTCAGCCTCCTGAGTGGCTGGGAGTAAAGGCGCATGCCACCACACCCAGTTAATATTTTGTATTTTTAGTAGAGACATGGTTTTACCATGTTTGCCAGGCTGGTCTTGAACTCCTGACCTCAGGTGATCCATCTGCCTCGGCCTCCCAGAGTGCTGGAATTACAGGTGTGAGCCACAGCACCTGGCCTTTTTAATGTAAATTTTAAGCCACAACATCATTTATTCTTTCTTCCAGTATTTTTGTAACATGTCCTGGATTTATTTCTCTTCTTATTTTATTACTTCTATCAAAAATATTTTCAATGTAAGTCTTTGTGCAGCAAATCTTCTTAAGTCTTTTTACACCTTAACATTTTTATTTTTATTTATTTATTTAGAGATGGAGTTTTGCTCTTGTTGCCCAGGCTGGAGTGCAATGGCATGATCTCGGCTCATGGCAACCTCCACCTCCCAGGTTATGGTGATTCTCCTGCCTCAGCCTCCTGAGTAGCTGGGATTACACGCATGCACCATCATGCCCGGCGAATTTCATATTTTTAGTAGAGACAGTGTTTCTCCTTGTTGGTCAGGCTGGTCTCGAACTACCGACCTCAGGTGATCCACCTGCCTCGGCCTCCCAAAGTGCTGGGATTACAGGTGTGAGCCACTGCACCCAGCCTACATCTTCACATTTAATTACTAATTTGGCTGGACATAACATTCTTTATAATTAGAAAAAAGGAACTTTTAACTTAGATACTATATCAACTCAAACTGGCATTCAAATGGAAAGTCATTCTCAATTCTTATAATATACTTTACTGGTAATTAGATTCATTAGAAGCAAAGCTTAGAGAGTACATGCTACCAACAGTCCTTGTGTCTCCAGACATCCTTATTTTTTTGTAGATGACTCAATTTTATTTATGTAAAAGTAGAGAGTCAGAGGCCTAATGCAGGATATTGATTGATTTAATCTAATTATTGCTGAAGCTGGTATTGAACAGGCTGACTCCAGACATCCTTCAGGCTTCATATCAGCTATTCCTGAAATGAGAAAATTCTCTGGAACCTGGGGAACATAGTGCTGGCTGAACATATTCGCAAGGCTGAGCCCTGCCTGAAACAAGGTATGGAGGTCCTTTCACCTGTCACCAGGTGACAGCTGTGATTCCAGCTTTGGACCATTCTGGTCACTTGACCATCATATATATATATGTATGTATTTATAGATATCTATAAATATACATATTTTTAGATATATTAAACCCTGAGCTAAGAATATCTTCTCCGTCCCCCAAATCTTTGTCAGTGAATGTAATGACTTCAGGTTCATTCAAAGAGAAAATGTTTATTTAATGCTAATGCAAATCCGTCAGGCTCTAAGGCCTGTATCTTACTCCGACATCTGCATAAAATGGAGAAGAATTAGTTGCTATCCTCTTTTAAAAATGGTTACATTTAAAGCTTCTTTTCAGGATGAAAAGTCTCATATCCTTAATTCATATTTATTTATGAATTCATATTTATTTACGAATTCAACAAACATTTACTAAGCACCTTCTAGGCTCTATCCCTTGTGCTGAGTGCTGGGAATATGAAGATACCAAGACAAGTCTCTGCCCTCCAGGACCTCCTAGTCCATTGGCCCTTGGCCTCCAGTCTTTTCCAGGAGAATGGACACCCATGAGCAACTCCACTAAATTCTCCACGACCTCTTCTGGGAAACTCACAAGGGATCAGTCTGATCAGCTTCCACCCAGTGAGTTTAACTCGTTAATACCCTTTTACCTTCTACATTTGCTCCACACACATACATACAAATCTCTCTGTTGGGAAAAAGAAGAGAAAATGATTTGTGCTTTGACTTACTTCTTTTTCAAAATGTATCTGGGGCCAAGTCTCCTCTGTGAATTTGTAACCATTCACAAACAAGTGGTAGATATAGTTGGCTGAGAAGCAGTAAGAGCGGGCGTATACCTCATCAAATTTGGGGAGCAGGAGTGGGAGCTGAAAGGAGGTTTAAAACATCTTAGAGGCAGGGCAGGCAGGTATTTTTTTTTTTTTTTTTTTTTTTTTTTTTTTTTTTTGAGACTGAGTCTGGCTCTGTTGCCCAGGCTGGAGTGCAGTGGCCGGATCTCAGCTCACTGCAAGCTCCGCCTCCCGGGTTTACGCCATTCTCCTGCCTCAGCCTCCGGAGTAGCTGGGACCACAGGCGCCCGCCACCTCGCCCGGCTAGTTTTTTGTATTTTTTAGTAGAGACGGGGTTTCACCGTGTTAGCCAGGATGGTCTCGATCTCCTGACCTTGTGATCCGCCCGTCTCAGCCTCCCAAAGTGCTGGGATTACAGGCTTGAGCCACCGTGCCCGGCTAGGTATGTTTTAAAATGAACACCTTGGGTTAAAAGTCATGTTTTAAAGAATCTTATCATCCGTAATTTCATAATAGAAAAGACTTTATAATACAATCATATAATTATTCAATATAATTATGAAGATATCACTATATAATTTCACAATATACTAATCTTTAAACTCATTGAGTGCTTATTATTATATGCCAAATATTATTCTAACCATTGTGCATGTAGTTATAACATTAATTCACACCACAGGTGTGGGAGTAGCTTCCCTTATTCTTTTTATTTTACAGATGTGATGGAAATAGAAGAGCATAAAGGCTAAATTCAGAATATACACACATAGAATAGATTCTACCATATATATATTTTTTTGTACTGACATTGATACTTTCTCTTTAAATACTGACCTGACTCCAATTCTGTGAGCAGAAATTCCAGGTGCTGGAGTTGAAGGTGTCCAGGGAAAAGCTACCTGAAAGATTTAAAGCACTGGCTGTGTAGTAGAATCCTGCAAAAGCCTGGAAATAAGTAATACAGAAGGAAATTAGTTCTCAGAATGGGTATAATAGAAAGGTTTATGGGTGAGGAATTAGAAGGTGGCTAACAGGTCAGCAGAGGAGAAACAGAAAAGTGAGAAATAAATATTCAACGGGGAAAGAAAGGAATCTTTCAGGTTTTGCTCTTACCACAAATGGCCCTTTAATCTTTGGCTGATAAACCCCATCAAAAGAACACGTTTCTTGATCATGGCAAGCTTTGAAGTCAAATAAGGAAGCCACCTTCTCCTTACACAGAGATGGGTCCCCAGTTCCCTCAAAAGTGATGATATCACTGGGGTTATAACTTTCTGGCCTCTGGTCCACAGTGCACAGGCTATCAAATACATGGCCCATGGTGAAGTTGATGCTATAATCCCGAGGGTAACAGGGATTGGTGAGATGGTTTTTGGTAGGAGAATTCTGTAGGTATAAGAGTAAGGTGTTAGAAACCACGTTTTTTGTGGATAGCCAAGTATCTCCCTTTTGCAAATTCTCTCTATCACTATCCTCCAATGCCAAGAGAAAAACAAAAAATACCATTCTATGTCAGCATGTCTTTGATGATAGGTTGTCTAGATAATTCAAGTGGGGGTGGGGGGAAAGGGTGTGTGTGTGTGTGTGTGTGTGTGTGTGTGTGTGTGTGTGTGACAATTACCTTGTACCAGGCATAGCGCTAGGCTCTCTCACACATTATCTGATCCAGCTCTTATGATAGCCCTGTGAACCAGGTTTTATGAACTTCACATGTTGAGAAAATGGATATATTTAATGTATCATTTTAAGTAGAATGTCATCTATCCACCTAGCAAAATAATCCAAAAGGTACAAATAAACATATGAAAGTGAAGTCTCCTTCTCATCCACTTGCAGCCATCAGGCCTCTCTCTGGAAACAATCACTATTGCCAATTTTTGTGTATCCTTCCAATGATCTGGCATGCACATGCAAATATATTTTTTTCTCCCACGCTTTTCTTTTTTTAAAGCCATAAATGGTAGCACTTTATATACCCCATTGTACCCGTTGCTTTTCTCACTTAAAAATGTATCTTTGAGATATTTCCATTCATTGTACTTACAGAGTGGCCTATTTTTTTAGTAGCTGCATAGTATTCCACTGTACAAATAAATCATACTTTATTTAAGGAATATCATCTAGATGAACTCTGAGGTGGTTCCCAATCATTTTGCCATTACAAACAAATAACCTTGTCACATATAAATCTTTTATCCATTGCAATTTATTTGACTTAAAGATTCAGATAGACTTGGCTTTACTTTTTCCATATGACTATTCAATCTTTAATCTACTGGTGCAAAATACTCTATTTTATGCTAAAATCCTAAATGTTGTTGATTCAGTTTATGAACTCTCCTTTTGAAGGAATTGGATTTGAACTATGTTCAACTTAAGCCACTAAGGCATACTGCTTCCCCTATAGTAAAATCTTTTCTTTTAGCTGGGTGTGATGGCTCACACCTGTAATCCCAGCACTTTAGGAGGCTGAGGCAGGCGGATCATTTGAGATCAGGAGTTTGAGACCAGCCTGGGCAGCATGGTGAAACTCCATCTTTCCTAAAAATACAAAAATTAGCCAGACGTGGTGGCATGCACCTGTAGTCCCAGCTACTCGGGAGGCTGAGGCAGGAGAATCACTTGAACCCGGGAAGTGGAGGTTGCAGCGAACTGAGATTGCACCGTTACACTCCAGCCTGGGTGACAGAGCAAGACTCCGTCTCAAAAAAATTAAAAAAAAATTTTTTTTTAATTAGTTTTTTTTTTGGTAGAGGTATGTTCTCCCTATGTTACCCAGGTTGGTCTCAAACTCCTGTGCACAAGAGCCTTAGCCTTCCAAAGTGCTAGGATTACAGGTGTGAGCCACTGCACCTGGCCACCCTACAGTAAAATCTTGACTCAGACATTTAGCCCAACCCTTTCATTTTACTAATGAGGAAACTGAGGTACATATTCAAGTAATGCAATTGTTTAACAAAGGTCAGTGACAAGATTCTGCAAAAATCCTATAAAAGCTTAACATTCATCAAACAGAACCCAAATGAGTGTTTTCCAGAAAGATCTTCATTTGACTGAGAAAGAGGCAAACAGGCCCCTTTCTGCCTCTATGGTATGAAAACAATTTATGATTTTCAAAAGCCGTTACATATAATTTATAGCATATCATACTTGGGTCACCCTATAGCTGAAATATTGGTTGAAAGAAAAAAATATCGAATCAATCAATTGGCTATTTAGTATCTACTTCCAAATCTGATTTATACTTTTTTTTCTTTTCTAGTATAGTCTGAAGGGAGATTTATACTTTTAAAATGATTAAAACTATAAATTATTTCTGGCTTGGTCCAGAGAAGAAACAAGATAACATAAATTATTTCTGACTTAGTACATAGGAAAAACTTAGTAAATATTAGTTCTTTTCTTTTTTTTGTGTCTGAATTTTTGTTGTGGCATTCTTTACATATAATGGGCCAATGTGCCAAGTTCAGGCATTCAGCATTCAACAGTCTTCACCGAGCTTAGTGGTTGAAGGGCACTGTCATGAAAAAGTCAATCAGCGGGTTCGAGGGAGAAAAGTCCACTAGAAAACTATAGCATAATCTGATTTTAGAGTTAAACTGGTTAAAACTGGAAAAAACAGTGATAGAAACTATTCTCATTAGTGACAGAAAGTTTAAAAAATACACACAAAGAAAATACATTTAACAACAGAGGTACAGAACCAATGGTGAAAACTATACATTTTATTGAAGGATACAAGCCAAGAATTAAATAAATGGAAATACACTGTATAATTCTGGATAGAAATTGTTGATGTCACTAATAAGCACATTTTAACCAAATTAATGTATGAATCAATGTAATTACAATCACAATCTCAACAAAAAACTTTCTTTTTTATTACTGCTTCAAATGACTTTGAAGTTCAAGATAAACATCTGAGAGTAGAAAAATAGACTATTGCAGGTAGAACAACATGATATTGGTCCCAAAATAGAACAATGAATGTATCGAACAGAAAATCCAGAAACAGATCCTCATTATCTAAGTACTTATTATTAGAATGTTTTGGAATTCCTGCAGCTTATTTCAAAAAGTCATCACAACATGGGTGGTAATCTGCATGGTTTTAATTTTGTTGGAAGATTACCTATTTGTTCATTTAAATAAAAAAAATACACCTGTCCTTTGAACCTATCCTACAGAAATAAAATCACTGGTTCATAAGGTTATATGGGTAAGAAGGCTTATTATATTATTGTCGTAGCAACAAAACAGGACACAGCCTGATGTCCATGAGGAAGGGAATGATTGATACATTATGGGATATTAAATAGTAAAGAAAATAAGTTAATATACTGACCTGGAAAGTGTAGAAGAACAACATATTAAGCTTTGACCAGTGATGGCATTCAGTAAATGGGATTGGAAGGAGGATCTTTCATTTTGACTTTAACACTCTTTGTATGGCTTTAAATTTTTACAATAAGAATGTACTTTCTTTCATAATCAAATGGTCAATTTCTTTTTCTTTTTAAGTTATGGTACTTGGAATACTATGCTCTCATAAAAATAATATTTTAAAAGGACATTAACAACACAGGAAATTGACCATAATATATGGTTAGGTAAAATAAAAGGTAAATATAAAATTATATATACCATATGAAGCCAAGTTTTTACACTTTCATACATTAAAAAAGTGGAAGAAAATGCAATAGTATGATTAATAGTGGTTAATTCCGTTTTTAAAGAAATCCTTTATAGTTTTTGGTGTGCATCTTCTCAATGTTTTTCACTGAACATATATTACATTAAAAACAGAAGACAAATTTCTTACTTAAAAATGGAAAGAAAGTGAATACATATTCCTAATATCCAACATGTTGTCAGAATGAGACTTCAGCTCCAAGGTGACTGGAGACTTATTAATATGAAAGTAATTTGCAAAGTACATATCCAGCTATCATTCTCACCACACTACGTAGTTCCTTATATTACAGATGAGGAAACAAGATCCAGACTGATGGAATTTACTCAGTCAGTGTTTATGATGCAATAATTTGTGTGAACCTTCCAAGTCAAGGCTTGGCAATACATATTTGACCTATGAAACTGTTGGTCAGGCAGGTCTTGACATGAATTTGTCAGTAATCCTCATCTCATCTGAATCTCTCCTCTTGGATGAGTCAGAAGCCTCCGAGGGCAGAGTCACCCTATCAGGCATCTAGAGGTTACCAGGCAAATTGAAGACATGTGTCCCTGTTCCTGTGAGCTGACTGTGAGAGGATGGGTGCTCACTCCTCCACCCCCAGTGCTGGGCTCACATTTGGAGACTGGCATTCTCAAGCCTAAATCAGACCTCAGAAAGGTAAAGTATTTACTTCTCTTCTGTGGACTGCTGGATATATAGATAATCATTCTTTAGTAAACATTGTATAAGTACAAAAACACACAGACACATGCAGACAGACAGAAACACACATTCCACAGGGCCAGCCAAATTTAGAAGATTAGCCTCTCTGATCCCCACTCACCCTGGAAAAAGGAGGATTTCACCTGAGCTTCCACATTCTACTCCTGCTAGAGTCAGAGCTGGAGCAAAGGACATTAAGCATTGCTAGAAGTAAAAGGAGCTGGAGAAAAGAGGATTTTCTAGAGCTTCTCTCCCAGCAAGAAAGAAGCATGTTGGTTGAACTACTTTGATGAGCAAGTGGGGATGAGTGATGAGTATTGAGACCCCTGATAGGGAGCATTGATTGAGTTACCTGTAGGGCTTGGTTTGGCTGACTGGGGAGGGAAGTGGAAGTTGGGGTGGGAGCCATGGAAGGTGACATAGTTTGGCTTTGCCTCATGTAAAATCGTAATCCCACTGTTGGAGGAGGGGCCTGGTGGGAGGTGATTAGGTTATGGGGGCAGATTTCCTCCTTGCTGTTCTCATGATAGTGAGTGAGTTGTCACGAGATCTGGTTGTTTAAAAGTGTGTGGCGTCTTCCCTCCTGTTCCCGCATGTGAGAAGTGCTTGCTTCCCCTTTGCCTTCTACTATGACTGTAAGTTTCCTGAGGCCTCCCTAGAAGCAGAAACCTGTACAGCCCACAGAACCATGAACCAATTAAACAAGCCTCTTTTCTTTATAAATTATCCAGTTTCAGGTATTTCTTTATAGCAGTGTGAGCACGGATTAGTACAGAAGGGTAGTTGAGGGCTGTCTGCAGGCTTCTCACATCTGTTCTTTCCAGGCAGTGCTCAGACTCTCCTGACAATAAATGTCCCATGCGTGTGTCCCAGGGCCTCAGCCGTTTCAGGGAGGATTGGGGAGAGGTTTGGAGGAGGGGCCAGAAGTGGAAGCTGAGTTCCCACAACCCACCCTGCATGAACACTGGGTAAATGCAGGGGTCTGAAGTTGTGAGTCCTGCTGAAGATGCACTTTTGTGATCCCCCTCAACTCTTCTGCAGGATAGAGTCTGCTCCTGTCTTCAGTTATCAGAGTAGGTTGGAGGAATGTGGGTTAACCTACTGATGTTGTGTCCATTTTGTTCCTAGGCTAATTCCCCTGCCTTCGAGTCCCGTAAGAAGCCAGAATCTGTGGCTTCTGATTTCCTCATACCCCTCTAGGTAGTCAAGGCCCATCCTCTCAGCCACCTAGCCATGGCTAAGATTGATGTCCCCAGAGCAGTAGCGTTTGGGTCTGGGGTCTCACCTATGGAGTTAGTGCCCTCATGAACACACACTACATAATGTTGAATTTAATATCAGCAACAACTTTCTAGCTGATGCCTGAATTAGCCTTCTGGGCTCTGAAACACTTACCAAATGAATTACTGATCAACAGGATGGAATGTGGTTGCTCTAAAGTTCCACCGTATAAAGGGTATCAAGCCTGCCTAATATAGACCCATCTAAAAGGAGGCTAAGCCTGGGAAGGCTCTGCCCTCTCCCCCTTCAGCACACATTTCTCTTGTGACCACTAATATTATTTTGTCTACACCCAGGGGAGTCTCAAAAATCTCAGGCTTATTTAGCTCCCGGTTTAAAACAGTTCGTGTCCATAAAGGGATTCCAGGTCTTGAGTCATTTACAAAACATGTGAAGCTCTGGAAATTCCCTAGACTTCTTACTCAAATTCACTGGGAGTGGGCAACATGAGAGGGAGAGGGAGGGGAAGAAAGAGAGAGGGGAAAGGGACTTGGACCCCCAGGAGTAAATTGGAAAATGGGGTTATTTCCATCTACCTTTCAATTGAAGTGGAGAGGACAGACTCCAGAAGGCAGGGCATTCTCCCCTCAGCTCAAACCCTCAAGACAACACCTGCCACCCCCTACCCCCGACTCAAGTACCTGCAGGAGCATTGCCAGAAACTTCTTCTCAGCCTCATTCCGGCCATAGCACTGGAAGCTGTGTGTGTAGAGCGTGTACACGTAGCCATACAGGGACACCTGCATGATGTCGCTGGTGTTCAGATCCACCTTCTCTCCTGCCACGAAGGATATTTGGGTGGAGGCACCACCTAAGTCCAGGGCACCCGTGGTTTCCACTCCATGCGGGTGCACCCACATATGCCAAAGGTTCTTCTGCACAGTGGGAAAAGGAAGTGAGAAAGAAAGCCAAAGGCACCATCTCTGTTTGCCCAAAGTTCTCCACCCAAGCCTCGTCTCCTATTACTAAGAAGTAGGACAGAGAGAGCATGTGAGGCCAATTCTCTCCTTTTCTTTCAGAGGTGGTGAATTCACGTGCTTACAAGAGCTGGGCAAGTAACATAGGTAAGTAATAAATGAGTGAAGTAGATTAGGTGTATAACAGGGAGTGGTGGGGTCTGTGGCAAACTGGAGAGTCCACGAATTACACTCTGTTCCCATTACCGGGCAGGAATGTGCATCTACTGTGACCAGTTCCTCCGATTTTGGGGAGAAGTGAGGAGGTCAGAAGAAGCTAGAAGTATGGATTTTTATGTGAAATTTCCCAAACGTTAATTATTGGTAACTATTTAAAAATTTAAAATACATTTGAAGGGGAACAAAATAGGTCTTGGGCTGGATATGCTCTGAGTAACTCCCGTTTTGTGCCCCCTGTAACATGGCAGTTGTCTCTTGGAATCAACTTTCCTCTGCACCAAGGGAGCAGGGAGTGCAGGGACTGGACTGTGAGGAGACCTGGGAACACAGAGTGAAGACTTCCTCCTGTCTCTGGGGACTTAGGGATGCAGACTTCCTGAGGGCTTTGTAAATTTCAAATGGTCATGGAGCCTCTCTGAAGGATTATTCAACTGCCCTCCCAAAGACCCATAGCCTAGTGTTAAATTTAGATCCCACCCCCTTCCATTTCTTACAAGCTAGTAAAGTGATGAGATTCCCTCCCTCCCAAGCATTTAGTCCTATTTATGACCATGTTTTCTCCCCAGCTATACAGGTGTTTCTTAGCTATTGTCTCATAGGTATTTCCCTAATGCATTACATGATAGGAGTGATACAGGACAGATATCCCTAATGGTGTGTACCTCTACTTAGGCTATCACTCACAAGAGATAGGATAAACAGTAAGATTAAAAACCATGCATTTGTTTCCACACACCTCCAGGAAATTTCCCATTAAATAGTTGGCCGTAATCCATCCATATACCCCTTCCTCTTGACCAGAAATGATTTGAGCACCCCTAAAGTCAAAGGGCTGGGACTTGAAGTAGCTTTGGATGCTTTCAAGGACTTCATTAGCTGCTGTTTCATTTTGCAACCTATGCAAGGCACAAAACAAACAAGTCTGAGACAATAGAGTCTTAAAATATATAGTCTCACTCAGGTGAAAATGCAAACTTCCCCATCTCCCTGCTGGTGGGGATGAATGATTTTCCAGATGTGTGCTGTACACCACAATCCCTTTTGCAAGTTGAAGTCTTCTGGGGCAACTGTGAAGGCAGGATCCACTTGTTACCTGTCAAGCTGCCAAGTAGGAAAATTGCTTTCAGTAAAAGTACAATTTGTTCTCCCCACCTATATCATCTGTTCATGTATCAAAAGAGCCTCCTATTTAACTGCCATTGCTCTCTCAGATCAGCAGAGGAAAGGAGATTGATGAAGGCATAAGAGTGGCATAAATAATCTCTTGAAGGCACCATACGAAGGAACCCTCATCTGACAAGAAGGAAGGGGAGCTTAGTAGGAAAGGGGAAAGGAAGAACATTGAGTTTTCAGCTGTTTCTGCTTCAGTCTTTGGGAGGGCTTTAGCATGAAGGGATATGACAGTCATCATGGCTGTCACTGGATTGAAAAACCACTGGTGTGCTGACTCTTAGACAAGTGGCAACACAGCATTCTATCCCTAGTGACAGAATGTTATGGCATCCATCGCTGCCATTTTACGCTATGAAAGAGCTCGCTTGGGAGATTATTTCCTCTTTCATCCGTGGGTTAAGATAGCCAGGGGCACTGGCTGACAATCAGGAAGAAGAAAGAGCAAGGCTATAAGCAGGATCCATTCCAATTCAGTGGCCAGTTATCACTGCTTGGAAAATAATTCAGAGTTTTCCCAGTTTCATCAATTCTCATCCCAGCTAATTCTCATTAATTGTTTTATTTTCTGTTTTACTTGTCTAGTAATTAAAATATCAGCTAGTTCCTCAGAAGAAATAGATCATCATCAGAAAACAGTTTTACAAGAAAAAGTTAGTACTTAATTTATTCAAAGGAGACATTCACTTTTTCCTAAGGGGTGAGTTTTCTGTTCCGTGGTTTTTGTCATGAGCTGTAAATTGCAGAGCCTTTTAATTATTTCTCACTGAAAGACTGGGGGAGGGAGGGGAAGCAACCAAAAAAAAGTCGGGTTCTTAAGAGCTGTTTGTTTGTTTGTTTTGTTTTTGTTTTTAGAGTAGTAGAAGTCTACTTAAGTCATAAGGTCAGAGCCAGTTCAACCAAGACGTTTACATAGGTACAAACACTACTGGTAAAGCAAAGATATTTTAGAGTAACTTCTACAGACATTTAATGGAATTGGACCAGTATTTCTCTCTGATTGTAGTCACTTATCCCATTCATATTGTTGGTATTGCTCAGGTCCTGTGCTGAAACTTGTTACCTGAAGTCAAATCCCAGGGAGGGTAAACAGCATCCTAATGTATTCTGAAATGGGAAATTCAGCCTGAAAATGTGAATTGAATAGAGTGAAAGCAGAAGGATTTCACAAACTAAGCCCTAAGCATTCAGTCTCCAAGTTGAAAACTTTATGAGCACATCCTGCAGCTGACTTTTCTATAAGTAGCTCCACACATGTCGTGTTAAGGAAGCATCCACTACAGCAGATGAGGATTTTAGGTCCATGGAATTAAGAGCCTGTAAAGGGGCTGCCTTGCTGTGTTCTCTGAGATTACAAGGTTTCAGTTCCACCCTTGTTGAAAGAACTGTTTTTATAAGAAAGAAAAGGCAAAAGGAAGTCATTTCTATTACACGTAAATGAAATAATTTAGAAATACACTGCAGATTCCAAGAGTGAGCAAAGAAATCTGACTTCTTTTCACATTCAATGTGGTCAACCAGGAAATCAGATTAGAAATGAGAATTATGAGACCATAAGGAAAAGGCCCAGTCTAACGGAGAGCACGTCATGATTTCTTTTCATTATCATGTTAAAGGAGCTCTGTTTGTTCTTTTTTTATTTTCTTAATACTCCGACATAGATAATTTTGCATGCTTGGAATCATAAAGTGCCTTTGAAGCAGAATAAGTGATGTCTTCTTGTGCTAAAACCTTATTCCAACACTTGGAGTAGCCTCTACTCTGAGTAGATTTAAGTTTGATGTTTATTTTTGGAAACTGTTTTTTTTAAATTTCAAGGTCAAGGAAATGCTATAATGGAGAAAAAAGAGAAAAGACATTCAAAAACATGCAACTGGGCCAAAAGCCATGACTACAAATTTAGAAGTAACTAATTGAGTGAGTGAAATGAGATGCTTGTTTCATAACAACTCCAAAAGCTTTGACTGATTTGAGGTGCAGACATGCCATTGTTTTAAAGCAGATTTCAGTGGTATTTTGTACACAAGCAGAAGCTACATAGCTATGGGTTGTACTTACTACCAAACTTAGCTGGTTGTCCACAGGTGTCAAAATACCAAGTGTCAAAACAGCTACTTTTCCAAAGCAGTAGAGTTATATCCCATGAGCGGATTTCATATTACCTCTCTCTTTTTCAAAGTTCCCAGTAAAATCACCAAGTGAGAGGGAAACAATTTTAGAACTGTTTCTTTCTGGGTATTAAAATAAAGACTAAAAGTTTCCCAATCTTTAAAGCCCAAATTTATGGCAGAATATGGCTTCTTTTTGGGGGGCAAGGGTTGTTCCCAGAAATAGACTTACATTCTTGGCAAGGTTCAACACATTCTTGGTTATTTTGGTCAAATGGGCCCCTTTGTGCCACTTAGCCTTTACCTCAGCAAGCGCATCCCAGCTGTGGCTCCCAGGTGAATGGGGGTGGAGCCGTGGAGGTGAAACGGAACCTGCCCCTTGACTTTTTGCATACAATCCTCAAAGGCTTTGGGGACATCTTGGGGGTTATTTCCATAGCTGGAGATTCCAGAGCCTGAAAAGCAAGCAGTCAGCATCTGTCAGCATTTCCAGGAACCAACAGCAGTAATACAACCTTTAAATAAAAAACAGACTGGCTTTGAAAATTATTGGGGTTTGGTAGGGGGTTGAAAACAGCTGGATGTGGTAAGTCCTATATGGTCACACTGATCAGTCTACTTGCAACCTCTAAAGGAATGAATTACAATTGTGAAAAAAGTAAGCCAGGGCCTACTTTTAAAAAATGTTTTCGGCTGGGCGCGGTGGCTCAAGCCTGTAATCCCAGCACTTTGGGAGGCCGAGACGGGCGGATCACGAGGTCAGGAGATCGAGACCACCCTGGCTAACACCGTGAAACACCGTCTCTACTAAAGAATACAAAAAAACTAGCCGAGCGAGGTGGCGGGCGCCTGTAGTCCCAGCTACTCGGGAGGCTGAGGCAGGAGAATGGCGTAAACCCGGGAGGCGGAGCTTGCAGTGGGCTGAGATCCGGCCACTGCACTCCAGCCTGGGCGACAGAGCCACACTCTGTTTCAGAAAAAAAAAAAATGTTTTCATTATAAAAATTTCAAATATAAGTAAAAGTAGAGAGAATAGTATATTGAAACTCATGCATCTATCTCCCAGCTTCAACAATAATCGGCTCTTATTTCATCTGTACAGTCTTCCACTTGTTCCCCACCAAGCAAACTGCAGATGTGTCATTTAATTCCCATATTTCAGTGTGTATCACAAAAAGTAAAAATTCTTTGAAAAAGCCCTAACTACAGTTGAATTATTATACCTGTACAAATTAAAAATAATTTATTTTTCTTTTCTTTTTTTTTTCTTTTTTCTCTCTCTTTTTTTTTTTTTGAGGCAGTCTTGCTCTGTCGCCCAGGCTGGATTGCAGTGGCATGATCTCGGCTCACTACAACCTCCACCTCTCAGGTTCAAGTGATTCTCCTGCCTCAGTTTCCTGAGTACCTGGGATTACAGGTGTGCACCACCACACCTGGCTAATTTTTTTTTTTTTTTTTTTTTTGTAGAGACACGGTTTTACCATGTTGCCCAGGCTGGTCTTGAACTCCTGACCTCAGGTGATCCACCTGCCTCGACCTCCCACAGTGCTGGGATTACCGGCGTGAGCCACTATGCCTGGCCAAAAAAATAATTTCTTAATATCAAGAACTATCTAGTCATGGTTCACATTGCCTCCATATCCATTCTCATTCTCATCCTCTCTCTTTCTCTTCCTCCTCCTCCTCTTCCTCCCTCCTTCTTCCTCCATCCACCACCCTTTCCTCATTTGTATGAGTCAGGATCCCAATAAATTCCGTACAGTGCAATCTTAAGTCTCTTTCTGTCTATTGGTTCTGCCTTCCCTTTCTATTTTTCCTCCTAATTATTAAAAGTTTTTATTGCAATTTCTCTATCCTGAAGAATTTCCACAGTCTTGAGTTCGTTGATTGTACCCTCATAATTCAATGAACATCTTTCTTGGTCCTTTGTATTTCTATAAATTGTTAATTGAATGTAGAGGCTTGATCAGATCAGGTTTGAATTTTTTAAAAAATATATAGGGATTAGTGTGGACTTATAATAGGAGGCACAGTGTCTGGTTGTCTCTTTTTTTGTGCTGTTAGCATTATCAATGAAAATGGCTTAGATCCATTATTTCATTAGGGGTTGCAAATGGTGATATCTTCTTTTTTTTTTCTGAGATGGAGTCTCGCTCCGTCACCTAGGCTGGAGTGCAATGGTGTGATCTTGGCTCACTACAACCTCCGTCTTCCAGATTCAAGCGATTCTTGTGCCTCAGCCTCCCAAGTAGTTGGGATTACAAGCGCATGCCACCTTGCCTGGCTAATTTTTGTATTTTTTGTAAAGACAGAGTTTCGCCATGTTGGCCAGGCTGGTCTCGAACTCCTGGCCTCAAGTGATCCACCCTCCTCGGCCTTCCAAATTGCTGGGATTACGGGTGTGAGACACCATGCCTGGCCTGTTGCATTTTACTTTTGAGTTTTAGGAATTACTTTTTAAAAAGCGATATTGTTTTATAGTTATTAAAATAATTACATAGTTCTAACATCAGATCTACAAAACTAGGTATATTCAGAGACATCTAGATTCTCTCCTTGTCTCCTCTTCCTGTAAGTAGTTTCTTTTTTAAAAAAAGTTTAACCAATGTTTGTTTAAAATAAGCAAGTACATATATTTTTAATCACCCCAACTTCTAGATAAATGGTAATTTACTATATATACCTTTCTCCACTTTTTTTTTTTTTTGCATTCAACAATACTTCCTAGTAGCCACTCCATAGCAGTATATAAATATTCTTCATTTCTTTTTACAGTTGCATTGCATGCCATTGCATGAACGTAACTTAATTTGTTTTCCCAGTCCAGGCTCTGAGTTTAAATAAGTCCTACTTGAAGGAAGACTAAGTATAGGACAGACAAGGAAGATGGAGGGAATATGGTCCCTCTGGAAACTTCCTTCTTTGGAATTGGTAGAGCCACTGCCTCCTTCAACGACCCTTTCTTAACCTTTCCTACCCATCTTCTAACTACCACAAACCAATAAAAAAACCCTGAGCTCTCTAATTACAAGTTTTACTTGGATGTGTCCATTAAGATGCACAGACATGTGGATTTCATCGACAGTGCCAGAGAAGCAAGGACAGGCTTTCCCAACCTTGGCCAAGGAGAGAGCCTCTAATGTAATCTTCTCTCCTGGGGGAATGACCTCCTACAACAGACAAATGACAGCACCATAAGCCCTGGGCTTAATGAGCTTGGTGGCTTGATCTCAGGAGTTCAGAACTGAAGTAGCTGTAAGAAACACTAATAACAACAATTAAATAAATATATATATTTGTGTGTGTGTGTGTGTGTGTGTGTGTGTGTATATATATATATATATTTTTTTTTTTTGAGACGGAATTTTTTGCTCTTGTCACCCAGGCTAGAGTGCAATGGCATCATCTTGGCTCACTGCAACCTCCACCTCCCAGGTTCAAGTGATTCTCCTGCCTCAGCCTCCCAAGTAGCTGGGACTACAGGTATGCAGCAACAGACCCGGCTAATTTTGTATTTTTAGGAGAGATGGAGTTTCACCATGTTGGCCAGGCTGGTCTCAAACTCCTGACTTCAGTTGATCTGCTTGGCCTCCTGAAGTGCTGGGATTATAGGAGTGAGCCATTGCACCCAGCCTGTATGAATAATTTTTAATACAAAAATATATTAATCCTAAAAAAAGAATTATTTTCCCCTCTGGTGTGAAGGATTATGGATGATCTTACTTCCTTTTCTACTTTTAGATGAAGATGAGGTCTTGCTATGTTGCCCAGGCTGGTCTCAAACTCCTAGGCTCAAGTGATCCTTCTGCCTCAGCCTCCTGAGTAGCTGGGAATATAGGTGCACACCATTGTGCCTAGTTCCATTTTATTTACCTATGTTTTCTGATTTTCACACAATGAAAATATATTATTTTGTAATTAGAAAGTTATTTTAAAAAAGACACAACTCTCTCAGTAAATAAAATGTCAGATTAAGCTCTCAGGCATATTCTTATGTGACAGGTTATTTAACAGGGTTTTCTTTCCACAATGCCAATAAAAACAACAAAACTGTGCTGAACATCACAGGTAAGTGTTCACGTTCCTCATAATTCTTTTCTGTGAAACTAGTAAAATGAATCCCCATACACTGATCATTCAGCTTCAACAGTTAATCAATACACAGCCCACCTTATTTTCATCTATATGCTTTCTTTTTTCCATCTCTATGAATTATTGTAAAGAAAATCCCAGGCATTATATTAATTCATCTGCAAACACGTTAGTATATGTTTTGAAGAGGGAAGGACTCTGAAAAGTATAACCATGATACCTAAGAAAAAAATCACTCCTAAAAAAGTTCTTAATATTATTAAAGACACGTCAGTGTTCAAATTTCCCAGAATAACTAACTTTTTCTTTATAGTGTGATGAAGAAACCAAAGTCCATACCTTGTACGTGCATTTGGATGTTTTTAAAGATTCTTTATTCTGTAACAGTCTTCATGACCCCCTTTTTTCTTGCCATTTATTTATTAAAGAAATAATTTTAATGGAGTAGCTCTCTCATTTTGGATTTTGCTGATTGGATCCGTGAGGTGTCATTGATCATGTTCCTTTATCTCCTGTGTTTTTTATAAACTGGGAGTTAATTTCTAGAAATGTGATCAGATTCAGGTTTGATTTTTTGGCAAGAGCACTTCCTAGGTGTGCTAGGTTTTTCCTACTGTACATCACCACACTGAGGGCATATCATGTCTGTCTAACTTCTTAGGTTATAAGCTCCCCATCACTTTTTACCTAATTGTGCACTTCCTCTTTCTTCAAATACCTTGGATTTGGGTTCTGAACTTCTTCTCCCCTTACTGGCTGCCATTCCTCCTAAGTTCATTTGCTGGATCCTCCTCCTCTCCCCAGCCTCTCAGTACTGGAGTGTGTAAGGCTAAGTCCTCAGATCTCTTTTCTTTAGTATCTACTCACTCCCTAGATGAGCTGGGGCTGGATATCATCTGTATTCTGATGACCCTCAGCTTTATTTCTTCAACCTCCCCATCCCCTGAACTCCTGACTTGCCTATCTGACAACCACACTCACTATATAGATCAGGAGTGAGGAAGGTATTTGACTCAATACCTGTTTTTGTATGGATTGCGAGTGAAGAATAATTTTTACATTTTCAAGTAGTTGGAAAAAAATCAAATGAAGAACAGCATTTCATGACATGAAAATTATAAGAAAATGTCAGTGTCCATAAGTAAAGTTTTTTTTTTTTTTTTGAAATACAAACATGCTAATTCATCTACACATTGTCTATGGCTGTTTTCATGCTAAAGGGGCAGAGTTGAGCAGTTATGACAGAGACCATATGGCCCACAAGTCTAAAATATTTATCGTCTAACTCTTTACAGAAAAAAGTTTGCTCTCCCCTGACTCACATGATTTATAGCCATCTCCAACTTAATATGCCCAAAACCAAACTCTTTAAGTCTTGCCCTGCCCCCAGTATGCTCCATTCCCAGTGTTCCCCAATCTCAGTAAATGGTGTTGTGATGCACACAGTTGCTCATATCCAAACTCTTGCTCATGCAGTATCAACTCAGATGCCTCACATCAAGTCCATCATAAAAGCATGTTGGTCCTACCTTCAAAATACCTTGCAAATCTAAGCACTTCTCACCCCCTTCCCCAGAACCTCGTAAACCAAGGTTTCTCAACCTTGGTGCTACTGACATTTTGGGGTAGATAATTCTTTGTTGTGGAGGCTGTTCTGTGCATTGCACAATGCTTAGAACATTGTAGAATGGCAAGGGAAAAGGCCAAGCGTGGAAGCTGCTCAGCATTTTCTAGGAAAAGCCAAGGGGCCAGTGTGGCTGGAAGAAAGATGAGAAATGTCCTCTATGCACTAGATGCTAGCAGCACCACAGACCTAGTCATGACAATCAAAAAGATCTCCAGACATTGCAAAATGTTTCCTGGGAGACAAATTCACCTTGTGTTGAGAAGCACCAGTCAAGGACAAATTGACCATCACTTAATCTCTCACCTATACTGATTTAACAGCACTTAACTGGTGTCCTCGCTTCCCATCTTAGCCCCTGACTACATGTTCTATATCAACTGAGCGATCCGTTAAAAACAGAAGTCATATCATATTAGTTCCCTGGTTAGAATCTTCTAATGGCTTCCCAATATACTTTGAAGAAACTTCATCTGAGTCACAGTCAAACCCTTATGACACCTCAAGGCCCTCCAAGGAGCTGGCCTTGGCTATAGCTTCAGTCTCATTTCTCATCTTTCTTCCAGCCACACTGGCCCCTTGGCTTTTCCTAGAAAATGCTGAGCAGCTTCCACGCTTGGCCTTTTCCCTTACCATGCCTCTGCTCAGCATGTTCTTCTCCCAGACATTTACATGGCTCACTGTCTCATCTCACTTTTGTCTCTGCTTAGCTGTCATATTCTTCATACTTCCCTGACAGTCCTGTTCAAAACAGCATGATCACTTTCTATTTCCCACCCTGCCTGATTTCTCTTCACATCATGTCTCCCTGACACTCGTTATATGCCCTTTATTTTTTTGTCTATTTTCTTCATTGGAATGCAAGTCTCATAACACATAACCACAGATTTTGTATATATTGTTTATTTCTGAATTCCTGGTGCCAAGAACAGTTCGTATCAAACAGCAGGCACCTAATACATATTTATTAAATCAATCAATCAATGAGACTTTCAAACCACCATACATCTCTACAGTAAGGAGATTGGCTAGTCCAATCTGGGCTAAACAAAATATAATCTGCAACAGCTGGTCTCTGGATAGCGGCTGGTGAGAGGCAAGATAGAATGGTGAAACCTTGGGAGTATGTCACCAGAGAGCCTGTTTGCATAAGGTCTATTAAGCCTCCCGGAGGGAAAAGGAGATAGGATTCACAGGCTCCTAGGATACTTGGACTTGGATACTTGGTCCCATGAGAGGAGCATGGAAATTGCTATTTCAATATGGGGAGAGAGGGTTAAACAGATGGCACAAAACTTACTTGAGGGGAAACAGAAGCCAAGACACACGCCTCAGCTTGAGCTCCGGCCAACTATTGGCAAAGGATTTTTTTTTTTTTTGAAATGGAGTCTCACTCTGTCACCCAGACTGCAGTACAGTGGTGTGATTTCCACTCACTGCAACCTCTGCCTTCTGGGTTCAAGCAATTCTCCTGCTTCAGCCTCCCGAGTAGCTGGGATTACAGGCGCCCACCACCACGCCTGGCTAAGTTTTGTATTTTTAGTAGAGATAGAGTTTCATCATGTTGGCCAGGCTGGTCTCAAACTCCTGACCTCAGGTGATCCACCCACCTCAGCCTCCCAAAGTGCTGGGATTACAGGCATGAGCCACTGCGCCCAGTGGCAAAGGATGTTTTTTAATGCTATGGTGACCTGGTTTCTGATGCAACTCTTTGAGGGATTTTAATGTAGGAGATAGTTTAGGCTCTAGTGGAGCTTAAGTAATTTTTAGTTACTGGTTTAAAGGAAAGACATTGTGAATGTCCCTTGTGGGGAAAGGCAGCAGCAGGCATGAGTACTGCAGATGAGATGAGACATATGCAGAGAATCCAGCACCTCCAGGGGGTGGCTTCGCCACAAGCAGCCAGAGGCACAGACACCAGCACAGAAACCGCCAGCAAAGGCAATGAACTCATGGAAAACAGTAGCAACTGGGGGTTGATACCTACTAGAAAGAAATTTCTGAGGGCCTAGGCATCTGGGAATCCCTGCTGGGTGAGCAAGCATTCATCACCCTCTTCTGTTTGGCCAAGACAGGGGAGTCCTGGGAAGTTTGCAACAGAGGAACCAGAAACCCAAATTATCCTTGGAGAAGCCACAAGTCTTTGAGGGGATGACACTTGCTGAACTTCAACTCTGTAATTTAAGCTTTAGTTTGTGGTCTTCTGTTCACTCAGAGTATATATGGATCCCTGAGACTACTGTGATCAAAGAAGGGAAGATCATTTATGGATGTGCTGTGGCCTCCATGACTCTGTGCCTCCTCAAATCACATATGCCATCCAGGGTGGGCCAAGGAACCCTTCCCCTGAGGGACTGCTGTAACACCTCCCCACGTAAGTCTTATTTTTCCCCACAGTCGTAAGGCTGTCAAGACTAACTTGATTGAATTGCCCTCCTGGGTCTAAAAACAGAGATCTTGTAACTGTGGGACAGAGTAACAAGTGGCAAGAGGATCCACCAGGAGCTCTGGATTGTGGTGCCCCACGAATAACAGCTAATGCTTATTGAGCACTTACTGTATGCCAGGCATTTCTTTTACATATATTATGTCATTTAATCTTCAAATCACTCCTATGGGGTAGGTATAACTACTATTACGTTTTTTACTTTAGAGATGAGGAAGTCAAGACTCAGAGAGGTTAGATAACTTTCCAAGGTTCACACAGTAGGGATGAGGTGAAGTCTTAATCTCGATCTTACACTCTCTTCTCTTTACTCAGAGCACGTAGTCTCTTTGAAAGGAGCAGCCTGCTGTCCTATTTCATGGTTGAAGGTGAGGAAATTGCTCAGGAGTTACCCGAGCAGATAGAGAATTGCTGGTTGAGGTCACAGCAGGGCTACAGCTGCCTGTGTCTTGTGGATAACAGTGCAAGCAACACTCAGAAAATATCTGCTGGGTGCAGTGGCTCACACCTGTAATCTCAGCACTTTGGGAGGCTGAGGCAGGAGGATGGCTTGAGCCCAGAAATTCAAGACCAGCCTGGGCAACATAGTAAGACCCCATCTCTACAAAAAATAAAATTAGCCAGATGTGGTGGCACTGTCTATAGTCCCAGCTACTCAGGAGGCTGAGATAGGAGGACTGCTTGAACCCAGGAAGTCTAGGCTGCAGCGAGCCATGATTGTGCCACTGCACTCCAGCCTGGAAGACAGAGTGAGACCCTATCTCAAAAAGAAAAAAAAAGAAGGGAAAATATCCAAGTCCCCTGTGTAGTGAACCCAAAAACATGCCGTGCAAATACCCCTTCAAATAGACTTATTGTTCCAGCTGTCAGCTTCTTCAGGGTCTGCCTGAGCTGCAGAGAGCTGCCTTGCTCAAGATGTTGCTCTTTCCAGGGTGGCAAACATCCGATGAGTGGCAGCAACAGGGGTATTACAGCCAAGCCACTTCACATCATTTCAACCCAGTGCAGCATAACAGATCAGTTGAAGCTTCATCAGGCCTGAGTTGAAGTTTGACTTCTTTTTTTGTCCAATCCTTCTCTCTGCCTGCTTTCTGCTATAATGGTGCATCTCTAATAACCACCTTGCATTCCATAATCTGTCTCTACATCTGCTTCTGGAGAGCCTAACCTGGAACACCTGTGCATCAGGGTAGGCAAGCTCCTGGCTGCCCTCCTCGGAGGGCGGATGATCAGAATTCACTGATTATCCAAAGAAGACTCTTGGTCTTGGCCGGGCGCGGTGGCTCAAGCCTGTAATCCCAGCACTTTGGGAGGCCGAGACGGGCGGATCACAAGGTCAGGAGATCGAGACCATCCTGGCTAACCCGGTGAAACCCCGTCTGTACTAAAAACACAAAAAATTAGCCGGGCGAGGTGGCGGCGCCTGTGGTCCCAGCTACTCGGGAGGCTGAGGCAGGAGAATGGCGGGAACCCGGGAGGCGGAGCTTGCAGTGAGCTGAGATCTGGCCACTGCACTCCAGCCTGGGCGACAGAGCGAGACTCCGTCTCAAAAAAAAAAAAAAAAAAAAAGAAGACTCTTGGTCTCCCAGTGAGAAAGACTAACTCTGCTCCCCAAGTTTTTCAATGCCATGATCCCCATGAACTTACAATGTTTTGGCAGCTCACTGAGGGAAACAAAGGAGGTTGCTGGGCTGGGAGGACAGGTCTGGAGTCTCTAACTTGTGGTCCTGTGGGCTCAAGGATACACCGGGCACATTCAGAACACCCTGGTTGGGAGGCTACAGGCCAACTCAAAAATCCTAATGCTCGAATGAGGAAGATAAGTGGCTTTGAAAAAGGCTTACACATATACACACTCCCTAACTAGGCTCGATTACTTGGACTAATTATACACACTCCTAATTATACACACTCCCTAACTAGGCTCGATTACTTCGACTAATTACTTAATTGTAAAAGGCAAAATTATAACACTTTTCATAGAAAAATGTCTGTATGACCTCAAGATAGGAAAGGATTTCTTAAATAAAACATACAAAAAAGCAAGCCACAAAAGGGAATATTGATGGTTGTATTTACATAAGAATCAAGAACCTCTATTCATCAAGAGACATCACAAACTAAAAAGACAAACTACAAACTGTGAGAAGATATTAGCAATAATATGATAATATTAATGGCAAAGAATTCATATTTAGAATATTTATAAAGATTTCAATGAATTAGTAAGAAAAATTCAATAATTCAATAGAAAAATGAACAAAAGACATGAACATGCATTTCACAGAAAACAGAAATAGCTATAAATATATGTAAAGATATTAAGTAACCAAGAAAATACAAATGCCTATCAACAAGGAAAAATGAGGCTGGGTGCAGTGGCTCATGCATGTAATCCCAGGGCTTTGGGAGGCCAAGGCAGGTGGATCACTTGAGGTCAGGAGTTCGAGGCCAGCCTGGCCAACATGGTGAAGCCCCATCTCTACTAAAAATACAAAAATTAGCCAGGTGTGGTGGCAGGCACCTGTAATCCCGGCTATTTGGGAGGCTGAGGCAGGAGAATCGCTTGAACTCAGGAGGCAGAGATTGCAGTGAGCCAAGACTGTGCCACTGCACTCCAGCCTGGGCAACAGAGGGAGACTGTCTCAAAAAAAAAAAAAAAAAAAAAAAAAAGAGCAAGATAGTTACTCATATCAACACAGATGAATCTTTTTTTTTGTTTTTTTTTTTTGTTTTTTTTTTTTTTTTTGAGGCGGAGTCTCGCTCTGTCGCCCAGGCTGGAGTGCAGTGGCCGGATCTCAGCTCACTGCAAGCTCCGCCTCCTGGGTTTACGCCATTCTCCTGCCTCAGCCTCCCCAGTAGCTGGGACTACAGGTGCCTGCCACCTCGCCCGGCTAGTTTTTTGTATTTTTTTTAGTAGAGATGGGGTTTCACCGTGTTAGCCAGGATGGTCTCGATCTCCTGACCTCGTGATTCGCCCGTCTTGGCCTCCCAAAGTGCCGGGATTACAGGCTTGAGCCACCGCGCCCGGCCAACACAGATGAATCTTAAAAATCCAATGTTGTTAGTGAACAAAGCAAATACAACATAAAATATGTTGATTCCATTTATATGAATACATGTTTGATTTTGTTTTAAAAAACAGAAACACTACATACATAAGATGAAACTATAAAGAACAAGGAAACAGTTAATATAAAACTCAGAATATGCTGTGGAAAAGGCAGGGAGCTGCATGGAGGATCATTTATTATCATTGCTGCTAATACTCCATTTCAAGGGCTGGCACCCCATGAGCCAAATCCAGTATACCACCTTTTTTTTGTATAGCCTGTGAGCTAAGAGAGTTTTTACATTTTTTAATGTTAGGAAAAAATTTACAAGAAGAATTACATTTCATGATGTGAGAATTATATGAAATTCAAAATTTCAGTGTCCATAAATAAAGCTTTACTGGAACAGAGCCATGTCCATTTGTTTATATATTGTCATTCTCTCTCTGCCTGCCCGTCAGTACACACGACTACTCCTTATCACTGTTGGAAGACAGCTTTCCATGTGTTCCTTGTGTTTCCCTCCACAGCAAAAGGCAGACATGCTCACTGCCCATTATAAATGCTTCTCTAAAATCCCAGACTTCCTTTCCTATGACAGAACCTATTGCATGAGTGCATACTCTCTGTCCCTCTTTCCATCATCCTGGGCAAATTGGGAATCAGTACCAGTGTAAGAAAATGCTGATACTCTGGGCTACTCCTGTGAGTAACAAATTATCCTTTGTTTCTGAACCAGGAGTCTTATGTCTTCCAGCACCCATGAAAATATGGCAGGGTAAAATCTCAGACCATCCACAGTTCTTGACGCCACCCCTTCCCATGTATACAGATTAAAAACCTGAGGCCCAGAGAAGGGAAGTGACTAGAGCAAGTTTATTCCACTGATGAGTAGCAGCACTAGCACAAGATCTCCTATTTCCTGACTCCCAGTCCAATGCTCATTCCCTGCCTCCCAGCAACATCTAAGGACCTCTCCAGGCCTCCAAGACACTTAGAACTTCACCTTGCTTCCCATTGCAACTCCCAGACACACTTCAGTCCTTACCTTTCACACTACATTTGAAGGTTTGACTGACCACTCCGGTATTATTCTCTTTCTCTGCTGGCCATTGATACACGTAGACTGTGGTTCTAGAAGACCCGGCATCCAGCACAATACCATACTGAATAAAAAGGGAAAGGGAGAGTCAGAAATGGGCGGGACTCCTCTGATCACTGCTTTCTCGGTGGGCCACTGAAAACCCTGAGTACCTTAATCCGCACTGCTTCACTTAGGGAAGGACTGATCAATAAGAAAAACTATTTCCTCCAAACCAATTTTGTCTCCTTGGATTGTGGAGGAAGAGGATGAAGAAAGGTAGGGCAGGTTCCAGGAAATAATTATCACTTTGCCATGCATTAGAATCACCTGGAGAGCTTAAAAAATCCCCCAGTGCCAAGGCTACACCCCATACCAATTAAATCAGAATCTCTGAGAGTGGACTCAGGCATCACCAGGTTTTAAAAGTCCCAGGTGAGTCCAACACTCAGCCAAGGTTGAGAATTGTACTTCATAGATCTTGTATACAATCGGGTTGCCTGGTTCTTCCTCATTTAGACCTCTGGGGGGAGGTACAAAAGCCATCTTCATCTCAGAAGGAAAATGAATAGTCACCTGGATGCCCTATATTTCCAAACTTCTAGGTTTATCAGTCTAAAAACAAACAACCAAAATGAAAGCGTAGGAAGAAGCTATAGGAAGTTTTTCACATGGCAGAGGCATTTCTTTTTTTCTTTTTTTGAGATGGAATTTCACTCTCGTCACCCAGGCTGGAGTGCAATGGCACGATCTCAGCTCACTGCAACCTCTGCCTCCCAGGTTCAAGAGATTCTCCTGCCTCAGCCTCCTAAGTAGCTGAGATTACAGGTGTCTGCCACCATCCCTGGCTAATTTTTGTATTTTTAGTAGAGATGGGGTTTCACCATGTTGGGCAGGCTGGTCTCAAACTCCCGACCTCAGGTGATCCACCCGCCTTGGCCTCCCAAAGTGCTGGGATTACAGATGTGAGCCACTGTGCCCGGCTGAGGCATGTTAATACCTGCATCAGTGCTCAGAATTAAAGTATTCATAATTAAGGAGAAAAAAAGCAAAATAAAATAATATTGACATATTGATCCCACTTTGGCAATGTGTATGTCAACAAACGAACAGGCAGGTGTTGCTGGGCAGTGCTGGGGCTGCCTGTGTGCAGGAGAGTAGGCTGAGAGTCCTGGACCGATTTGCCCAACTTGAGCAGGCACTAGAAAGCTTCACCTGCAGGTTTGGCCCAGCCCAGGCTCTGGACCAAACCTGACCAGGAAAGAGCATGTGTTAGTAGCCTATAGAGTTTGGAATTAGCAATGCATACCGAAGCCGAGTATCTGCTTGTGCTCACAGTCATCCCAGGGCATCCAGAGGCCTTCAGGGTGGCCTGAAGTCCCCCACTCCACCACCTTTGGGTTAACCTAGCCTGTCCCACAGAAGATGATGAAGCTGGGTCTGGAGGCAGGCTGACTCAGATAGATTCTTGATTTTATGATGCTGGCCTGGGTAAGTTGCCTGACCTTTCCGGGTTCCCTCATTTTTAGAGGACTTATTTGCAGAAGTAAATAGAAGGCTATATGTCTGATGCTTAGTGGCTACTCATAAATACAGGCTATTAGCATATATAGAAAAGCCAGTCAAACAAAATAAACAAATAAAATCACAAAACAAGAAAAACAGAAAAGAAAACAAAGTATCCCTCAAATCCAGATATTGCGTTAGCCCTTGTTATATCTTTTCTAATGATATATGTATATATGTATCTTGATATATACATATATCATTGTATATGTGCAGTGGTGCCATCATGACTCACTGCAGCCTCAACTTCTCAGGCTCAATCGATTCTCAGCCCCAGCTTCTTGAGTGGCTGGGATTACAGGCGTGCACCATCACACCTGGCTAATTTTTGTATTTTTTGTAAAGACGGTTAAGTCATGTTTCCCAGCCTGGTCTCGAACTCCTGGGCTCAAGTGATTCACCCACCTCGGCCTCCCAAAATGCTGCTGGTATTACAGGCATGAGCCGCCGCATCTGACCATGCAATGCTCTTTTCTTAAAAGTATATCATGAACATGTCTTCCTGACAGTAGAAACAGATTCATATCACCATTTTCATACATTCATTGTATTCACTGTTAGATACAGAGTAATTTAACCAATTTCCTGATCCTATACATTTAGGAGGTTTCCAACTTTTTATTATCTGTATTACAAATGCTTGTTTTGTTTGAAATGGGACCAAATTTTTAAAAAGTTGCTCCAGCTCCTGAATCATAGCCTCTCCATTATTTTGAAATAGAACATCTGTGTCCACTGGTATGCGAATTTGGACAGTCTCTTAATCTCAGCCCGTCAGTATGATGAACATTGATCGGGATCCTCACCTGACATCCCTCATGGGGAACAAGGGTGGCATTGTTCATAATCTGTCACAGTCAGCGACTCACAATGAGATTAAAGCACAGGTTGAAACTGAAGGCAAGAAGGAAACCAGGCACTAAATTAAAGAGGTCCGGGCCTCTATATTCTTGGTCTGCTTTCTTTCCTCCCTCCTGATCACCACCACTCCAACTGGCCCTGCCACGCCTGGTGCTGACCCATAAAACAAGAGGAGAGAGAGAATAAGTGAAAAACTATCACCTTCCTTTCCTCAAATCTTTATTCCAACCCTTCTAAAAGGGTGCATGTCTTCCCTGTGTGTGAAGCTCAGGGCTGCTGGGCCAAGATCAGAGAAGAATCGAATCCATTATCATTTGTAACTCCAGCTGGGATCCAGCTTTCACCAGGATCTGCGGCACCCAGACATTGCTCTGTGAGACTGGAGAAACAACTGTCCCTCCGGCACCTGCTGATGTAGGCCCACCTCTACTGACTCACACTCTTCTAGCCCTACCATCATTTACTCACATTTTTGAAAGTGGGAAAAATGGTCTTTAACCAGTTTTCAGAGCTCTTTTGCCTAAACAGTGAAATTCAGTGTGATTCTTTTGGGGGAGAGGGGATGGGAATCAATTTCAGTTCAGCTAGCCAGTTGATGTTTGGATAAAAAGTAATAAGTAATCTTCTGTCTAATGCAGTGTCAGAAAAAATCATGGCTTGAATGTGGATCTGAAGCAGTGGGTTAACTAAAAGGAAACAGTCTTTCAGTTTAGAAATGTATAGAATCAGGAAATTGGCTAAATTACTCTCTATCTAACAGTGAATGCAATTAATGTTAACTGAAAGGGCCAGTCTCCGTGGTCCAACACTTAAGGATTGGGTGATCTGTCTAAAGCAATAGCAAAAGCAGAGTCATAAGGTCAACTTTCTTAGATTTGTTTATTATTATTATCATTATTACTATGATAATAAGAATAGTAGTAGTAATAAATCTTGTCCAGCACTTATTCTAGGCACTGCAGAAAGTGCTTTGTGTTATTGCCTGTATAAGACATATGTCATGTCATGTCATATCATATCATATCATTCGACACATGGGCAAACTGAGGCTTACAGTAGTACGTAAATGCCCAAGATCACAGACCTTGGATCAAGCCTGAGTCTAACGGACTCTAAAACTTGTACTCAGAGCCATGATGTTTTCACTGAGCTCCAAGGAAACCAAGTCTAATGGTGTGACTGTTCAGTAATCAGGCGCTTTGCAGACTTTCTTATTTAAACAAAAAGTCCCTTGAAAGTAAACTCTTAGTTAAGGGGTGTGCAGATCTGGCTGGAAAAGAGGACCCATTTTTATAAGGAGCCCGAGTTTTTCTGAAAAAAAAAAAGAAAAGAAAAAAGAAACTAAGTATTCAACTCTTGCTCTCCAAGAAATAGACCAGGGTGAGCTACAAGGCACCAGAAATCCACGCTGATGAGCAAGGCTCAATGAGGGAATGATTTCAACACAGACTGGGCCAGTGGTTGTGCTTTGGAGAGTAATGGCTGAGCATGGGAGTGTAGACTAAAATGGCTTATGATCTTGAACCTAGTGTGGGGAACTAATGTGGACTGAGCAGGTCACAGTGGAAAAGCCCATCCTTAAAACTTTAAGACTGTGCAGAACCCATCTTCAGCAGTGACATCACATGGCTGCAAGAGACAGTTCAATAGTATTGATTACTGGGCTGAGAAGCTCTAAAGTTCTAAAGGGTAGGGAGGGCGAAGCCTCAAGAGGAAGGTGTTGGACTTCATGATAATAAAGCGCGGGAGTGGGGGCTGAGTGAAAATTACAAGTGATGGCATCATGTTTACTCTTCAAGCTTGTGGAGCAAGTCAGACCAGTAACACAAGAGACTTGGACATTTTTGCCCCTTGACTGCGTTTTAATAGTTCTGCCCATAACCTCACATAAGCCAAGGTTAGGCAAGCCAAGGTTAGATTTAATAGCCAGGTATGACCTTGCATGAGAATCCCCCGTAACATTTCAGAGCCCTCCAGATAGGCTGTTGTAGAGCTGGCCCTTTAGAACCAACTGTCAGCTGCACACAAAAGCAAAACAGGGCTCATGGTATAAAAAAATAAACATAACAAATAATGTAAAATCCCTCGTATTTGCTCAACTTCATCACCTGCAATGCTCTTCAAAACAAAAAAAGACAGATCTCTCCATATCCTGAGAAAAACTGCATGTGGAACACTCTCTTCCAAAGCTGTCATTCTGTTTCTGGTTCAACTGGCCCAGAACATCTGTCTTTTCTCACATTTAATCCACCCAATTAAGCAGAATGGACCTTCCGAGCTCATCTTCCCATGTTTTACAATTTCCTGCCCCTGGCAATGGTGGCTAGGGTCTGTTAGCAAGATTCAGAAGAGATTTTAAATCCCCTCTTTGAACTGCCTGCTAATTGGTGGAGGGTGTGTCTCCTGGTTCCTCCAAACCCTTGTTTAAGACCACTGTTGTCTGTTCTCTTTTCTTTCCTTTACACCAGTTCTGCTGTTTTCAATCTGTGTAACTACGGGAAGCTATTTGCCCTTTCTTTTCCTGTTTTCTCATCTGCAATACAGGGATAGTAACAATATTATTTACATGGAGTAGTCACTGGCAATTCTCTGCCCACATCCCCTCAGACCTTACTACTGTGATGTACAACCATCCATCTTCCACCTGCCTGAAGGCTTTATCTAGTGGCCCGAGTCTACCTGATCACAAAATATGCCAGAAAGACTAGAGAGTTAACATCCAGGGAGCAGCCTCTCAGCTAATGACTGATGGAAGTTGGTAGATAAATATGCCCTTGAGTGGGATATCTGGGAGGTACATGCCTGTATGCCCCTTGATATGGGACAACTTTGAGGTCTCTGTACCATCTCACAGGGTCCCAAGCAGGACTGAGTCCCAGTTGCCCACAGTGCTGACCTGCTGCATAACAGGCCCTCTCTTGGCTGCCTGCCCATCTCAGCTCCCTAGTCCCACACCAGTGTTTCCCAGGATCATCCCCAGATGATCTACTTGCATGTATGTCTTTGACTTGGAGAGCCCAACCTAAGACACTAGCATTCAACATGTGTGGTCTTCTCCTTCAACAGTGCCCTCTAGACTGCCCAGGGATCTATTTTTCTCTACTCATTTTACTAGTCTTCCATCTGATTTTCTCTACTCATTTTCTAGTCTTCCAGCAAGAACAGAGGGCTTGCCTGTTACTGTCCAGAACAAGTAGAAGCCATCAGCTGGCAACTGCCTTAACCAGCCCATTTCTAACATTTGTAGGATTAGAGACAAAATTTTATGAATAGAGGCTTCTGCCCTGTCACTTTCCCAAACCTGTTCTCTTCCCACCCCTGGCAAATCTACAGAATAAAGAGCCCATGCATCTGTGTGGGGACAGTTCAGACCACACGGCTATGCTCTGTTTACACTCCCTGTAAGCAGCTGCCTCTTGGCCACCCCTCAGACCACTGGTGATGTCCACCTTCTGGAGGTCCATGAAGACCCCAGATTCTGAAGTCTTGGGCACCACAGTATGTTCTAGAAGGGGAAGTATGGGCTCTGGGTAAGCATATTCCTTTGGGTCATAGAGAGAGATAACCCTGAAGTGCAGCTAGAGCTGGTCTTTCTGAAATGTGGGGCCCAGGGCAGGCAGCCCAGCTATCAGGGTCTAAGGGTGGTATTAGGCTTAACTCCTCGCCCTCAATTCAACAAACCTTCCTGCATCTGCATCCAGCCTCCCTACCTTCACTCCTGTGCAAAGCAAGAAGTGTTCTCCTATCTGAGGTCAATCCCTTCCCTCCACTTGGATCTCCATTCAGAACTCAGGGTCAGGGAGAAGTGGGAGACAGTGAAGAGAGCCCTGGCCTTGGGAACACAAAGGACCAGGTTTCAGTTCAGGACCTGTCATTCACTGACCAAACCCGGCCCACCTTCTATGGTTGGCATAAGACCTAAGTGACATAATCAGGGACAAGTGCTCACTTAACTGAATAGCACTATACGAAGTGTAAAGAGATATTACTCTTAGTTGCAGCTGGGCGCGGTGACGCATGCCTGTAATCCCAGCACTCTGGGAGGCCGAGGTGGGTGGATCACCTGAGGTCAGGCGTTCAAC
The DNA here is from genome assembly GCF_024542745.1 of Macaca thibetana thibetana. Taxonomy (NCBI): domain Eukaryota; kingdom Metazoa; phylum Chordata; class Mammalia; order Primates; family Cercopithecidae; genus Macaca; species Macaca thibetana. Next base: position 94,552,287 of record NC_065579.1, on the reverse strand, counting down.
ACTAGTTTGGCCAACACAGTGATGTACTAACATGGTCTGTACTAAAAATACAACAACAAAAAAAAATAGCTGGGTGTGGTGGCGGGCACCTGTGATCCTAGCTACTTGGGAGGCTGAGGCAGTAGAATCACTTGAACTGAGGAGGTGGAGGTTGTGGTGAGCCAAGATCGCGCCACTGCTCTCCAGCCTAGGGGACGGAGCAAGACTCTGTCTCAAAATAAAAAACATACTACTCTTACTTGCAGTCCTTTTTTTTTTTTTTTTTTTTGAGATGGAGTCTCGCTCTGTCGCCCAGGCTGGAGTGCAGTGGCACCATCTTGGCTCACTGCAAGCTTCGCCTCCCAGGTTCATGCCATTCTCTTGCCTCAGCCTCCTGAGTAGCTAACTGGGACTACAGGTGCCCACCACCAGGCCTGGCTAACTTTTTGTATTTTTAGTAGAGACGGGGTTTCACCATGTTAGCCAGGATGGTCTCAATCTCCTGACCTCATGATCCGTCTGCCTCGGCCTCCCAAAGTCCCAATTTTATATACGGTAGTTTATAAAAGGCAGTGCCTGGAGCTTGGGAAAAGAGCTTCTTTTAGGCCTTAGCTAGTATCTTTGGACAATCGGGTAATTTGCTTTCTTCTCATTATTGGGTGATTGCATAAGGTTGTTTTTTTTTTTTCTTTTTTATTCGTGTTATTAATGAGGGCTGAGATTCTTAAATAAAATATCTTATCAAGGAACTAAATGCTATTATATTATCTACTGGAGATTTTACTCTAATCTTTTAGAAAAGCCACCTTAGAATGTTAGCTCAAACCCATCCTTAGAGTCCAAAACAATATTAGTTTCTTTTCTTTTAAAAAGTCTATGTATTTCAAATATTACCTTTGAATAGTCACTAACAGTAGGAAGATATGGAAAAGACTTGCGAGGTCAAGTGTAAAGGTTAAATGAGATTCAAAGAACATGGCTGAATTACCTGGTCCCTACGGCACAACTAAGAAGGGTTTGTACAATTTTAATGAGTCGAAAAACAAAGAAGAGTTATAAAACAGAGACTATAAATGGACCTCAAAGCCTAAAATATGTACTATTTGACCCTTTGTGAGAAATGTTTGCTGACCCCTACCTAAAATGATTGAAGGACTCATCAACTCGCTTCACCTTTCCTTTATCAGCCTCTCATGGAATCACCTCCCGTCTCCAACGGCATCCTCAGAGCCAAGCTTGGGGGATGTATTATGATTCTGAGTCTAAAGATCATTTGGTGATGGACTTGTTGAGAGCTAAGAGGGGCCTCTGGGACTAAGCACAAGGTCCTGAGTAATTTTTTTTGGTGGGGGCGGGGTTGTTGAGCGAAGTATTGGAAGGATCACAGCACATGTTCTAGACTCAAGAGTAGCAGCACAAATAGAGCTCAAGGAGACCTTCTCAAGTTCTTGATTTTTTTGTTCACTAAGCCTAGGCCAGAAGAGGTGCCTTGGTCTCCTGGTCTTGACTTGTTTTTTCCTTTCTTTGGAAATTTTTTTTTTTGGTAGAGATGGAGTCTCTCTAATTGCCCAGGTTGGTCTTAAACTCCTGGGCTTAAGCAATCCTTCTGCTTTGGCCTCCCAAAGTGCTGAAATTGCAGACATGAGCCACTGTGCTCAGCCTTGGTCTTTACTCATTATCAGGGTTGTGTGCTTGGGAGAACAAATAAACTGGTCAAAATGGAAACTGTACTAACCAGTAAATTTTTTTTATTTTTATTTTTATTTTTTATTTTTTTGGTAGAGACGGGTTTCACCATGTTGCCCAGGCAAGTCTCGAACTCCTGGGCTCAAGCGATCCACCTGCCTCAGCCTCCCAAAGTGCCAGGACTACAGGCATGAGCCACTGCACCTGGCTGAACTGGTAAATCTTTGATAGCCATCTGCAACTTTTGGTTACAAATTTTAGCTTTGGAGTCAGAAGTCAAAGCAAGACAACACAGTCTTTGGAGAAGGTGTCACTACCCTCAATTTGTAGCCTCAAATATCACAAACCCAGCATGTCCAGACCTTCTCCCTTGAGTCTTACACTGCCTTCTCCTGGCTGAAGCCAGAAATGAGGGCGGGGGAAAGGATTTTCTGCTCTTCTAACTCATGGTTTTGGAATAATTGATTTCTTCCCCTTTATGCCCATTTCTTCCCTTTGTTGCCAGTCCCTTCACACTTACCTTCAGTCCTGGAGGGAGGACCTCTTGTTTGTGGATCTGGATGACAGTGATACTCACAAGCACCACAATACTCACAAGCAAGACAACCAAGGCAATAATGGTTGGAGTTCGGTAGAGGGCCTTGAGGCCTAAAACGAGAAGACCCAGAAGGCACTTGAGGGGAAGGTAAAAACCAGGCACTGGTATTCTTTGTAGAATCGATGGACTGGCCCCATAATCACATGCATAAACCACTTTCTTTGGTGTTAGCGAGACCCACACTTCTAAGACGGAGTTGCAAATAAGCTCCCCTTCTCCCCAGTTTTGGGGGAAGGACAAACAGTACGCATTTGCCCTTCCTCACAAATTGTGTACTAAAACAGTGTTGCAGGGAAGGTATGCATGGTCTAGTTTTCTGATATTGTGGTTATCCCTGAGATGAATTACAATAACATTCGTTTTACTTTTTTCTTTTTTCTTTCTTTCTTTCTTTCTTTCTTTCTTTCTTTCTTTCTTTCTTTCTTTCTTTCTTTCTTTCTTTTCTTTCTTTCTTTTCTCTCTCTCCTTCCTTCCTTCCTTCCTTCCTTCCTTCTTTCTTTCTCTCTCTCTCTCTCTCTCTCTCTCTCTCTCTTATGGAGTCTCACTCTATCGCCCAGCTTAGACTGCTGTGCTGTGATCTCGGCTCACTCCAGCTTCTGCCTCCCAGGTTCAAGCGATTCTCCTGCCTCTGCCTCCTGAATAGCTGAGATTACAGGTGTGGGCTACCACGCCAGTCAATTTTTGTATTTTTAGTAGAGACGGGGTTTCACCATGTTGGCCAGGCTGGTCTCGAACTCCTGGGCTCAAGTGATCTGCCTGTCTTGGTCTCCTAAAGTGCTGGGATTACAGGCATGAGCTACCATGCCCAGCTAACATTTGTTTTAATGGAGATTCAAAAAATCTATTTTTAAAAAATTAAACCAGGTGATAGAATATTTCATTTAAAAATAATCTCAGTTAAAGAAAAAGAAATTAGGCTGGGCTGATGGCTCACCCCTGTAATCCCAGCACTTTGGGAGGCCAAAGTCAGCACTTTGGGAGCACTTGAGGTCAGGAGTTCAAGACCAGCCTGGCCAATATGGTGAAACCCTGTCTCTACCAAGAAATACAAAAATTAGCCAGGTGTGGTGGCATGCGCCTGTAGTCCCAGCTACTCGGGAGACGGAGGTGGGAGAATTGCTTGAAGCCGATAGGTAGAGGTTGCAATGACTTGAGATCACACTACTACACACCAACCTGGGTGACAGAATGAGACCTTGCCTCAAAAATAAATAAATAAATAGATAAATAAACAAACAAAATAAAAAATTAGCACTATACTATACCGAGATGATTTCATTTATTTGAAGTTCTAAAGTAGGCAGGTAACAGGAATCAGAATAGTGATTGCCAGGGGGTGGAAGTTGGGGCAGGGATTCACTGGGAAGGAATATGTGGGTACTTTCTTGGGGTAATGGCAATGCGCTATACATTATAGCATTGTGGGGTATATGGATGTGTGTATTTGTCAAAACTCATCAAACCTTTCAAAGTCCTTTGGAGAAAACTTGAAAATGAAAGCAAATCAGTGTCTTAGGTATAATTTCCCTTAAAAAAAAGATTCTTATAAATTGCCCTTACTATTCTAAAAACATACTTTTAGAAGGCAAGAAACCCAACTTAGGGGCACAACTTAAGATCTATCCATTTCACTGAATAGAAGTTATATCTAATTTTTAAAAAAGATAAAAAGACATTCAATGAAAATATTGACTAAATAATAATCTTGGGCCGGGTATAGTGGCTCATGCCTGTAATCCAGGCTGAGGTGGGAACATACTTGAGGCCAGGCATTAGACACCAGCCTGAGCAACATAGTGAGACCCCATCTCTACAAAAAATGAAAAAATATCAACTGCGCATGTGGTGCACACCTGTAGTCCAAGCTACTCAGGAGGTTGAGGCTGGAGGATCCTTTGAGCCCAGGAGCTCAAGGCTGCAGTGAGCTGTACCACTACATTCCAGCCTGGCGACAGAGTGAGACCTTGTCTCTAAAAAAATAATAATAATAGTCTTGGTAGAACTACTGGGACATAAGCATAAATGACACCCAAATGGTTGAAATATGATGAACACTAATAGAAGGATCACTAGATTCATCGAATTCCAATATATATCTAATCAATTGGCTATCTAAATGTAAATTAATTAAAATAAAATAAAATAAAAACACAGTCTCTCAATCTTACTAGCCACATTTCCAGTGTTCAATAACCACGTGTGGGCTAGTGGCTACTATATTGGACAGTGCAGCCATATAACATTTTCATCATTATAGGAAGATCAACTGAACAGCAATTTGATAGATCCTGTCTTATTCCAGAACATTATTCCTAGATCATCATAACCTATGCTTTACCCTTTCATTATTTCTGTAAGACATTTGCCCAGAAGAAAAAAAGGGCGTGTCTATGCACCCAGGATATAATCAGATTCAGCCCACAAATTCAGTCACATCACAACATTTGCTACAGGAGGGCAGTCACGCAGTAGGTCTTCGTGGCTCAGAACAACTAACTCTTTCCATCTCAACTGATTCCCCTGCAGTGTAGCTGCAGTCACAGACACTTCTTGGTGTCAAAGTTGGTCACTTAACACCTTAATCCTCCTACCTTGTCATTGAAAGTGTAAACTAGTACAGCATCAATGGAGGGCAGTTTGTCAATATTTATCAGAGCTGCAAATAAGCATGCCATCTGACTCACAATCAAACTTTTGGAAAAATATCCCACAGAACCAGCTCCACATGTGTAAAATGACTTAGACACAAGGTTACTCATTACAGAATTGTGGGTAATAGCAATGGAAAGGAGAGCCAACTGCCATGGAGTTGACCTGCAGAGCATATGAAGAGGTCCTATATCACTTTTCTGTGATTCCAAATAAAAGTACAAGAACCAGCCAGGAACCAGTTAATCCACAGAGGCGAACTTTTGCATCAGCTTTCAAAGAATGCATTTGTCAGTGTCAGCTATAGAAGTTTAAGGGATTTTTTTCCCCCTAATAAAATGTGGTAGAAATTTAATCTGCCAAGTTAAACTTTTCCTTTGGAAGGAATGTAACAGGTTAGTCTATATGAGTGATGTTACAATCTCTGTGTTAACATTTCAAAGTGTTTCGGGGGAAAACCTAAAAATCAAAGGAAAACAGCTCCTCACGTGCAATCTCCCTTTACAAAAATAAAAGTTCACATAGATTGCCCTTACTATCCTAAAATCATATCCTTTTAGAAGACAAGAATACCCAGTTCAGGGGCATGACTAAAGAATGTCTATCCATGGGGAAGGAGTGTGTGATATGTATGCAGTTTCCTGACCACAGCTACGTGGCTGGCCTCCTAAGTCTTCTGTGTTTCAGCAGTTTTCAAGTAAAAAGCTATGATTACCTTAAGCAAACCCTTGTCCCAGCAGAAAAGCTTATTACAAAGCAAAATGGACGAGACCAGGTCTTATTCATTTAGGAAATGCAGCCTAGAGCTGCGCTGTCATTAGGGCTGGACAAACATGGTAATTGCAAGGTACCTACCTGAGCGTGGAGAAGCCAGAGCCTTCTGGGCTTCCACATGAGCAACTCCAAAAAGTACTCTAGAGACAGGCGGGGCAAGCTTAGAAGTGTGTGTATGTGTGTGTGTGTGTGTGTGTGTGTGTGTGTGTGTGTGTGTCTGTGTGTGTGCGCGCGCGCTGGTGCCTGCGAGTTTGAGAAAATCCCGCACTCCTGCCTGCAGTGTCAATCATAACAACACTGACCCACGGTGAGGGGTGGGGGTGTTGTAGGCACTGTGCCAGCAACATTTGGATGGGAATACAGGAAAGATCCAAGTACTTTACAATTGATCACAAAATCAACAATACAGTATTCTAAAGCAAACCTTACATACAGCTAGGTAAGGGAAACCACAAGGGCCAAATTAATGGATTATACAAACCGGAAAAACCTTTTAAGTGAAACATGCATGTTAGTCCTTGTTTTGTGTGGCTTTGATGAAGAGCATTACTTTTATTTGAGGAATGCCAGTGACGAAACCCAGTTGAATACTGAGTCTCAAACCAACAAAGTTAAACAATAATTTGCAGGGGATATGGATGAAAAACTGTGGGCCGAACCTGGGATTCTCTTGCGATTTGGCAAAACCACGCTTGCTGCCTGCTGAGAGATACTAACCTGCTTGCTCACATGGTTGGCGGGTCAGCACAGTGAACATCTTTTCTCCCAGCTGCAGGTGAGAGAAGACAGGATGTCAGTAAGTCCACGGCCCCCGACCTCAGAAGTTTAAAGAACGAGCACAGGTTCAGACAAAACCCATTCTACTTCCTCCAAATCAAAACCTCATCCCGGGAAAGGTCAGCCCAACCCAGGACTTCAGAGACAGCCCCAAAGCTGGAGCTTAAATTCCATGTCATCTCCCCAAATGCAAGGAAATCAAACATAGATTTGCTGAAACTTCAAACTGAAAAGATTTTCCGAAAAAAAGGTCTTTTTCTGCAGATTGTTCCACCTGTACACACACCCAAGAAAGAATAAATCTTCCCCCTATTATTACCATTCATAGGGCTGAGGCGGGGCTTTTCTTCAGAACATCAGCAAGGAAGGTTTTTGTGTGTTCGTGGATCGCGAGCCTGGAGCCTCTCTTTAAAGCCCCGGGAGGGGAGTCTTTAGCTGCTGGCTGGAAATTGCAAAGGGATGTCGGGGCCCTGGGATCCAGCCCCCACCAGGATCTGGGGTCACCGCTCTGGACTGCGTCTCTGCATAGCCGCAGGCATCTAAGAGCCCAGCACATCTGCGGATCCGTGCAGGCAGTCGGTAAAGACGCGCCCACCCGTCGTGGGCATGGCAGGGACCACCTCCCCCCGCCCAAGGATTTAGGGCTCGCGTGCTTCAGTCTCTTCCTCTGGCCCTCTGAGGAAATCCGATTTTGTTTCCTTGCCCCTCAACTCTTAGTCTCACGCAGCACCCCCGACTCCTTCCTTGGCAGCTCAGGCGCCGGGTGCCCTGACCTTACCTGTGCGGAGCCGATTCGGAGGAGGCGACTAGCGCTGCCGCAGAGGCTGCCGGCGGCCAGCGCTGAGGAGGTGTCAACCTAGAACACGGGAGGCGGCGCCGGGCGAGGCGGGGCGGCGGCGGGGGCGGGGCGGCCTCGGCCTGGGACCTCCTCCTGCGTCCATGTCAAGGCCAAGGGCCTCTTCACCTTCTTTTCTGGTTGCTCTCACCTTCACACCCAGCCCTCGATGGAAGGGGGAGAGAGCGCGCCTCTTGCCGAAAGACCGACCCTGCCTGCCCCGAGAGCCTTCTGTCCCCCTCCAGGTCCAAGCCAAACAGCACTTCACCTTTCCTCTTTCAGTTTCCTCCACGCTCACCTCTACCTGAAGTCAGAGAGGACAGAGCCGCCAGGCCTTGCCCTGAGAACCCACTGGAGCCTATGTGGGTGAGGGGGAAGGGAGGTGTCTATTATCTGCCTCCCTCTTGCATCTGTGTCAAGACCAAGAACCTTTTGATCTGTCTTCTAGTTACCTCCATTGTCACCCCCACCCTAGGGGAAGGGAAAATGGGCACAAGGCCAGGCAGGGACTGGGCACTCTGTGGGTGTGCATGACCTCATGCGGTCCCCCGGTGGGTGGCTCCTGTGGTCTGTCTCTCCACGGGGTGGAGTGGAGTCAAACACCTGTAATGTTGGGAGTGAGACCAATAGGCAGGCTGGCCCCTAGGTCACTTGGGCCTAAAGCACAAAGTATGGCAGGCACATTCCCTTTCATACTTAGCAGAGCCGCCTTGGCCATGCCCAGGGACATTCTTGTTGTTTACTGGGCAAGGCTCTGCCCTACCCCATTTAACACGGGTGTCATAAGGCCAAAATTCAAGACAAGTACAGCCCGGAAGAGGCAAAACAGAAAAGATAACAAAAAGGCAGCATGCGGGCTACGTTGATCCAAACACCCCAGGAGTCTGTCTCAGCAGCAGGCAGCCGCCCTGCTCCTCTGAGTGACCCCAAAGACCCTTGGAGTGATCCCAGCAACAGGCCTAAGCAGGCCCTGTTTGACCATCCCTTCCTGTGGTTCCTGCATGCCTGGAAGGAAGAGCTGAGTCCCTGGTTATACCCTGCGATGGCCTGCTTTCTCCTAGAAATCCACTAATTTCCTGTCCTGTGCAGGTGGGGCCAAAGTCCCTGAGACAAGAAGTCCTTAAGATAGGAATGCCCCTGCTTTGAGACCTGTGAGCCCAGAGAGGTGGGCCCCAAGCCTGAGCTATGTCACCAAGCCTGAGCTATGGTCACTCACCCAGAGTTGGATGGAGGTGGACCCCGTTGGGGGATTGGGACAGGGTCTGCACTGGCGGTATCAGACATTCAGTGAATACTTGCTGAATTAAAAGACTTGTTTTCTTTGAAAGCTGTGGGCCAGTGAAACGTAAGGCATATGGCTGGCAGCTGAAGTCTGTCTGCACCCAGGAGGCTGTAAGTACACAAACAGCTGCTGGCAGTGCACCCAGACCTGAGCTCAGTAAGATAGCCCCAGTGGGTGAATGACTAACCTTAGCATCCCCAGTGACTTCCCAGGGGCTGGGAAAAGGTTTCCAGGCCTAATGGGCCTTGAAATGCAGTTAGTGCTAGTATATAAAAATAACAGAGTTCAGTTCGTGCCAGCTTTCCTCTCTGCTTGCATCAACCTACAGACCTTGTAAGTGTGAGCATCAGCCTCCTTTGAGAGCCCTGTTGTCTCTAATTCTCCTTTTATTTTTCCAAGCTTTTCTGGAAACTCTCTGCTCCAGGCACTGTGTCAAACTCCTTTGCAGCTTCCAAAGTAGACCTAGTCATTCAAAGGCATTTCCTCATTGACCTTCCACATGCAAGAACACACACACACACAGACACACACACACTCACCTTTGTGAGTTTTCCTGATTATCAAATAATACAGATTTGCCTTACCAGTTATCAAAACATATTGTAAAGTTACAGTAATAAAAACAGCCTGTCTTGGGCACAGGAATATACTGAGAGATCTAAAGAACAAAAAAGATAGGCCACAACAGACTATTGGATATAGGATTATAAGATAAAGAAGAGGTTGAAATAACATATTATTCAATAACTGGTATTGAAACTACTGGCTCATTTGGAAAAGGATTCTAATTACTCATCCTCCACAAAAATAGATTTTAGGTGGTTTAAAAATTTAAATATATAAAATAATTCAATGTGCTAAAAATGTAGAAGAACATTTTTATCATCCTTGGAAAAGAACAGTCTCTTCTACTATGCGGTCAAAGCAGGAAGAGAAATAATGTCAACAAATTTGAATCCATGACAATGAAAAACAACTGAATAGAAAGACACCACCCACCGCAATACCCCCCTAAAAAAAGATAAATTCTCAGGAAATGCCTAAGAACGTGACAGTAAAGAGTTTAAAACCATAAATATATACTAAAGTCTATAGAAAAATATGAATATCTGAAATAGAAAATGGGCAAGTCACATGCACTGGCCAATTTACAAAAGAAATATGAATGGCTGACTAACATGGCAAAGATGCTTAATCTCATTATTTACCAAAACTAAAACTTTGGTATATTTAAACAAGATTAAAAACAAACTGATTAGCTTAGCAAAGTTTGAAAAGATCTAGGCCAGACTCGGAGGCTCACGCCTGTAATCCTAGCACTCTGGGAGGCCAAGGTGGGCAGATCACCTGAGGTCATGAGTTCAAGGCCAGCCTGGCCAACATGGTGAAACTCCGTCTCTACCAAAAAATACAAAAATTAGCCAGGCGTGGTGGTGCATGCCTGTCCCAGCTACTCGGGAGGCTAAGGCACAAGGATGGCTTGAATCTCGGAGGTGGAGGCTACAATGAGCTGAGGAGCTGAGATTATGCCACTGCACTCCAACCTGGACTGGACTACACAGCAAGACCTTGTCTCCAAAGGAAAAAAAAAATCAGTGGTGCTTGTGTTGGAGAAGGTGCCAGAAAACAGGCCCTCTTGAAGCATCTGATGTGTGCCATGTCCTCCCACTTCTCTAGACACTTTCGCTGGTTCATGCTCCTTTCCTGGGAGTTTCTCAAGACTCAGTCTTCAGGATTATTTTCTTCTCAGTCTGTATTCTCTTCCTAGGTAATCTCATCCATGCCTATGTCTTCTGTTTTATTCACAGAAGCTCTCAAATCCAGGGCTCAGGCTTCCGCTCTTGATCTGTAGACCTAGAGAATTGTGTTTTTCATCTTTCAAGTGTCATACAGGCACCTCACATTTACAGGGTTTCAAGCAGAGCTCCTTATCTTCCCCTACCAAACCATCAACTCCTCAAGCATTTCTCATCTCGGCACTCCCCACTCACCCAGGTGAGCAAGCCAGGAACCTGAGCGTTGCCTTTGATAGTCTTTTCCCCACTCCGCACGATCAATCAGTCACTAATTACTGCTGATTTTAACCTCTTAATCGTCTCTCCAATATGTACTTCCTTCTCTCTCTCGGCCACCATCATGGTCTGAGCCAGGATTTCTCAGTTGGAGCACTATTGATATTTCAGGTCAGATAATTGTTGAGGGAGCTGTCCTGTGTATTGTAGGATATTTAGTAGCATCCTTGACCTTTCTCTACTAGTTGCCAGTAACATCCTCCCACACATGGTGTGACAACCAAAAATGTCTCAAGACATTGCCAAGTGTCCTCAGAGGAGTAAAATTTCCCTGGTGAGAACCACTGGTCTAAGCTACCATGCTCTTTCTTCTGGATCTCGGCAACAGTCTCACAAATCTCTCTGTGTCCGTTTTCTTCCTTTCTGATCCATTTTCCCAAGCCACCAGGCCCCGTCTCTTTAAAACCCAGATCTCTCTGTCAAAACTCTCTGTAAAACACTCTTCTGTGCTGTCCATTTCTTAGTGGATTCACAATCAAATTCTCAACGTGATCTAGAAGGCCCTGCAAGGTATATTCTCTATCTCTCTTTCCAGTGTCTGTCAGCCCATACAACTTCTTACTTCATGCTCTGAAGACAAACCAGCCTTCTTTCAGTTTTTCGAGTATATCATGTTTACTCCTGCCATAGGACCTTTGTACATTATTTTCCTAATTAGCACCTGTTTATACTTTTTTTCTCACCTCAGTCACATCACTGATACTTCCCTGACATCCCCTAATCTGGATCATACATCCAACCTGGGTCAAGTCCCTCAACTATGTGCTTTTAAATCAGGCATTCCTTTCTTTCAGCTAGAGTTTCATTATCGCCATTCTTGAGCAAATGACCCCTGTTGCCTATCACCAAAGCAGCAGCCCCAGGATGTTAACTCACTGTATGGTTTGCAGATGTCCATGTCACCAAGAAAGATGATTCACACAGGCACTGGATGGAAAACACTTTACTCATATAGAGAAGAGACGGAACAAGATTAGCTTCAGTGATGATTGTGTGTCCCCATGGCTGCGGGTCTTACCCTCTAACTGATGCAGGGAGATGGACTGCATACACCACTCTGTTGCTGCAGGTGAAGATCCTCAACCCATCCCCCCTGGGGCCAGAACTATAGGAAGCTGGAAGTGCACTTGACGGCTGTTGACCCATGCGCTTGAGAACAAAGAAGTACACATGAAACCCGGAACAGGGAAAGTTATTACAAAGCAGAGATATGCCTAGCACAGGCTATGAGGACTCTTTATCTCTGTGCAAGAAAATGTTCCAGGTCCGAGGCTACTCTTATGTAACCGTGCAGGGGGTGAGAAGCTGTGCACAACTGCATTTCATAACAGGAATTCTCTTGTTATTCTTTCTCAACTAGCTTTCGTAACAGGAATTCTCTCAGTATTTCTCTGTCCGCTAGACAGTAAACCATGTGCAAGCAGAAGTCATGCTTTCCTTACATCACTTTTGCATTCTCAGTGCCTAGCACTGTTAACTGTCTAGTGAGCACTCAGTAAATATGTGTTGAATGAATAGGATGCTCTTTTATAGATTAAGAATATTAACCCTTTTACTACCTTATATGATAAATACTTTTCTCCAGTTTTCTATTTAAGACTCAACATTTTACAAGTGACTGCTATCTCTCTGATTGTATGTTGAGGCTTGTAGTATTGGAGACAATTCATAGCTAACTACGGACCAGAGGGACAACCAAGTTATCAGAGAGTGTTATACCGGTAGTTAGGAAACCTGGCTCCTAGTCTCAACTCTGCTAATTACCAGCAGATGTGCTATCTGAGACATATCTGTAGACCTCTAGGATCCTCAGTTTTTTCATCTGTGAAATGAAGGCGTTAAATGAATCAGACAGCCCGTGATTCCATTATTTGTGAAAGCACAAGGCTAGAGATATATATCATTACCACAAAGGGAATAGTTGGAGTTTGCAGAGAAAGTAGAGATGAACAGGAGTAAAAGGCTAAGAGTGGAGCCTTGGAATTGAAGTTAGACTGCCAGAAGTCATGAAGGGTAAATGAGGAGGAAGTGGAGCAGATGTGTGTGTGTGTGTGTGTGTGTGTGTGCATGCGTGCATGTTTGTGTGCCCATGTGTGCATGTGTCCCACACAACCCTCATTTTTGCCTCCCTCCAAGCAGACCTCCCCCTCCCCGTTTTAGCCAGACTTCAGTTCTTCTGAAATTTATTACTTTCTTCATTTTTCTTGATGCACCTTGTTGGTCCAGCAAATCTGACAAGCACAAGGAACAAACAATTTTGCTCTAAATTTATGGTCTTGTAATGTTTTTGTGGATGGAGAGTTGTAGACAAAGAAGATTGTGTCCAACTAAAATTTCCAAAATGAATTGTATAAATCTGAGTTCTCCAGAGAAAGTGAACCATATATATGTATATATGTAAATAGATTTATTATAAGAAATTGGCTTATGTGGTTGCGGAAACTGAAAAGCCCCAGGATCTGAAGTAAGCAAACTGGAAATCCAGGAGAGCCCATGATATAGTTGTAATTTGAGGTCAAAGGCCTGAAAACCAGGAGAGCTGATGGCGTAAATTTCGGTTTTAGCCCAAGCCAAAAGGCAGGAGATGACCAACGTATTAGCTAAAAGACAGCAGGCAAAGACAGTGAATTCTCCCTTATTCCACCTTTTAAAAATTATTTATTTACTTTTAAAGACAGGGTCTCATACTATTGCCCAGGCTGGAGTGCAGTGGCACAATCATAGCTCACTGCAACCTTGAACTCCTGAGTTCAAATTCTTGGCCTCCTCCCTCAGCCTCCTGAGTAGCTGGGAACACAAGTGTCTACCACCATGCGCAGCTAATTAAAAAATTTTTCTGTGGTAGGGATGCTGTCTTGCTATGTTGCCCAGGCTGGCCTTGAACCTGTGGCCTCAAGCAACCCTCCTGCCTCAGCCTCCCAAAGCACCAGGATTATAGACATGAGCCACTGTTTAACCAAATATCTTACCCCCTGCCTCAGTCTAGTCAACTTGATATGTAAAATTAACCATCATAAAATCCAATTGCTTTTGAAAAAACTTGTGATTGTGGCCCTACATTCAGGTCTTGCCTGGGTGGTATTATATAGGGCAAACTCTTCCTTGCAATAGAAGTTCTGGGTTAAGAAAAGCCTCATCCAAACTTGACTTTGTGGAAAACATCCAGGAGGACTGACAAGTATGTTCAAGAGTCCCATCTATAAAGGATTAAAAGCAAATCTGGAACAAGATCCAGTGAAATTAAAAACTAAGAGCATTGTGTGATAATGGGCTATCCAAAGGCTCAGAAGACAAATGAGCCCTTTAGTTTTGGTAGGCACATTGCAAGTCTGCCATCCACTTGCACCTGCTCTAGCTTCAGACCTCACTGGAACATGTCAGAGTTTGATGCAACAGCATCTATGCCTTTCGTCCTTCCTTCTTCCTAACCTCGTAAGCCCACTCACTGGACCAACCCAGTGTATTACACTTCACACTTGCCTCTCATGCCAGTTTCATTTTCTAATCATTTAACAGATTTGACTTGGTGGCCTCTATGTGCCAGGCACTGTGCTAGATACTGGGCCTGGGCAGGAAATGAGTCAGACACTCGTGTATCAGAACTTCAGTCCTTTCCTTTTACTATACCCTTATCTGGGCCCTCTTGTCATGGAATCAGACTGCAGACTCCTGCAACAGCCTTCCAGGAATCTACCCCAACCTTCTCCCCTATTCTTTTTTCCTGTTTATTTTTAATTGACACATAATAATTGTACATATTTATGGGATGTAGTGTGATGTTTTGATACATGTACACATTGTGTAATAATTAAACCAGCATATTTAGCAAATCCATCACCTCAAACATTTATCATTTATTTGTGATAAGAACACTGAAAGTCCTCCTTCTAGCTATTTTGAAATATACCATAATAATATTGTTAACCGTAGTCACCCTACTGTGCAATAGAATATTATAACTTATTCCTTCTATCTGACTGTAACTTTGTACCTGTTGACCAAACTTTTCCTATGCCCCGCTCCTCCCTATCTTCCTCAGCCTCTGGTAACCACTATTCTATCTACTTCTATGAGATCAACTTTTTTTAGGTTTCACATAGGAGTGAGATTATGCAGTATTTGTCTTCCTGTGCCTGGCTTATTTCATTTTACAAAATAGTCTCCAGGTTGATCCATGTTGTCACAAATGACAGGATTTCATTTCTTTTTATGGCTAAGTAGTATTCCCTAGTGTACACATACCACATTTTCTTTATCCATTCATCCATTGATAATGATAGACACTTATGTTGACAGACACTTAGGTTGATTCCATATCTTAGCTATTATGAATAGTGCTGCAATAAACATGAGAGTGTGGATATTTTTTGACATATTTATTTCATTTCCTTTGGATATATAACTAGCAGTGGAATGCTGAATCATATACTAGTTTCATTTTTAACTTTTTTGGGAGCCTCCAAACTGCTTTCCATAATGGCTATATTAATTTATGTTCCTATCAACAGTATATAAAGAGTTCCTCTTTCTTCACATCCATGCCAGCATTTGTTATTTTTTTGTCTTTTTTATAGTAGCCATTCTAATTCGGGTGAAGTGATATCTCATTGTCATTTTGATTTGCATTTCTCTGATGATTAATGATATTGAGCATTTCTTCATATATGTGTTGGCCATTTGTATGTCTTCTTTGGAGAAATATCGCTTCAGGTTTTTTGCTCACTTAAAAATTGTATTATTTGTGGGGTTTTTTTTCTGAGTTGTTTTGAGTTCCTTGCATGTTCTAAGTAGTATCTCCTTGTCAAATGCATAGTTTGCAAATATTTTCTCCCTTCTGTGGATTATTCTTTCACTTTGTTGACTATTTCCTTTGCTGTGCAAAAGCTTTTTAATTTGATGTGATCCCGTTTGTCTATTTTTGCTTTTGTTGCCTGTGCTTTTGAAGTCTGATCCAAAATTTCTTGCTCAGCTGATATCATGAAACATTTCCCATATGTTTTCTCTAGTAGTCTTTTTGTTTCAGATCTTACATTTAAGTCTTTAATCCACTTGATTTGATATTTGTATGTGGTGAGAGAAAGGGTTTAGCTTCATTCTTCTGCATGTGGATATCCAGTTTCCCAGGACCATTTATTTAAAAAGACTGTTTTTTTTTCCCCCTCCAGTATCTCTGTGTGTCTTCTTGGCATCTCTGTCAAAAATCAGTTGGCTATAAATTTGTAAGTGTGTGAATTTATTTCTGTGTTCTCTATTTCGTTTCATTGGCCTATGTGTCTATTTTTAATGCCAGTACCAGGCTGTTTTGATTATTATAGCTTTGTAGTATATTTTGAAGTCAGGTAGTGTGATGCCACCAGCTTTGTTCTTTTTGCTTAAAATTGCTTTGGCTGTTCAAAGTCTTTTGTGGTGCCATACAAATATTTTTATTATTGTTTTTTCTATTTCTGTGAAGAGTATAATTGATATTTTGATAAGGATTGCATCGAATCTGTAGATTGCTTTGTATACTATGGACATTTTAACAATGTTACCTTTTCAAATCCATGAACATGTGATATCTTTCCATTTATTTGTGTCCTCTTCAATTTCTTTTACTAATGTTTTTCAGTTTTCAGTGTATAAAACTTTCACTTCCTTAATTAAGATTATTCCTAGACTTAGTTTCTTTCCTTCCTTCCTTCCTTCCTTTTTCTTTCTTTCTTTCTTCTCTTTCTTTCTTTCTTTCTTTCTTTCTTTCTTTCTTTCTTTCTTTCTTTCTTTCTTTCTTTCCTTTCTTTCTTTCTTTCTTTCCTTTCTTTCCTTCCTTTCTTTCCTTCCTCTTTCTCTTCTTTCTCCCTCTTTCTCCCTTCCTCCCTTCCTTCCTTCCTTCCCTCCTTCCTTCCTTCCTTCCTTCCTTCCTTCCTTCCTTCCTTCCTTCTTTCTTTCTCTCTTTCTCTCTTTCTCTCTTTCCTTTCTTCCTTCCTTCTCAGCCTCCCAAGTAGTTGGGATTACAGGTGCTCACCATGACACTTGGCTAATTTTTGTATTTTTGTAGAGTTGGATTTTTGCCATGTTGGCCAGGCTGGTCTCTAACTCCTGACCTCAGGTGATCTGCCCACCTTGGCCTCCTAAAGTGCTGGGATTACAGGTATGAGCCACTTCCTCCCTCCCTCCCTCCCTCCCTCCCTGCCTCCCTCCCTCCCTTCCTTCCTTCCTTTCTTCCTTTCTTCCCTTCCGCATGTCTTTCTCTTTTTCTTCTCTTTAGTAGCTTTTGTAAATTTGATTGCTTCTTGATTTCTGAAAGTTCACTATTGGTGTATTGAAATGCTACCAATTTTTGTATGTTTATTTTATGTCATGCAACTTTACTGAATTTGTTTATTAGTTTCAATAGTTTTTTGTGAAGCTTTTAGGGTTTTCTATGTATAAAATTATGTTGTCCACAAACAGGAATAATTTGACTTCCTCCTTTCCAATTTGGTTGCCCTTTATTTCTTTCTCTTGCCGAACTGATCTGTAGAACTTTCAGTACTATGTTGAATAAAATTGTTGAAAGTGAGCATTCTTGTCTTTTTCCAGATCTTAGAAGAAAAGCTTTCAACTTTTCCCTGTTCAGTATGATGTTAGTTGTGAGTTTGTCATATATGGCCTTTGTTGTGTTGAGGCACATTCCTTCTATATCTAGTTTGTAGAGAGTTTTTATCATGAAGGGATATCAAATTTTACAAAATGCTTTTTTGTGTGTTTATTGAAATGATCATATGGCTTATGTATTTGATTCTGTTAGTGTGATGTATCATGCTTATTGATTTACATATGTTGAACCATCTTTGCATCCCTGGGATGAATCCTCCTCGATCATGGTGAAAAATGTTTTAAATATGATGCTGAATTGGTTTGCCAGCATTTATTTGAAAATTTTAACATCTATGTTCATCAGAGACATTGGCCTATAGTTTTCTTTTTTTTGTTGTTTCACTCTGGTTTTCATATCAGAGTAATGATGGCCTCATAGAATGAGTTTGGAAGAATTCCCTCTTTAATTTTTTGGAACAGTTTGAAAATAATTGATATTAGTTCTTTAAATGTTTGGTAGAATTCAGCAGTAAAACCATCAGGTCCTGGACTTTTTTTGATGAAAAACTTTTTATTATTCAATCTTGTTACTTGTTATTGGTCTGTTCAGGCTTCTTCCTATTCTTAGCCATTTTACTTAGTTTTTACCACTTTTGTGCAATGAACCCCTTTGGCAGTCTGGTTAAGCTGATGGATGTTCTCAGAAACATGTTATTAAATATATAAAATGAAACAGAATTACCAATAAATTATTTATGTTAAATGCATTTCAAAATGTTTTAAAAATTGTATTAGTCTCTTCTCATTCTGCTAATAAAGACATACCCAAGACTGGGTAACTTATTTAAAAAAAAGGGATTTAATGGACTCATAATTCCACATGGCTGGGAAGGCCTCACAATCATGACTGAAGGTGAATGAGGAGCAAAATCACGTCTTATATGGCAGCAGGCAAAAAAACATGTGCAGGGGAACTCCCCTTTATAAAACCATTAGATCTCATGAGATTTGTTCACTATCATAAGAGCAGCATGGGAAAAACCCGCCCCTGTGATTCAATTACTTCCCACTGTGTCCCTCCCATGACACATGGGCATTATGGGAACTATAATTCAAGATGAGATTTGGGTGGAGACACAGCCAAACCATATCAAAAATCAAATTTGTGGTTTAACATATATATATGTGCTTCTTTATTAACTCATTACATGATGAAATCCAGAAGCAGGTCTAACTTCCACTCTCATTTTAAAGTGTGATGAACATAAAGAATATTTAAAGACATCCATCACAACTATAATGTGACATGAAAATATGTGTGATTTCTATTGGGGACAATGTTAAGGTCTTGCTAATATTGTGCTTCATTACCTGTGTTCATAATTGAAGGAAACATTACATTTTCTATAAATAAAGATGTATATTTTCCCCATGTAAGGACACAACCCCCTGAATTCTCTATGTGGCTCCCAGGCTAAGAACCCTGCAGGACTGATCTCCTTATAGCAAAGGTCAAGTTATGTGGGTTTCCTGCTCAAACTCTTTTTATGACTCATTCACTCAACAGTGATCTCTTACTGCCTGCTGGAATAAATTCAAAGGCAACCTGGCATTTGGAGATCTGCTTCTACCAATTAATTTTTTCTGACTTAAAAAATTTACATACATGATATTGTATATTCCACTTTTTTGGCCACGTGTCTTTTTCACTCAAAATGTTTTTTCCCTGAGATTTATCCATGTTGATATTTATAGATTTAGTTTAAAATAGGCTGTATAGTATTCTACTATATAAATAAACTACAGTTCACTAATGGGTTTCCCTACTTGTGGATATTTTGATTGTTCTCATTTTTGCATTGTTTGCAAATGATGTTGTATTGGTTTTATTATTTTTATTTTTAAATGAATAAAGTTTTTAACTCTAATGCATTAAATATTGAGAACTAAACCTCATGGAAATAAACGCTTTTGGGGTTCCTGAGAACTTCTTTATTAAGCCAATTTCTACCCAAGCAGAGATGGGCACACACTAAACCCTTTTTAAGAATTGGACTCTGCCTATGCCTGGGACCAAGCAGGCATGGACAGGTTCAGCCAAAGCCCTTCAGTGGGATCTAGTTTATAAACAAGTGCCTCACATGTTCCCTGGGCAGCAATTTTAATAGTAATCGCTTTCCAGTTTTTATCATCTGATTTGGGGAAATGAAATTCTATACTCCTAGCTGGAATACGCCTAATTTCCTTCTCCACTTGACTGGCTTCAATTTATCTCTTTTCTACCTGGTTGGATTCTGTATTTTTTCATAGTTTTTCTATTTGGCTCTCAGCCACAATTCTACTGTCATTTTATTAATAGTCCTCTTTATATGCCTTCGTTTGCAATTATGGCTAATTTTATTCTTATTTGTATTATCTTCTTCTTTCTACTTTTAAAAACATTTTTGTGTCTTTTTTCTAGCTTCTTAAGCAAAACACTTGGCTTGTTATTTTAAAAATTTCTGTATTTCATATACTCATCTAAGACTATACTGTTTACTCCAAGTGCTGCTTTAGCTATGCTCAACACATTTTTATATTTGATACTTTTGTTATTATTCAGTTCTAAATATTTGATGATTTCTATTGTGATTTCTTCTTGAATTATTTTTTTCATTTTTAGTATTTTTTTTAGATAGAGTTTCGCTCTGTTGCCCAGGCTGGAGTGCAATGCTGCAATTTCTGCTCACTGTAACCTCCGCCTCCCAGGTTCAAGCGATTCTCCTACTTCAGCCTCTTGAGTAGCTGGGATTACAGGCGCCCACCACCACACCCAGCTAATTTTTTGTATTTTTAGTAGAGATGGGATTTCACCATGTTGACCAGGCTGGTCTCAAGCTCCTGACCTCAGGTGATCTGCCCAATTTGGCCTCTCAAAGTGCTGAGATTACAGGCATGAGCCATAGTGCCTGGCCTTGAATTATTTCAAAGTATTTTTTTGGTTTCCAAAAGTAGAAGATTTGGGAACTAAATTTTTATAACTGATTGGGAGTTTTATTGTGCCATAGTTAGAAAATTTGGGGTTTGAGGTGTTGACATTTGATAGTTCTTAAGACATTCTTTGTGATCATGTTCTGGGTCAATTTTGTAGTTATTTTATTGAGCTTGAAAAGACTTTTTAACATTTAATTTAAAAACATGTTTGTATGCAGAAAAATTCACTGTTTTTTGGTGTACAGTCTTGTGAGATTTGCAGATGCATAGAGTCATGTAACCACCACCCCACCACCACAATCAAGACATAGAACATTATTTTTCTTTCTTCCTTTTTTTTTTTCTTTTTTTTTTTTGAGACAGGGTCTCACACCTGTCACCCAGGCTGGAGTGCACTGGCATGATCTTAGCTCACTGTGGCCCTGACTTCCAAGACTCAGGTGATTCTCTCACCTCAGCCTCCAGAGTGGATGGGACTATGGGTGCATGCTACCACCAGTGGCTAATTTTTTTGTTTTGTTTTGTATTTTTGGTAGAAGCAGGGTTTTGCCATGTTGCCTGGGCTGGCAGAACATTTTCAATGCCCCCCCACAGATTCCTTTGGACTACTCTTTTGTAGTCAACCCCTTCCCTACCCTTCTGGAAACCAATGATCTGTTTTCTATTTCTTTAATTTTTACCTCCTTCAGATATTATATAAATGGAGTCATATAACATGTGACCCTTTGAGTCTGGCTTCTTTCACTCGGCATAATGCATTTGAGATTCATTCATGTTGTTGCATGTATCAACAATTCATTTACTTTTTATTGCTGAATGGTACTCAGTTTGTTTATCCATTCACCAGCTGAAGGACATTTGAATGGTTTTCAGTTATACTGTATGTTCTTAATTATTGGGAGGAGAATTCTAAATATGTTCACTATATGAAGCTTACTGGGTTGTTTATATTTTCTATAGACAGAAAATTCTTGTCATTTGGATCCATCACTTTCTGGGAGATTTTTGTTATAACCTCCTACTATGATAGTGTATTTGTGGATGTTTTCTTATAACTCCTGTGATGTTTTCTTTAAATATCAAAGCTTATTTTGTTAGATTTGTATAGGTCCAGTATTGTTATAGCTTCTTGGTGAACTATTCCTTTTATCATTAGTAATGCTCCTTTTCACTACTAATAATGCTTTGATCTTAAAGTCCTTTCTATCAGACATAAATGCTGTTATGTCCTTTGTGCACTAAATACATTCTCCACCCTTCTCTCCCTGCTCTGGCCCACAAGCTGTGTCACCCACGCTCTCTTGCCAACCGCCTTGTGGTTGGATTGCCAATGGGAGGCAACTTGGCTAGACTGAACTACAATCTCCAGAATCTCCTTTACAGAATGTTTCCAGTTATGGTGGGCCACAAGGAATATTCTCCTCCAAGAGCTGGAGGATGGAAGAGAGATAGTAGCAATTTTCTAGTATACACACCTTCTCTCAACTATTCAAGTAAACTAATTTAGGTACTGCTGTGAAGACATCATTTGGAAGGCCTAGCCGTTCCCTGTGTTGGAGACTCCAAACAGTTATGGGTCTGCAATGGCTCTCCCTTCTCCCTGGATCTTGATTTCCTGATTGCCATCTGTGGACAATAAGCTTCAGCACCTGTCCATGAAGTTCCAGCCTATTTGTGATCTTCCCAGCCCTCACAGTTGCATAAATCAATTATTTCTGACAAATCTCTCTCTCTCTCTCTCCCATCTCCTAATGGTTCTCCTTATCTGGTTCAACCCCAACTGGTACATTTTATTTTATTCTCACTCTTGACTAAGAATTTGGTTAGTATAGGATTTTGAACCAAGAATAACTTTGAATCAAGAGTGCTGAAGTTATTTCCCTTCAGCACTTTGAAGATATTAAATTGTCTTTTGGCATTTATTTATTGCTGATAATAAGTGCTGTCAGCCAAATTGCAGTTCCACTTGAGATAATCTGTTTTCTTTTTGGATGTCTTTAAGATTTTCTCATTTTTTTTGATCGCTCATTTCACTATAATGAATTAATAATTTGTTTTATTCTCGCTTTGGGTGTTCCATGATCCTTTTGTCTGAAAATTTATACCTTAATTTTGAAAACTTCTCAGATTTTATCTCCAAAAATATTGCCTATGTCACATAGGTGTGTCTTTTTGGTGAAATGATTTTTTGTTTTTGGATATATCCTCAGTAATGGGATTGCTGGGTCAAATGGTAATTCTATTTTTAGTGCTTCAAGAAATCTGCAAACAACTTTCCACAGTGGCTGAACTAATTTACATTCCCACCAACAGTGTAAAAGCATTCCTTTTTCTCCATAGTCTTTCCAGCATCTGTTGTTATTTGACTTTTGAATAATAGCTATCCTGACTGGTGTGAGATGGTATCTCATTGTAATTTAGATTTGCATTTCTCTAATGATTAGTGATGACCAGCATTTTCTCATATGTTTTTGGTCATTGGTATGTCTTTTTTTGAGAAGTGTCTGCTCAGATCTTTGGTCCAGTTTAAGGTGGGGTTACTTGCTTTCTGCTTGTTCAGTTGTTTAAGTTCCTTACAGATTCTGGATATTAGACCTTTGTCTGATGCATAGTTTGTGAATATTTTCTCCCATTCTATAAGTTGTCCGTTTACTCTGTTGATAGTTTCTTTTGTTGTGCAGAAGCTCTTTAGTTAATTAGGTCCCACTTGTCAATTTTTGTTTTTGTTGCAATTGCTTTTGAGGGCTTAGTCATAAATTATCTCCCAAGGCCCATTTCCAGAATGGTGTTTCCTAGGTTTTCTTTTAGAATTCTTACAGTTTGAGGTCTTACATTTAAATCTTCAATCTGTTTTGAGTTAAGTTTTTATATAGTGAAAGGTAGGGGTCCAGTTTATTCTTTTGCATATGGCTAGAGAGCTATCCTAGCACCATTCGTTGAATAGGGAGCCCTTTCTCCATTGCTTATTTTTGCAACTTTGTCAAAAGATCAGATGGCTGTAGGTGTGTGGCTTTATTTCTGGATTCTCTATTCTGTTCCATTGGTCTATGTGTCTGTTTTTGTACCAGCACCATGCTGCTTTGGTTACTGTAGTTTTATAGTATAGTTTGAAGTAGGGTAATGTGATGCCCCCAGCTTCGTTCTTTTTGCTTGGAATTGCTTTGGCTATTTGAGCTCTTTTTTGGTTCCATATGAATTTTAGCACAGTTTTTTTTTTTTTTTTTTTTTTTTTTTTTTTTTTTTCCAATTCTCCAAAATTATCTTTGGTGAGATTTTTCATTTTTACCAAAAACGATGTTGGTAACTTGATAGGGATAGCACTAGATTTGTAGATTGCTTTGAGCAGTATGGCCATTTTAATGATATCGATTCTTCTAATCCACTAGCATGGAATGATTTTTCTATTTGTTGGTGTCATCCATAATTTCTTTAGCAGTGTTTTGTAGTTCTCCTTGTAGAGATCTTTCACCTCCTCGGTTAGGTGTATTCCTAGGTATTTTATGTTTTTGAGGCTATTGTAAATGGGATTGCATTCTTGATCTGACTCTCAGCTTGAATATTATTGGTGTATAGAAATGCTATTGATTTTTGTACAGTGACTTTGTATCCTGGAAGTTTGCTAAAATTATCAGTTCTAGTAGCTTTCTGGTGGAGTCGTTAGAGTTTCTTAAGTATGGAATCATGCCATCAGTGAAGAGAAATAATTTGACTTCCTCTTTTCCTATGTGGATACCTTTTATTTCTTTCTCTTGCCTGATTGCCTGGGCTAGACTTCCAGAATTATGTTCAATAAGAGTAGTGAGAGTGGGCATCCTTGTCTTATTCCATTTCTCAAGATGAATGCTTCCAGTTAGTTGTGTGTTTGCTGTAGATGGTTCTTATTATTTTGAGGTATGTTCGTTCAATGCCTAGTTTTTATCATGAAGGGATACTTGATTTTATCAAAAACTTTTTCCGTGTCTATTGAGATGATCATATGGTGATGTGGTTTGGCTCTGTGTCCCCACTCATATTATCTCGAACTGTAATCCCCACATGTACAAGGAGGGGCGTGCTGGGAAGTGATTGGATTATGGGGGTGGGTTTCCCTCATGCTGTTCTCATGATAGTGAGTGAGTTCTCACAAGATATGATGGTGTAAAGTGTGGCACTTCTTCCCTTGCTCACTCTCTGTCTCCTGCTTCACCTTGGAAAGATGTGCCTTGCTTCCCCTTAGCCTTTTGCCATGATTGTAAGTTTCCTGAGGCCTCCCCAGCCATGCAGAACTGAGTCAATTAAACCTTTTTTCTTTATAAATTATCCAGTCTCAGATAGTTCTTTACAGCAGTATGAAAATGAACTAACACATATGCCTTTTGTTTTTAATTCTGTTTATGTCACATCTATTAATTTGCATATGTTGAACCAAACTTGTATCCTAGGAATGAAGCCTATTTGTTCATAGTGAATTAACTAACTTTTTGATATGCTGTTGAATTTGGTTTGCTAGAGTTTTGTTGAGGATTTTTGTGTCTACGTTCATCAGGGATATAGACCTGCAGTTTTTTGTTGTTGTTTTTGTGTCTTTGCCCAGTTTTGATATCAGGATGATGGCTGGCTTCATAGAATGAGTTAGAGAGGAGCTCCTCCTTCTCAATTTTTGAAATAATTTCAGTTGTATTGGTACCAGCTCTTCTTTGTATGTCTGGTAGAATTTGGCTGTGAATCCATTTGGTCTGGGTTATTTTGTTTGATAGGTTTTTTTAAATTACTGATTTGGTTTCAGAACTAAATATTGGTCTTTTCTGTGTTTCAGCTTCTTCCTGATTCAGTCTTGGGAGATTGTATGTTTCCAGGAATTCATCCATTTCCTCTAGATTTTCTAGTTTGTGTGTGTAGAGATGTTCATAATAGTTTCTGGGGATCTTTTATGTTTCTGGGGAACAAATTGTAATGTTACCTTTGCTGTTTCTGATTGTGCTTATCTGAATCTTTCCTTTTTTTATGTAGCTAGTGTCTATCAATCTTGTTTATCCTTACAAAAAACAAACTCTTGGTTTTGTTGATTCTTAGTATAATTTTTTGGGTCTCAACTTTGTTCATTTCAGCTCTGATTTTTGTTATTTCTTTTCTTCTTCTAACTTTCAGGTTAATTTGTTCTTATTTTTCTAGTTCCTCTAGGTGTGATATTAGATTGTTAATTTGGGATCTTTCTAACTTTTTGAGGTGGGCATTTAGTGCTACAAACTTTCCTCTTACCACTGCTTTTGCTGCATGCCAGAGATTTTGGTATGTTGTGTCCCTGTTTTCATTTATTTCAAAGATTTTAAAAAATTTCTGCCTTGATTTTGTTTGCCCAAAAGTCATTTGGGAGCAAGTTGTTTAATTTCCATGTAATTATGTGGTTTTGAGACATTTTCTTGGTATGATTTCTGTTTTTATTTCACTGTGGTCCAGCACGATTGATATGATTTTGATTTTTTAAAATTTATTAAAACTTGCTTTATATCCAAGCATGTGGTCAATCTCGTGGTATGCTCCATGTGCAGATGAAAATAATGTATATTCTGTGATTGATGGGTGGAGTATTCCGTAGATATCCATTAGGTCCAATAGGTCAAGTGTTGAATTTAAGTCCAGAATTTCTTTGTTAATTTTCTGCCTTGATGATCTGTCTAATGCTGTCAGTGAAGTGCTGAAGTCCCCCGCTATTATTGTGTGGCTGTCTAAGTCTTTTCATAGACCTAGAAACACTTGTTTCATGAATCTGGCTAATCTAATGTGGGTGCATACATATTTAGTTAAGTCTTCTTGTTGAATTGAACATTTTACCATTACATAATATCCTTTTGTCCTTTTTTTTTTTTTTTTTTTTTAAACTGTTGTTGGTTTAAAGGCTGCTTTATCTGATATAAGAAAAGCAATCCCTACTCTTTTCTTGTTTTCTGTTTACATGGTAGATTTTTCTCCAACCTTTTACTTTGAGCCTATGGGTGTCATTATGTGCGAGATGAGTCTCTTGAAGATAGCAGATGGATAGGTCTTGTATGTTTTTATCCAACTTGCCATTCTGTGCCTTTCAAGTGGGAGCAATTATGCCATTTACATATTTCAAGGTTAATATTGATATGTGGGGTTTGATATTATTGTGAAGTTGTTAGCTGGTTGCTTTGTAGTTTCTATTGTGGTTTCTATTGTGGTTTCTATTGTGGTTTCTATTGTGGTTGCTTTCTAGGGTCTGCAGGCTGCATACTTATGTGTTTTTGTGGTAGCAGGTGTTATTCTTTTGTTTTCATGTTTACAACTCCCTTAAGGATCTCTTGAGCTGGTATAGTGGTAACGATCACTTGCCTTACCTTACCTTAGCACTTGTTTGTCTGGAAAATATTTTATTTCCCATCTGCTTATAAAGTTTAGTTTGGCAAGATATGAAATTCTTGGTTGGTGCCTGTTATTGAACTCTATGAATGGGATTGCACAGTATGTGCTCTTGGTCTAGTGTAGATTCTTAGTGTAAGTTTACTGAGCATGTGCATGTTAGTGCAGGCTTGCATGCTGCTGAGTCTTGCTTGCAGTTTTTGGTGACACATTGAATACAAAACCAGAAATAAACAGCATGCACTGTGAATAGATGTGCTGAGTCATGAATGTTCTGCAAGCTCTAATTGCAAGGTTTCGGGTAAGGCAACATCTTGAGCGAATTGGCTACATTTACATTTGTTTCACACACAAAAATGGAAATAAATGCCTTGGTAAACCTTGTTTGTTTAATAACTTCCATTCTTTAATCACATTAGATGCTCATTTGAAGGCAAAATAAATTCCATTAGGATAGTACTGGTTAGGTAGCTGCTTTATCCCATTTTTTCCAGCATGCAGGCTGTAGTGGGTATTGTAATCTCAAACTTTACAAGGAAGAAAGCCATCTCCTATTTCTCCTGTCTCTTTATGTACTATTCTGCCTAGAAACACACCCAAAGGAAAATGAGAACTGCTCACTGCTGGTCTCACACTGGACAGCAGTTTTGCTTTTCCTTTTTGTTTTCTTTCCTCTTTCATTATTGTGACCATAAGTGTTGGTACAGGCAGAAAAGATAAATGGCTGCATGTCCCACAGGCTGTTTATCCTTCACATCCGAAAGGCAGTGTGACTAGATGGCACAAGTTCAGGCATAGTCATTCACTAGTTGTGTGACTTGGGCAGGTGACTTACCCTTTTTGTGCCTCTATTTCCTCAGCTGTGGAATGAGGGTAGGAACAGTACCTACATCATAGCATTGTTGTGAAGAGTAAATGAGCAACACATTTACATACTCATATAAAACACCTAAAACAATGCCTTCATGTAATAACCTTTCAGTAAATATAATGCAAACTATTGTAATTGTAGGAACAATGCTTAGGGCCTATGAATTCTTCATGCAAATATTTGAGACTTGAAAACATTTATTGACCTTAAAATGTCAAAGGAAAACTTCAGAATGAAACAAATAAGTATTAAAATAAGCTTTATTTTGGAGATATTTACTACCCATGAATATTCCTGGGCTTTCCCACATTTTCCAATCTCTTTGCCATTAGGCGGGGCCTGTGGCTGGTTCTGGCCATTGGGTGTGACTGGAAATGGCCTTTGTCACTTCTAGTATGAAACATTTAAAAGTCAATGAATGACTCTCTATCTTACTCCTTCCCAGTTGTGGAGACTGAAGAGGTCGTATGTACTCATTGGTGCAGCTAGAAGACAGTGATGCCTTCTGAAGTCTGGGTTCCCAGTGACTACATCTATGGAGCAGAGCCCCTCTAAACTACAATGAACATGTCGTGAGCCAGAAATAAACTTTTATTATGTTAAGCTACTGAGATCTGGGGGACTGTTTGTTCCCTCAGTTCAGTCTAGACTAACCCCTGACATATTAACGTGTCTACCTAACATAACATGCTAACCATTTAATTATACTCAACTCAGTTCACCCTGACTCTTCCTTAGTTGGATATAAATTATATAGGATAAAGATTTTACAAGGTAAGGGTCTTAGTATTGTTCACTAATGTATGCCAAGTTCTTAGAACAGTGCCTGGGACAACATTATTCGTGATATGAGTGCATTTTAAAAGTTTTAATAAGACCCTGAGTGGGGCTTTCCAAAACAAGAATGCTGAAGATCTACAAAGGTCTTAACTAGCTCAGATGGGTTTAGATACAGTCAGGACTGCTAGCTATGTTACATGCTGATAAACGAGAACTCCAATTTTTTAGGTCCATCCTATAGCCCAGCTGATGAAAAGAAGATAAAATTCAGAGATAGATGAAACACATTTCATCCTCAAGGCCTTTGTTGTGTTCTTTCATTTTTAAATTCCTCTGCTATTACTCTTTACAGAGAAGAGAACAGAGCAAAATGTATTCCTTTGAATAGTGTAATTTAAAAATTACTCCAGAGCAAAGTCAAAAGATTGATATGTAGGCTGCTAGCCTACACTTCCAACTTAAGTTTTTAGTTTTAATTATGAAGTATAATGTTTTTAAATATAGAAATTTCAAGCTCTAGAACCATCACACTAAGATGACAATGGTAATTACACTGACAGCTGCAGATATTAGCATGAACTCAATACCAAAAATAAATCAGACCATGAATAATGGAAATAAAAGAAAATTGGCAGTTTTAAGAAGTTCCAGAAACAGAGCAGAGAAAATGGAGGGAAGAAATTATCAAAGAAGTAGAACGAAAATTTCCAAAAGTGGAGAGAAGAAATGTCCAGATTAAAAGTGCTAAATAAAAACATGCCATTATGAATTTTTAAAATATTGATGATGGAGAGAAGAGAGAGGGAGAGAAAATGAGAGACAGGGAGAGGGCAGTGAGAGAGAGAGAGAAAGAGAAAGAGAAAAGGTAACTTACAAGTAATGGAAATGAAATTAGCATCAGACTTCTTAATAATAACACTGACTACTAGAAGATAGTGAAGTGTTGCTTTAAGATTCTCTCCTGTGTCCAAGTAAAATGACGATAATAACAAATAATTCCAATATACAAACAGTAGTTACTATCTATTGACTATTTTATCAAGTGTCAGGAACCGGATTAAATTCATCACATTGATCTTATTTAGTGCTCACAACAAATTTATAAGGTAACATTATTATTCCCATTTTACATATGAAGAAATGAGATGCAAAAAGATTAAGTAACTTGTGAAAGGTCAGCTTTGGAGGCAAAATGTGACAGTTTCCAAAAATTATAAAAATACAATGATTAAGGCCGGGCGCGGTGGCTCAAGCCTGTAATCCCAGCATTTTGGGAGGCCGAGACGGGTGGATCACGAGGTCAGGAGATCAAGACCATCCTGGCTAACACGGTGAAACCCCGTCTCTACTAAAAAATACAAAAAACTAGCTGGGCGAGGTGGCGGGCACCTGTAGTCCCAGCTACTCGGGAGGCTGAGGCAGGAGAATGGCGTAAACCCGGGAGGCGGAGCTTGCAGTGAGCTGAGATCCGGTCACTGCACTCCAGCCTGGGCGACAGAGCGAGACTCCGTTTCAAGAAAAAAAAAAAAAAAAAACAATGATTAGGCAGTGAGCCCTTAGTGCCATAGCTAGCATACACGGTAAAAAGACAGAAGAAAAGAACAAAAAAAAAGAATTTTACAAAGATTAATACATTTAAGATATAGAAGAACTATTAATCAGAGATAGAAGGGAACTATTGATTTTTAGTTCTGTTTCACTCCTTTGTTACATGAGACAGATTGTAAAGTCTTTGACATTAGGGAACATGTCTGATACTTGGCATCCACTGTGATGCTGGCATATAAACAAACACTTGTCTACTGATATACAAGTTCGCTACATTAAAATGTGTTCTGTGCACATGTACCCTAAAACTTAAAGTATAATTTTAAAAAATAAAATAAATAAAATGTGTTCTGGCAGTGAATGAAGCTTATTATCTTGAGCCCTTACTGACTTTGTGAAGAAAGAGAGGGTGTTCAAGGGAAGAAGAGTCATGGTGTTTTGGCAGCTCCTGGAGAGGAGGAAATGTCCCTTGGGGAAACAGAATTTAATTTACCTTTTTCCAAGTAGAACTGTATTGGTAACAGAGTTGCAGTGAAAAGTTAGTGTGAACAAAGAAGGCTCTTAAGAAGGGAGTGAGTAACGTTGAGTGCCGTAGTTGATAACCAGAGTTGATAATCTCAGCATAGCCAGAATTCTTTAAAAAATTTCTGGGGGAAATGTGAGGTATGCATTTGAGCATTTGAAAAAATTGGACATGTAATAACAATTCTATCAAATCACTTGAAAAAATATCACAGAAAATTAAGCAAATAAAAACAGAGGGAAAGTAGAAAACCATAAGAGGAAGAAAGAAAATTGTAAACCAACTTGATTTACCAGTATATGATACTTACGTTAGCTATTTGTTAAACTAAAAAACTATGATACACCAGATTGCAAAAATGACAAAGGGGAACTAGTTGTCATGATGTATAAAAGGATTAAACTTTCCAATCCCATAACTGGAAATTAACAGACACTCTCTACAGTTGATAAATTTAGAAGTAGCAATAAGAGCATCCTATTTAGAAATGTGAGGCTAAGTATGAGAAGCAGGTGAAAGAGTTGAAAGCAGATGCCTCTAAAGAAGTAGAGGGAATAATGATAGGTGGGGCAGAGAAATGTCTTTTAATACTATTGATCTTTTTAGTTACGTGCCTGTATTATTTCATTATTAATTTTTTCAAATAAAAAGTCTTTTCACATGTTTCAAAATTTAAGTGGTACAATAAAAATTTGGCCTTATTCCCTGTTTCCTGCCACCTACTTTCCCTCTGCAAAAGCAACCAACAGTTTTTTTTTTCTTGTGTATTGTTCCAAAGATAAAACATGGCAATAATAAAAAGTTATCTTGGGCATAGGGGTGAATAAGATAATAAGAAACAAAGATGATTTTTTAATTGTTTTTATTAAAATAAATAGTTTCAAAAGGGTTGAAGCAAAAAGGAAATCTGCTGAGACATAGTTCTCACTGTCTAATAAAATAAATTTAATCTCAATGTAATGAAGTAATTCCTGTGGAAAGTTAATAGAATGTCATAATTCCTTGGAACCATCAATCCATACCACTGTTGAATAAAAGTTTTTCTGGAAAAAATAATTATATCATTAAATTATAAATCAAGGAATTTGCAATCCTTATAACTCCCCTCTCTTTCTCAGAAGTGCGAGTCCTAGATTTTAATTTTCTCATATTTGCTGCCATTTTTAGAATGGAAGTATGCTGACTACTAGCCAAATCATGTGCCCTTAAACTTGATAAAAGACGCTGCTTCTGGAGCTAATGATGACGTTGGCTGCTGGTTTAGCTAAAAGTCAATTACAGATATTGATAAAGACAAGATGAAATTTTGGGCAGCTTAACTTCTTATTAATCACCATGTGTTTTATCCAGTACTTGGTAAACACTTTTCCTTAAGACTCTCAGGATTCATTCTCAAGCATGATACTTGGTGGATAGAGGTAAGGAGTGAGGAGAAGAAGAACAGCATCTCAAAGGGCGTGAGAAGCCCAGTCCTTATAACTCCATGATGTGCATGTCACATGCCACGTTCATGACAAAGCAGGCTTCTGTAAAAGTCTGCCATGGGTGTCTACCATGTGGCAGTGCTGGGCTATGCTTGGGAACTATAAAGAGGAGGAGTAAGGCAGACAGGGAAGATGCCCTTTATTTTTTGTGATGCCAATTAACTGGAGAAGTTGATGGGATCATACATTCTGGAGCTGGAAGCTTTCCTAGAAGTGATCTTTCCTACCAGGGCCCAGTGAAATTAAGCAACTGGCCCACAGAGTTTCACCAGTATTTATGGAACTGAGATAAAAATAACCTTTCAATCTGCTTGTGGTCCATGCAATAGATTATTAAAGGTGGAAAATAACTGTAGACAATGATGTTCTACAACTCTTTTTATAGTTAAAACAACAACAACAACAACAAAGACTCTTCATAGTAAGGCTCTGGAAATGTGATCAAATGGGCTCCTTGACTTTTTCCAACTGAACAACTAACTGGAAGAGAGAAAGAAACCAAGAGGGTCAGGGGTGGGGCAGGGGTTTCTATGGGGGCATTTTCCTTCTCTTGGGCAATTTCCTTCTCTTCTCTGCCAAAGAGAAGGACATTGCCCCCATAGGAACCTCCCCACCGCCGACCCTCCTGGTCAACAGCACGGCCTACGTGAGCGGACATGCTGGGAGGCGACCACAGCAGTAAACCCTCAGGAAGTGATAGATAGATAATGGAAATTGTAAGTGGAGAAATCAGGACATGCAATAACCAGAAATAAAGTCAAGTCTCCAGTGATATCCATAGACAAGGTGGGATAAAGATGGGAATGTGTGTGGAATGAAGGGACAGGAGACCTGCAGCTTGCCATGCACTGAGGAGCAACTCACCAGGAACTGCTGTGCTCACAGGTTTCTGAGAGAACAAAAAGCAGAGTCCTCAAGTGAAAAGTATGTAGTTTGATAAGCTCAGGACAAAGACTGGCAGCCTTTTTCTATCCTGACAAGAGCTTCTGGTCCAGAGGGAATAAAGCAATCAGGCATCTTTAGAAAGTAAATGGTAACTAAATTACTTTTTGAAACAGAAAATAAAATACATCTCACACAATTTTTAGAAGAATTAGGAACCTGAAATACTAAAACATGCAATTAATAGAATATATTCATTAGCTCAGTACTCATGCTAATTCAGTTGCAGGGATCAAGGTAGGGGTGAGGAAATGATAGAGGAAGAAATCTGAAGGGGAGAGAATGGGGCTCAGGCAGAAATAAACACAGAAGGAAAAAGGTGGTAGGCAGAGACAAAAAGAGAAAGAAAAGCAAAGACAGAAAAAAAAGACACGCTGATGTGCTTGAGAGAGACAAGTGAAACTTCAAAGGAATAACGTGATTTTTTATTTTTATTTTTGTTTTTATTTTTATTTATTTATTTATTTGGAGACAGAGTCTCTTCTGTCACCCACGCTGGAGTGCAGTGGTGCGGTCTTGGCTCACAGCAACCTCAGCCTCCCGGATTCAAGTGATTTTCCTGCCTCAGCCTCCCGAGTAGCTGGGATTACAGCATGCGGCACCACGCCTGGCCAATTTTTGTATTTTTAGTAGAGACAGGGTTTTGTCATGTTGGCCACGCTGGTCTTGAATTCTTGACCTCAGATGGTCTGCCTGCCTTGGCCCTTCAAAGTGCTGGGATTACAGGCGTGAGCCGCCATGCCCAACCTGGAATAACATGATGATCTTTATGTCTGCCATTAACCCTCCCTCTTCCATCCCCAACATCTGCAGAGTCAAAGGTTCCTGGTTCTCTCATTCAGATGAATTAAGCCCTCCAGCTCAGCATCCACCCCCACCCCACAAGAGATCATTACAATCTCTATTTCCTTTAGTTGGTTCCCACCTCCCCAGACTTCTGCAGTTCTTTTGAACCTCTTGTACCTACAGAATATTGTAAAACTATGCATCTTTCACACATTTTTAAGTTGTTTACTTTTTCATCTTGAGATTAAATAATTGCAAAAGATATAATTTCAGTGTACATATACTATATATGAGCCTTAAATATGTTTTTGTCAAAACATTATGGCTGCAGGTTTCGCTTACCTAATTTATGAAAATACTTGCCATACAACCTAATTGGCAATGCCAGTCCTCTTGGTCCAAACTGTCCACCAAATCAGGCTTACTTATTCTCAGAAGAAGTCTGGCTGCATTTTAAAAATAAAGCAAATATGCTATATCTGCTCCTTGACAACCACATCACTGTACAGAAGAGGTAGAGCCGCAGTCTCCCTCAGGTACGATACATTTTCTACTTGTCAATTTTTTGGCTGTCCCAGAGGTGTTGATGTCCCAAGACAATTCCCTCTGGAAATTTTCGGGTATATGAAACATGAGTCTTTTCTTGGTTTCTTGGTACAAGGGCAGAAGGAGAAATGGAAGATCACAAGCATCTTCTCAGACAGATTCATTTAGGAAAGGGTACATAAGGACGTTGAGGATCTGGAAATCCTGTCTGCTCTCACAAAGCCCTTGGTATCACCCAGGAGCATGAGTGCCCCATGTTGAAGATGGTCATTCTACTTCCCCATTGAGCTGCACATTCTGTTCTTCCTTGTCCTCGATGCAGTTTCCATTCTTCTCGACTTCCCCAAACCCTGTGTATGTCTCCTGCCTCAATCACATCTGGGAATATTCTCCCTGCCTCCTTGCCTTTAAACTCTGCTTTCCCCATAATGTCTATAGCCCTCCCAAGAAGTGACTTTACTTTCTCACAATCCAGGGTGGGGAAGTGATTATTATGGTTTCACCCCACCCTTTTGTTAAAACCTCTGCTCTGTTGCTAGTGGAAATACAATGTGGCACAATTTCTATAAAGGACATTTTGTTCATATTTACAAAATTTGCAAATGCATATACCTCTACCAAAAAATTCTACTCCCCTGGATTTTTCCTTGTGAGGAGCTTAGGGCCAACTACAAGATTAGAGGGCGCAGTCTCCACACAAGGTGATCCTCATTTCTGATATAAATTTGGAGGATTCCTACCCTCAGGTCTGATAATTCACTAAAGGGCTCACAGAAGTCACTGAAAGTTGTTATACTAAATGGTGATGGCTTATTACAGGGAAAGGATAGAGCTTTTTCATGGAAAGGATAGAGTTTAAGATAAGACAAAGGGAGAGAAGCATAGGACAGAATCCAGGAGGGCTCCAAATTCAAGCTTTCATTGTCCTCTCCCCATGGAGTCAGCATGTGTTGTCCCAGCATCAACACACATGTGTGTTGCTAACCAGGGAGGCTTACTCAAGCCTCAGTGTTCAGAGTTTTAACTCAGGCTCCATTATATAGGCGTGGCTTATTAATTGATTGCCCATGTAATTGAACTCAGTCCTCATATTGAATCATATGCATGACCCCAAGTCTCCACCCTAAGTCACATAGTCTTTCTGACATGGCCAACCTTGACACTAAGGCTGTTGGGTATGAATAACTCTACCCTAAGATCTGGTGTGGCTACTCTCCACCTTAAACAAAGATCCTCCTACCAAGTATGACAAAAATTACCTTTTAGAAGCCAAAGGCAAAGGTCAGAACTTCTTTTTGGGCAAGATTGAATTCTTTATGACACAATCATGCATATACATTCAGACGCGCACAAAATGATAAATATATAAAGCATAATTAACTGCAGCATTATCACAGTGAAAGTTTTGAAACAGCCTATCTCACAGCAGAGTAGTAGTTGGACAAATTTACATTTATCCAAAGTGATGTTTTTTGGCCAGAAAAAAAGAATAAGGTATCTCATTATGTACTGATACAGAACAATATTTTGTCAATGAGAAGAACTAGTGTTTACTACCGTTGTGTGAAAAATATACAGATTTACAAATTTGCGTGCAAATGCATAAACTAGCTCCAGAAGGATAACTGAGAAACTAATACTATTGTTTGTCCCTTGAGAGGGCAGCTGAATCACTGGATGATGGGCTAAAAAAGACTTTTCATCTACACCCTTTTATGTCTGTTGGATTTTGAAGCATGCAACATATTATCTGTTAATAAAAAAAAAGTCCTGGTTCTTTGAGGTCCATGCTATGACTAATTCCTCCTTCCCTTCTTGTTGGCTGCAGATTTTGGTAAGATACTCATCATCAAGATAATGCAGTTTCTTTTAATTGCTGTTTTGCTAGGAGATACTTTAAAAAATTAATACAGGAATGGGTGTTGAATTTTATTAAATGATTTTTCAGCATTTCGCGAGATACCGTATGACTTCTACCCTTCAATCTCTTAATGCACTGAATTACAGTAATAGATATCTTATTGTTGAATCATCTTTCCCTTTTTGGAATAAATCCATTATATGTTTTTCTTTTAATCCACTGCTGAGCTCAATTTGCTAGAGTTTTATTAGGGTATTTTTTTCATCTATATTCCTAAGCGGAATTGACCAATCACTTTCTTCTAATTGACTAATTTTGGTATCAGGTTTATGACAGGTTCATAAAGGAGTTGGAGAAATGTTAATCTTTTTATATGCTGTAGAACAACTTATGTAACATGAAAATTCTTTGGCCTTATTTAATCATTTAACCCCAGGTGCCTCATTTAGGGGCACCTGGGGTTAAATGCCTGACTGCCTTTTCTTTTCTGGTTGTTTTCTTAAACCAATTTTGATCATTTATCTTGCCCTAAACAATTATCCATTCCCTGATTTTCAAATTTATTGATACAAAGTTTCATACAATTGATTTATCCTTAAAGAAACCTCTTCCATATTTGCAACTGTTTCTCCTTTCCTGTTCCTAATGTTGTTGTAGGGGTGTGTGTGTGTGTGTGTGTGTGTGTGTGTGTGTTGCCTCTTGGTGAGACCTTCTAAAATGCTTTTAAAATTTAATTTCTATGTTTTTTAGTTTTGGGGAGTTGCTGCAGTCAGGAAACATTAGGCACACCCACACTGAATAATTTGAGGAGAGTTTAATAAAGTTTAATAGAGTCTTTACAAAGATGTGGTCAGGGTATAGGGAAAGGCAAAGGGCTAGTAATGAGGGGCATTATCACTCCTAGACATGAGTTAGTGGAGGGAGGCAGCACGGACCAGAAGCTGAAACGAGAGGGTCATGGAAGAGGCCTCCTTTAGAAGAGCTCAGATCTGCCAATGAGAGACACAGGCAGATGCCTGCAGAGATCAAGCTAAAGAAATAAATGTTCTAACCTGACTCTCATCTCCCTCACAACTCCAGCTGGCGCTCCTCTCTGGCCAAACAACTGGGCAGTTGTGGATCTAGTACATAGAGATCAGTTTCCCAGGACCAGAGTCATGTGGAGAAGGGCAAAGATGCTGGGAGAACTTCAGTGTCCTGAAGACTTCCAGCATCTTCGACCTTCTCCAGCTGATTCTGTGTTTTTTGGAGGAACAAATGCAAGATGCACAGTGCAGGTTGTCCTTGTAAAGAACACGGGATTGACCAGGTGCAGTGGCTCAAACCTGTAATCCCAGCATTTTGGGAGGCTGAAGCAGGAGGATCACTTGAGCCCAGGAATTCAAGACCAGCCTGGGCAATATAGTGAGACCTCATTTCTACAAAAAAAAAAAAATTTAACTGGGCATGATGGTGCATGCCTGTAATCCCAGCTACTCAGGAGGCTGAGGTGGGAGGATCGCTTGAGCCCGGGAGGTCAAGACTGCAGTGAGCCAAGATTGCACCACTGCACTCTATCTAGCCTAGGTAACAGAGCAAGACTGTCTCACAATTACAAAAAAAGGACACAGGTTTTATTTTACTGATCTATGCTAAGTTTTCTATTACAGTTTTGGCCTTTATTAATTATTTTTACTAATTTCTTCAGTTCTATTTAATTGTTCTTTTCATAGATTATTTCTTTATTTCAAATTTTTTATTCTAATAAATTAATGTAAGGCTAAAATTTTTCTGCTTAGTGCCACTAGATTGTAGATTGTATCACAGATTTTTTTATATGTTACAATTTTATTTCTAAGACAATAATTTGTAGTTTCATTTTTTTG
Organism: Macaca thibetana thibetana; assembly: GCF_024542745.1. Classification (NCBI taxonomy): domain Eukaryota; kingdom Metazoa; phylum Chordata; class Mammalia; order Primates; family Cercopithecidae; genus Macaca; species Macaca thibetana. Next base: position 94,514,544 of record NC_065579.1, on the reverse strand, counting down.
GTTCTTAGACTAGGAATTATTGAATTATTGAGAAAGATTTTTATTTTTTCCTCGGTATGATTTTATTTATTAAAAATCCAAAAATAGTCAAAACTTGCTTTTGGTGTCCAAAGTTGGCTAACCTTGGGAGGAGGGGGCTTGGGGGTGAGAAATAACAAGGACTCTGGGATGCAGATAATATTCTATATGTTGACCCAGATAGTAATTACATGGTGTGCCCTCTGTGTGAGAATTCATTGAGCTTATATTAGTCTTCTCAGGTTGCCAGAACAAAATATCATACACTGGGTGGCTCAAACAACAGAAGTTTATTTGCTCACTGTTTCATAGACTGAGAAGTTAAAGATCAATTTGTCCACCAATTTGGTTCCTGGGGAGGATTCTCTTTCTGGCTTGCAGATGGCTGCCTTCTTGTAACCTCACATGGCAGAGAGGAGAGTTCTAGTGTCTCTTCCTCTTCTTATAAGGGCACCAGTTCTATCAGATTAGGACCCAACCCTTATGACTTTGTTTAATCTTTATCATCTCCTCACAGGCCCTATCTCGAAACACAGTCACATTGGGTATTAGGGCTTCAACATATAAATTTAGGGGGGAGCACAATTCAGTCCATAGAAAGCTATTCACTTATGATTTGATCATTTTTCTGAATGTATGCTACACTTCAATTTAAAAAGTTTATTCAGTAAAGTAAAATGAAAGTGAAGATGGTTAGCATCCGATATCTGAGTCCCATGGTCACAATTGCTCTTGAAAGCTACACATGGACCACATAACCAACTTGCACAGAGATGGACCAGTGCTCACAGCCAGTGGAAAACTCAGGTCCCTAGGCTTGGACTCTTGGCATGATTACCTGCTTTGGGGAAGGCTGCATCTTAGATCAGTGACAAAGTACTCACTGTCCCTACACAAGATGCTGTACCTCGTTTCCTCCCCAGTCTTCTCCTTCATTGGACTATCATCTCATGGACAGGCTGTGGTCCAGACTTTGTGTGTAAGTGGTTGCTTATTGACTAGTGGCAGCCCCACACTACATCCTCCAGGTGCTCCTCTTCCACTGCAGCCTTACAGCTCAGAAATGAGAACATGCTGGAGGAGTGAACTGTGGAGCATCACCTGGGAATCACAGGTAGATGCTTCATGGGAGGCCCCCAGGCTGGTTGAGCAAGGGAGAGAGAAGGGAGGAAGAAAAAAGAAGACACAGAAAACTGTTTTAAACTATAGAAGTGGAAAGCTTTTTGAAAAGTGTTACTTGGTTGTTAATTTCTAATTACATTGAACTCTGGTCATTAAATGTGTTCTAATACTTTGTGCTTTTTACAGTTTGTTGATGTTCCCTTCATGACCAAATACATGACCAAAATTTCCTATGTTCCATCTTAGTACAAAAAAAAAATCACTCAACAATTATTTATTGAGTGCCTACTGTGTGCCAGGCACTGATCCAGATTCTTAGGATCCATCAATGAACAAAACAAAGATCCCTGCCCTTGTGAAGCTTTCATTACAGTGAGAGGAAATGATAAGCAATACTCATAATAAATAAGCAAACTATACAGTAATATTACCTGTGCTATGGAAAACGGCAAATGCTTTCCAAAATAATAGAGGAAGTTGCCCTTATAAGAAGAGGAAGAGTTGGTATAAATAGTTGGTATACTGTATTGGTTTTTATTTGTATTAAAACAAATAATAGATGCGGAGTGCAGGGTGGGTATACAGATTGCAATTTAATATACAATGGTCAGAGTAGTCTTCACTGAAAAGATGACATGGAATGTGAGGGAAGAGGAGGGATGTGTATCTGTTTGTGTGTGTCTGCATGTCTGTACAGTTCCTGCAGGACCTTGTATGGTTTTGAGAGACTTTAAGGACTTTGACTTTTAGTAAAATGAGTTTTTGGCATAGGAGTGTGATCTCACTTAGTTTTTGAAGGACTCACACAGATGAATTTGTGAAGAATTGACTGTAGGGGAACAAATGTGGGAATAGGGAGATGGCTAGGATGTTATCTCCATTGTCCTGGTGGGAGATGAAGGTGGCTTGAGTCAGGGTGGGAGGAGTAGAGGTGGGGAAAAGGGGTTGGCTTTGGAATATATTTTGGAGGTAGAGCCAATAGGGTTTCCTGACAGATTAGGTATGGGGAATAAAAGAGAGGAGTCCTGAATCATACCAAGGTTTTGGCTTGAGTGACTTTCTAGAGCTGTCATCCACTGAGATGGGGAAGACTGTGGATGGAGCAGGTTGGGGATAAAATTTAGGAATTCCATTTCAAAAACGTTGAATTTGAGATATGTTAAGTAGACAACTGGATCCATGAATGTGGGGTTCAGAAGAGAGGTCTGGGATGGAGATATACGTTTAGAAGCTGTCAGTCAGCAGTTGATATTTAGAGCCAAGAGACTAGATGAGGCCGTCAAGGGAGTACTTCCATCCCTTGGAAGGATTGGTTCCAGGACCCCCAAGTGATACAAAAAATCCACGGATACTCAAGTCTCTTATGTAAATGGTGTAGTGTCTGCATGAAACCTACACATATCCTTCCACATACTTTAAATCATCTCTAGATTATTTATAATACCTATACAAGTAAATGCTATATAAATAGTTGGTATACTGTATTGGTTTTTATTTGTATTATTTTTATTGTTTTTTAAATTTTATTTTTGAGACAGAGTCTTGCTCTGCCACCCAGGCTGGAGTGCAGTGGCATGATCTTGGCTCACTGCAACCTCCACCATCCAGGTTCAAGCGATTCTCCTGCCTCAGCCTCCCGAGTAGCTAGGATTACAGGCGCCCACCACCATACCTGGCTAATTTTCATATTTTTAGTAGAGAAGGGGTTTCACCATGTTGGCCAGGCTGGTCTCAAACTCTTGACCCCAGGTGATCCATCTGCCTTGGCCTCCCAAAATGCTGGGATTACAGGTGTGAGCCACCATGCCTGGCCTATTGTTGTATTGCTATTTTTAATTGTTTTTCCACAAATATTTTCAATCTGCATTTGGTTGAATCACAGATGCCAAACCCATGGATACTAAGGGCTGACTGTAGAGACAGGGGATAGAATTGCCCAGGACTAAGCTTTTAGAAACACACATGATAAGTCTGGAAGAATGAGAGGAACTGGCAGACGACAGAGAAAGGGGCACCAAGGAAGTGGAAGGAAAGCTGAGAGGATGGGGTCATGGAAGCTAAGTGTATAAAAGAAATCAAGGAGAAGGAACGTATTATTTGTTTTGAGGGTACAGCATTTGATTTTGTTGTGTTGTTGTTTGTTTTGAGACAGAGTTTCACTCTATCACTCAGGCTGGAGTGTAATGGCATGATGTTGGCTCACTGCAACCTCTGTCTCCCAGGCTCAAGCAATTCTCCCACCTTAGCCTCCTGAGTGTCTGGGACTACAGGCATGCATCACTATGCCTGGCTAATTTTTTGTAGTTTTTGTAGAGATAGGGTTTCACCATGTTGCCCAGGCTGGTCTCAAACTCCTGAGCTCAAGCAATATACCTGCCTTGTCCTCCTTAAGTGCTGGGATTACAGGCGTGAGCTACCGCCCCCAGCCATATTTGATGTATGCATTGTTATTTGAATCTTGGATATTCTTATTTGTTTCTACTCTGTCAATTTCTTCTTTTTTTAGCATAAAGTGAAAGCAAGTTTATTAAGAAAGTACAAAAATAAAAGAATGGCTATTATGTAGGTAGAGCAGCAGCATGGGCTGCTCAACTGATTATACTTATAGTTACTTCTTGATTGTGTGCTAAACAAGGGGTGGATCATTCATGAGAGTTTGAGGCCAGTTTTCCCAAGGGGCTTTTATTGGCTCTGAGTCAAGTTTGATCCCTTAAAGGAAAGAAAGCCATTTCAGTCAAAGCCTTGGTAAAATAACCAGTTTCTCCAATTGTGTCCTGCTGCAAAAGAAAACATTCTTATTGCACTTATATGAATAACTATATTGCCATAAATTAAGAATACTCACTAATAGTTTCCAAATTGAGGAGAAATCAGGTGGAGAGAAACAATTATGGACCAAATTTTGTTCACAGGAGTATAATTTACTCAATTGTTAAAAGCTGTAAATAGCTCAGAATAGAAGTTTTTCTTGTTCTGAAAAACAAAACAAAGGATTAGCAACATCTTAAGCAAAAAGTCAAAAAGATTAATTTAGTCTTCTATTAGTTCAGTTGATACAGTTAACTACTGTTCCGTTTGACTTCATGAACTTTTTAAATAAATTTATTTACTTATGTACATACTTATTTTTTGAGAGAGAGTCTCACTCAGTTGCTCAGGTTGGAGTGCAGCGGTGTGATCTTGGCTCACTGTAACTTCCACCTTCCAGGTTCAAGTGATTCTTGTGCCTCAGCCTCTGAGTAGCTGGGATTATAGGTGTGTATCACCACGCCCAGCTAACTTTTGTAGTTTTAGGAGAGACAAGGTTTTGCTGTGTTGGTCAGGCTGGTCTTGAACTCCTGACCTCAGGTGATCCTCCTGGCTCGGCCTCCCAAAGTGCTGGGATTACAGGTGTGAGGCACCATGCCCTGCCTGACATTCATGAACATTTTAGTTCTCCATGAGAGTCCTGAAAACTTTTTCCTCTATTCTATTTTCACAATCTCCAAAGTTATTAGAAACCTGCACTCAAGGGCACCTATCAAAGTTCTATAAGTGATTATAAACTACCGTTGAAGAGGATCAAAATAAGACAACAATTGTCTGTGGATGACAAAAAAGTCTTTGAACAGCCATTATTAGCACCACAATTGATTAGGAATTTTTGTTACTTCTGTGGCATACAACCATTTTATATAACAATTATAGTTATTAATAACATATACTAAGTCATATCAAAATTATAGAAGTTTCATGTAATTTTGGAACACATATTAATAACATATTTATACAGATAGAGATACAGCCCAAGGAACTCAAGCACCATTTCATACTTGACAGTGCTGCCTGTATGATTTTTATACCAAATAAGCCAAATATATCTTTTTTGGACTTTAGCAGACCTAATATCTAAAGAATTAATTAGGTCAGAAAAGACATAATTTATAATTTCATTTGAAATTTTGTCAAATATCAAATGTTTAAAACACTTGTTATTATAAAATCAAATCCCAGGTCACCATAAGTCATTTATTTGGCCAAATTAATAACTCAAACATTTTAAAAAGGCAAAAACCTTTACTCATTAATAGAAGACTTAGTTTTCCAAACAATCTTTTGTTTTTCCCTTCTTTTTCCCACAGTTTATTCAAGAGGCAAACAAAAATTCTTCATTGTTTTCATATTACTTGAAAATCTTGAGAGAAAGCCTAAATTTCACCTTTGTGTTAGTGCACTAATGATGTCAAGCTCAGTTCTTAATAAAACCACATAGACAAATCTATCCAATCTTAATCAGTTTGACTATAAGGTAAGATTCTCATAAACCTGTTATGACCCTTTACAATTTTCTATAAAAGAGCAGATCAGTGCTCTAAGAATACCCATTTGTGCTTTTATTCCAATGTTCAATTATGGAAAAGCAGAAGAATACCACTTTAAATTTAGCCAGTATGTTCACACACAGAATTTCTTTTACAAGATTAATCTTTCACAAACCTTTCACAACTGGCTGAAACCTTCAGTTTTATCCTATCTAACTTAAAACAATCCTTCAACCTTTTAATCTAGGCCAAAAAATCCACCTTCCCATGCCTTCTTATCTTTTACCAAAAACACATTTTTATTTTCCTTACACACACCTTGTGTGTAAAATTGTTTCTTCGATAGTCTCAATTACATATTACAATGTTAACTCTTAGCAATTTTTATTTTTTGTGAAAAACCTGGTGATAAGTGATTCTAATTATGTACCAGGTGTGGAGCTTAAGACAAGAGACAGAAGTGCAGATAAAGTCTGACTCTTTCCACCATACCCAGGGGGCATGGCTAACTCCACATGTTCCCAGGCCTTACCTGGAATCTAATAGCTCCAAAGCAGGTAGGTTGGACAATTTTCAAAAGTCAAAGAAGCAGTTTATGACCTTAAATCATTTAGCAAACTTAATATCTGACTAATTCTCGATAATATCTGCATAATTTAGACCAAATGTCTTTATTTTACTAATAATATCTACAAAACTGTTTTTGGGAAAAGATAATCAAAGTCACATGAACTAAAAGGCATTACAGTTTTTATTTTTCTGACAAAATATTTGATGTAAGCACTTATTACTTTTAAGCCAATTAATCAGAACTCTTTCATATATAAACATCACATGCACACATATAAATACACAGAAATTACATCAACATAGTGTAGGAAGTAATTAAAATAAAAAAGAATAAATAAATATACAGAAAGACAGAAGATCCAGTAGTTGTAAGGCTTTTCATTTGCCAGTTTTAGTTTTTAAGTTTCTCTTTAAAGCACGCAGTTTCTAGGGCCTAATTAGCAGGTACAGCTGGAAGGCAACACAGATTCTCCCAAAATTAAGGGTCCCATTTTTATGCGAGATCCTGAATCCCCAAAAGAGGGAATCAGCCATCTCCATGGGAGTCTTATCTCTCAGTGGGGGTGGGGACATTTCCATACCTTCTAGGTGGCCAAGAAGCATGCTTCTCTGATCCAAATGGGCAAAGCCATGTATTCCCCTATAAATGCCAGTAGCCATTCCCAAAAGTATATTTCCTACATAGTTATTACACACCAAAGCTCTCTCATAATGTGAAGTAATTTCTGATACGCCCAAAAGTCAAAGATGCCAGATAATGCAATGCAAAACAGAACAGAGACTTGGATTTTTAGAGGAATCTATCCACTTTCAATTCCTGGGGTCCCATGAGGAAAACAGAGGTTTTTCCCAAAATGGGGTCTGTGGTGCCTCCTCTATAATTTTTCTTAGGTCCTCCCATGTGTGCACAGAGTGTGGCAAGAAGACAAAATGGAGAAAAATAATTCAGTCAGCTGAGAGGAAAAAACCTTTTTCTTCAGAAAAATAAAATCTAAGAAGGGGGAAAAAAAAAGACCTTTTAAATGTTAAGTACAGCTTGGATATCTGCTTTTAATTAAGCTGATTTTTAATCAAATCTCTTATTACCTGACTTCAGGCAGGCCAAACTGCCAATATTTCTGGCTTTTGAACTTTACCCAAAGTAACCTTACAGGTGCTCAGAGAAAGGAAGACTCAAGAAAGGAAGTCAGAAGTTGTTCATGGAGGGGAAGAGAATAAACGAATGGCAAGTCACACAAATATCAAATCAGAAAGGACTCATTCCCTAAGCTGAAAATTGAACCCAGGTTGCCATTGTGAAAAAACAAAGCCTTAGCTACTAAGCTACAGCTTTGGGCAGTTTCCATTGCTCTTCCCAGAAGGAGTCCTAGAGCAGTTACTTTTGAGCTTGCAAAGGCTTTTAACTGCTTGAGATAATTTTTAAGGTTATGACATGAACTCCAAGCTTACTGTCCTCTGGATGGTGGAGACCAAGAGAAAGTACCACCATGTGGGTTACAAGGTCAAAATCCCAAGGACATAAAACAAAATGAGAGAGAAATTTTAATCAGTTTTGTTTGTTTGTTTGTTTCAGAGACCTGCAGCAAAGTTTGTTACTGACCAGTTTGTTGGGCTGGCTTGAACAGTTGGCTTATGGGATCCTAAGGGGTATTCTATCCTAAGATATTTTAGAACAATATGACAGAACAATACAGAAAGACACACAAAGCACACCAGATTAGCTACAGTTTAAGACTAGCCTCACAAATCCTTTTTTCCCATTAATTAAAACTTTGCAGGGGAGATAAACAGTTTTACTATTCCTATAACATGTTTGCACAGAGAAAAAGAGGAAAGAGAAAGGAGAACAGCATTGCCTGCAGTGGGGTGGGGACAGCCAGGAGCTCAGGGAGGCCAGAGAAAGACCTGCCCATCCCCGTGACACTGAATCAAAAGTCCAGGTAGCTGCTTGTCTGTCACAAAGGGATCTTTTCCAGCAGTCCCATCAGCTCTCAAATTTCCCCTTTTTGGGAGGAAAAACTTCCCTGTGTCCTGTGATCCTCTACATGTCTAACCCTGTCACCCATAGCCATCAGCAAAGAGTCCAAGGTAGATTAATCGAAAGAGAATAGCAGTTAACACTCCATAGTGCCAAATCCATTTTTTACCAAGAGGGACTTTATTGAAAGGGGCCTCTAACCCCCTAAATCTTAGATAGGACTCTAACCTTCCTAAGTTGGGCCTTCAACCCAAGTTCGGTCAAGCATCCTTGCTTTTTATTAAGAGGGCCTTTGGCTGGGCCTGGTGGCTCATGCCTGTAAATCCAGCAGTTTGAGAGGTTAAGACAGGTGGATTGCTTGAGGTCAGGAGTTCGAGACCAACCTGGCCAACATAGCAAAATCCTATCTCTTTTAAAAATATAAAATGTTAGCTGGGCGTGGTGGCGCACACCTGTCATCCCAGCTACTCAGGAGGCTGAAGTGGGGAATCACTTAAGCCCGGGAGGCAGAGGTTGCAGTGAACAGAGATTGCACCACTGCACTCCAGCCTGGGCAACAGAGCAAGACTCTTGTCTCAAAAAAAAAAAAAAAAAAAAAAATAGAGGGGCCTTTAACCCACTCTGTTTTAGGAGAGACTCTAATTCCTCTAAATTGGGCCTTTAACACAATCCCATCCTTTAGCCAGGTAAAATGTATTCCACCAGTTATCCAAAGTCAGTCAAATGGTGCTACAGTCTTTTTCCTTTCGGTTGGGGGTCTCCTCAGTATAGTCCCTTTGTGGTTTGCCAGGAAGATGTTACTGGAAAGGGTCCCAATCCAGACCCCAAGAGAGGGTTTTTGGACTTTGTGCAGGAAAGAATTTGGAGTCAGTAAAGTGAAAGCAAGTTTATTAAGAAAGGAAAGGAATAAAAGAATGGCTACTCCATAGGCAGAGCAGCGTACTCTGTCAATTTCTGATATTTTAAATTTTCTCACAGAGATTGTAGATTTGTCTATTTGTTCTTTGTGTATCTATCATTTTTGTTTTTTATATTTTAAAACTTTAATGTTAGGTACATAAAGTTTTACATATAATTTTTCTACCTACTATTAATATTTATTTATGTCCCTTTTGGGTATTCTTTGAGTGAATTTAGAGTAATGAAAAACAAAACAAGCAGGGATTCAAGAAATGGCCCTGGAGTAAGATACAGAGGATGCTGGAGAAGAAAGCACTAAGAATTATGCCTGAGAAGAGCTACAGCCATTAAACACTGTTGAATGCAAGCCCCCCCAATGTCACCAGTGCAACCCATTGATAAGACAATTTTGAGTAGATTGTTTTCTGTGGTAAGGAAGAACACCACTGCAACCGAGTTTTGTCTGTCTTCTAGGAGCAAAGACAAAGCTGGATTTTATTGAGAACTGGATTTCATTTAAATCATGGCCAAGTGCAGTGGCTCACGCCTATAATCCCAACACTTTGAGAGGCCGAGGTGAGTAGATGAACTGAGGTCAGAAGTACGAGACCAGTCTGGCCAACATGGTGAAACTCCGTCTCTACTAAAATACAAAAATTAGCCGGGCGTGGTGGAGGGTGCCTGTAATCCCTGCAACTCCGGAGGCTGGGACACAAGAATCACTTGAGCCCGGGAGGTGGAGGTTACAGTGAGCCAAGGTTGTGCCCCTGCACTCCAGCCTGAGCGACAGAGTGAGACCTTGTCTCAGAACAAACAAAATTAGGTCTTTCAATGAGATACTTGATTAGGATTGAATAAGGATCATGACATAATGGTTTACAATTGGTGGAAACAGGATGATAAGGATTTTGAGGTAATAGGATTAGAGAATCTTAGGAAGTAAGCTATCTGTTAATGCTTCTTATGATGTATTTTTCAGGATGATGAACTTTCAAGTTATTTTCCTGCACTGGAATCTCCTAGCATGGCAAAGTTATGCAAATAAATATGATAGAAAAGCAAGGTCATGTTAGCGTAGGCAGTAAGCTGTATGTTTATGTGTGTTCAAGCACATGTGTGTGGGTATTCATTTCAGTTCCTCAACATAAAACCTAGCTGGGCCATTTCTCACAGTGGATGCAGACCTCCAACTTCTGGCCCTGACTTCAGGGCAACTGCTGACTCTGGGTCCCAAGGCTTCCCGTTCTTCCCTCCCTACATGAGGAGGTTGATGTTCCTTCCACATCTTCTTAATTCCCGTAAAGTTATTGAGGTCAATGAAACTGCAATTCCTAATAAAGTCATCTTAAAATAGAAGAAAGCATAAGACTTTGAGCAATACTGCTCATTGTTTATCTGAAATGGATGTCCTAATAGACATAATCTTTTGTCCATTACTGACAAATTAGATTTGGAGTTTTCAACTCCTATTTTATTCACTTATAGGCTTTCAGTTACAAATGATTAGTGGCTGTAATTGTCCTGATTTCACCAGATAATGCTTCCATTTTTAGGAAGCAAAGGTTTCCTGGTAGACGTGGCACTCTCCAGTTGCTAAGCACAATTTACAGCATTCATCTCATTCTCTTAATGTTTCTGACAAACCCCAGGCATTGTTGAGAAAGATTCAGTTTACAATGTGGCTTTAATTTTTTATAATAATAATATTATTATTATTTGTTTTTTGGCCTAAAATGATCACCAAGGTACTAGGGAAGTCTTTTTTTTTTCTTTTTCCTTTTTTGAGATGGAGTTTCACTCTGTCTCCCAGGCTAGAGTGCAGTATGCGGTGGTGCGGCCTTGGCTCACTGCAACCTCCACCTCCCAGGTACGAGCCATTCTCCTGCCTCAACCTCCCTAGTAGATGGAATTACAGACGTGTGCCACCATGCCCAGCTAATTTTTGTATTTTTAATAGAGATGGGGACTCATCATGTTGGCCAAGCTGGTCTTGAACTCCTGACCTCAAAAGACCCACCCACCTTGGCCTCACAGAGTGCTGGGATTACAGGCATGAGCCACCATGGCCTAGGGAAGTCTTAAAGAGAGTTTATATTCATCTCCCTATATTACTATAATTGCTATTATTTTGCTTTCTGGTCATATCACTTAAATAATTGAATAACTGAAAAGCAAATTGAGTAAAAGCGCTATCCAATACATAGATAGAAATTATACATTACCTAATGAAAAATGTGACCAACATCATCTTCTCTGTAGTGAGATTGTGGTGTCCCACCAAAATGCCTTCGCCAAGGCCAGTGGACCCACTCAGTTGCTGAGAGTGTTGGTGACTAATGGCTCACAGCTGCCCCCGTCACAGAATTGCTCTGGCAGAAGAGGAGCCATCTGGCCTGGAGTATTTCACCCCCAGCCCACCCAGGGCAGCCCACAGCCATTGAGTGACTGACATGGGGGCATACAAGGTTCACCCTGTTGCCTCAAGCTGGGACTAACCCTGTAGTACAATTCATGCTCAGAGTTTCCAATGAGATAAGCAGAGGCTGATGCCAGCTGAGACCAGTTTCTTGCTTAGCTCTTCCACCCTCCATCCTATTTCTTTTTCTCACCTTTCTTCTAAGAACACTCCCTCCATAAATCATATGTATCTAATCCTTGTCGTCTCAGTCTCCGCCTGGAGGCAATCTGGCCTATGACATTCCCCCTACCAACTGTTGTGTGGGAATTCATGAAGAAGACAAGGACTAGTCTGGCTAGAATCACAAAAAAGTATATTGCCCTTAAAATGCAAACTCTATGAGGGCTGAGAGAGTGTCTATTTTGCTCATCAGTGTTCCTAGCACTCAGCACTTAGCACAATGCATGGCACATAATAGGTGCTCAAGAGGTGTCTTAGTTCAGGCTGCTATAACGAATTGCCGTAGACTGACTTACAAAGAGCAGAAATTCATTTCTCACAGTTCTGGAAGCTAGAAGTTCAAGGTTAAGGTGCTACAGGTTCAGGATTATCTGGTGAGGGCTGGTGTCTTGATTTATAGATGATATATTCTCACTGTGTTCCCACATGGCAGAAGGGATATGGGAACCCTTCGGAATATCTTTTATAAGGGTGCCAATCCCATTCTTGAGGGTTCCACCCTTATGACCTAGCCACCCCTCAAATGCCCCCACCTCCTAATACTATCAAATTGGGAATTAGGATTTCAACATATGAATTTGGGGGTGGGGAGACACAAGCATTCAGTGTATAGCAAGAGACATTATGAGATCAGGCAATGTGGTATCTCAGGTCAAGCTTTATGGAGTCACTTTTATAAAGATGCACAGGACAGGACTCTCTGTGATAGAATCTCTTGTTTTTGTCTATCCTGAAATTTTAGCTTTTATTCTGGGCAACCACCCCTCTCTGTCTTTTGGTTCAGCTGGGGCTGACCTTACCCCAGTCACTGCCTAACAATGAAGATAAGACTGAGGAGGGCAGAGCTGATGGCATCATTTGAGCTCCTAGATTCGAGTGTGACTGAAGACAGCTGTAACTGTGAATCTTTAGTTTAATGAACATATATACTGTCTTGTTATGCTTAAGTTAATTTGTATTGTGTTTCTGGCACTTGTGACCATCTGGACTAATAATACATGCTTCTATCTACATTGCAAAATATTTTCTTGTTCAACCTACCCCCATCCCTGTTACTAACAACCTACATCCCAAACAGCTGGGGAGGAGAAAAGATAGCTTGCCTGTGAAACCTGATTTTTCCTGCCGAATGAGAGATGCTTACCCAGGGGAGGGTGCATGTCTTCAGGCACTTTATCTGATGATATCTGTGTCTTTAATCAGTATCTGAAAACCCCTTGTCCAGATGAAAATATTCTACTTGACCTCTGGGACCAGAAAATACTGCATCCTGAAGCAACCTTTCTTATGTTTACCTCAGAGAAAAAGAAGTAGGAGTTATATTGAATGTACTTAGGTAGATTTGGTTTAAATTGTTAAATAGATCAAGAAAAGGAAAATCAGCCCCAAAACATAAAAACCTAGAACTGGTCTGTGAGATTTGGTCGTAAAAAAGCTTTAATGAACTTTTCTCCCTAAGTAAGATAAACTAGTGGAGCCAACTCCATTTAGCCTCCCACTGGAGTAAGGCTTAGGAGACAATGCAGTGAATGAGCCACAACCCCTCAATTCTAATGTGTCAGCCATAGCCCACTGAGTTCCCACAAGGATCCAACCATTGAACATGAAGAACAGGGCGGCAGCAGTTTCGTTACAGGTAAAGAGGGATATCAAAATCCTGTCCTCTTCACACTACGTACATTGTTCGTCATAACAAGAGTCCTGCGGTGGAAAAACAGACTGGGTAGAGAAAGTTGGTGCCGCTGATTCTTTCTTTGTCTTCTTTGCCCTAACACTCAAACGCCTGGCTTCTTCTCCCTTTTTAGTTGAGTGCTTAATGTATTAAACTATGTGGAAGTACAAAGGAGAGTGTTAGTGACCATTTCTTTGGCCCAGATTTCACTAGAGAAATCAGAAGTGCCTTCCAGGACAATCTGGTTTGTCTCAACTCCATTCGAATATCTTCTTCTAAGGCCTATGCTATCAAAAACTGTTTTGAGTTCCTGTAAAGTTGCCTGATAGACTCAGTGGAAAGGTTTTTGTTTTGCTTTTAAAGTAAACGAGAGAAATTGATTCCAAGTCGAGTTAAAGAAGGGCTTCATTAAGGAATCAAGTGATTTTCAGGGATGAGTTATAGAGTGATGAATATTCCTTAATAATTGAGTCTAAGAGGCCGGGAGCAGTGGCTCATGCCTGTAATCCCAGCACTTTGGGAGGCTGAGGTGGATGGATCACCTGAGGTTAGGAGTTTGAGACCAGCCTGGCCAACATGGTGAAACTCTGTCTCTACTAAAAATATAAAAATTAGATGGCCATGGTGGCGCACGCCTATAGTCCCAGCTACTCAGGAGGCTGAGGCAGAATTGCCTGAACCCAGGAGGCAGAGGTTGCAGTTAGCCGAGATCGTGCCACTGCACTCCAGCCTGGGTGACAACACCATCTCAAATAATAATAATAATAATAATTGAGTCTAAGAACTTATTGTGAAGATTTGACCAGAAAAGTGACAAAAATGGCTATCTGTGGCCGGGCGCGGTGGCTCACGCCTGTAATCCCAGCACTTTGGAGGCCGAGGAGGGCGGACCACAAGGTCAGGAGATTGAGACCATCCTGGCTAACAGGGTGAAACCCCGTCTCTACTAAAAATACAAAAAATTAATCGGGCGTGGTGGCAGGTGCCTGTAGTTCCAGCTACTCCGGAGGCTGAGGCAGGAGAATGGCATGAACCTGGGAGGCAGAGCTGCAGTGAGCCGAGATTACGCCACTGCACTCCAGCCTGGGCAACAGAGCAAGACTCCATCTCAAAAAAAAAAAAAAAAAAAGGCTATCTGTGGGAAAGTTCTAATGCACATGTTTTGGTTAAAAATATTAGAAAGAAACAACCTAAATGTTCATAAATGATCATGAATGGATAAACAAATTGTGGTATATCCATACAATGGAATATCATTCAGAAATAATAGGAGAAAGGAAGGATGTATACATGCACAATGTGGATGAACCTCAAAAGCCAGGCACAAAAGGTCACATATTGCATGATTCTGTGTGTATGAAATACCCAGAATAGATCAATTCATAGAGACAGAAAACAGATTGGTGGTTGCTAGGGGCTGGAAGGAAGGGCATGGGGAGTAACTGCCTAATGGGTATGGGGGTTCCCTTTGGGGCAATGAAAGTGTTTTGAAACTAGATTGATGCAGTGGTTGTACAATATTGTGATATTAATGCCACTGAACTGTTTCCTTTAAACGGCTCATGTTATGATATGTGAATTTTATCTCAACAAAAACAACAAATGACAAGAATGGGTATCCCTACCTCTATTATCAACCCTCTTAAGGAGCACAGCAGGGACAGGTGTATTTCCTGGGCTTAGCACTGCAGTTGGAGCTTCTATCCCAGGGGCCATCCAAGCCGGGTAGGAGGAGCCTATGGTTTGTGGTGTGATCAACTTTGATAGCCCTCCTTGGACCCCTGCTCTGAGCAAAGCTGTCTAACCCCACGACCACCCACCAGCAGTTTCCATCTATTCCTTGCCCTGAACAACTCCCAACATGGTATCCACTAATTCGTTGCCAATCTCCAGAATCACAAGCCTCAAAAATTAACCAACATGGGGTGGGGATGACAGTTTGAGGAAAAGAAATGTAAAGTTGTCAGAGGTCAGTGACTAAGAATAACTCACTGAATGCTTTCACACACTCTCATACGCTAATTGTGAGAATGTAAATTGATTCAGCAATTGTAGAAAGCCATTGAGCAATGCGTTTCCGAAGCCTTTAACATGATCATATCCTTTGACCTAATTATTGCTCATCTATACGTTTATTCTTAGGAAAGAGATGTTAATTAAACGAAGAATCAGCTACATGGAGGTTCATTCAGTATTATTTATAATAGCAGAAAATTAGAGACAATCTAGAGCCCCCCAAAAGGGTAACATTGTGATATATCCATGAAATGCAATACTGCTTTGTTTCTCTAGCAATGATCACTTACTATCTCTCATGGAATTTGTGAGCAGGAACTCAGGCAGCAGGGAGTGGGGATGGTCTATCTCTACTCTGTAATGCCTGAGGCTTTAACTGGAAGACCTGAAGTCTGCTATCTTGGAAGACTTGTTTGCTCACATATTGGCAGACGCTGGTATGAGCTAGAAACCCAAGTGGGTCAGTCAGCTGGAACATTCACATATGGCCTTTCCATATAGACCCGACTTCCTCACAAATGTAGTTTGGTTCCAAGGGCAAAAAACAAAAAATAAAAAAAAGAACCATGTTGTCTTTATGAACTAGCCTTGGAAGGCACACAGCATCACTTATGCCACATTCTATTGACTGTGTCAGTTCCAAATTCTGGCCAGGTTCAAAGGGAGGAAACAAAGACCTCACTTCTTGATGGAGGCATGTGAATGTCACACTGTAAGGAGAGCAGATATGTGAATGTGGGTATCTTTGGAAAATACGATGTGACTGTAACTAGTCATATCTTAAAAGAATATCTAATGGTATGGGGAAATGTCCATGATATGTCACAAAATTAAAAAATCAGTTTACGAAGCAGTATGTGTAGTATAATCCCACTTTGAATGAAAAAGATATAGTCACAAATACCAGCAGTGGTTCTTTTAGGGAAACAGGAGCCCAGGAGAGCCAGAGTAACATCACTTTAATATCAACTCCCTCTTGGGACTAACAAGGCACATTCCTTATGGATCATGATATATAGTCATAAAATATTTACCACTGAGGAAACAGTTTAAAGATACCTGCAAGGACACACTCGAAAGTCCAGATGTCCCAATACCCATAACAATATATGCTTTCAAGATAATTACAGTTATGCTTTGATGTACTTGTACACTAAAATGTCAAGGATCATTTTATTTTCCTTCCTTCCTTCCTTCCTTCCTTCCTTCCTTCCTTCCTTCCTTTTCCTTCCTTCCTTCCTTGCTTTCTTTCGACAGGGTCTCACTATGTTGCCCAGGCTGGTCTCAAACTCCTGGGTTCAAGCAATTCTCCTGCCTTGGCCTACCAAACTGCTGGTATTATAGAAGGATAGTTTTCTTTAAATCAACAGAATAATAAATTTTGTCATGCTCTCAGCCCACCTGCACATAGACATACCTTAGCTTTGCTTTTATGTAGACTAGACCCTATATAAGAAAAACTTTAAAACAAAGACAAGGCAGTCTTCCTCTTGCTTTCTGAGGATGCCCTACTCTGTAACTGAGTAGCTTTCGATAATTTCAATATCTCTTCTTACTGTACTCTGTGATGTGCCTTGAATTCCTTCCTGTGTGAGATCTAAGAACCCTCTCTTGGGGTCTGGAATCAATATCCCTTTTCCAGCAACAGTTCTCTCTAGGATGTAGAATAACAGGAAATGTTTAATTCCATCTTTATTATTTTCTATATTTTCCAACATTTCCAAAATAAACATGTATTAATTCCATAATTAGATAATAAAATAAAAATAAAAATACCTAGTCAATTTTTTTTTTTGAGACAGAGTTTCACTCTGTTGTCCAGGCTGGAGTGCAGTGGCACAATCTTGGCTCACTGCAACCTCCGCCTCTAGGATTCAAGCCATTCTCCTGCCTCAGCCTTGCAAGTAGCTGGGATTACAGGTGTGCACCACCATGCCTGGCGAATTTTTGTATTTTTAGTAGAGGTGGGGTCTCACCATGTTGGCCAAGCTGGTCTTGAACTCCTGACCTCAAATGATTCACCTGCCTTGGTCTCCCAAAGTGCTGGGATTACAGGAGTGAGCTACTGTGCCCGACCATTTTATTTTTAAATGAGCTGCTCTGCCTTAGGATACTTTAGAGATTCTTTACCTTAGTGTGTCATGTATCTTCTGCCCCACATTTCAGAGAATGGTAGGCTTTCCTCATGTTGAAGGCCAGTCCCACAGCTAGCATGTCTGTTCTTGCCTTCACTTTGGGACTTTACTCAATTTATTAGTCCCTGTCTCTCCACTGTCTTCATCTTTTTCTTTAATCCTTGATCTTTCCTCTTTGTTTAAAAGTATTTTTGAATGCCCAAACTTTAAGAATTAAAATATTTATTTGACTTCAATATCTACTACTCTATCTCTGTTCTGAAAAGAATCATCTACACTGGTTTTCTCTATTTTCTCACTTCCAGTTCTTTTCTCAGCTCTCCACAATATGCCTTCTGGCCTCACTACTCAATGTAAATTGCCCTGGGAAGGGTCAACAGTGGTTGCCGGATAATTAAATCCAGTGAAACCAGAGGTCACAAACTGGGGACTGTGGACGTGCTCTTGTCCATGAATGGATTTCTCTTGGGCTTCCTAGTTCTTTCAAATTTTTGAGTTGATTGCAACATTTGAAAATTGGGACAGTCCATATAAAAATGCAGAATTCCAGCCTCTCTTTTAAAATTGGAAGCTCTAACAATACTAGCCCCACCTTCTTGCATGGAAACATCCTCTTGAGTAGACTAGTAGCTGCCTCCCAAAGAGGATACCTGCTCTCCAGGGCCACTTAGGCCCCGCTTGGGTTTGACTTGTAGATATTTGTAGATTTGGACCTGTAGATACTTGATCACATTGGCTTTTGGCTTATGGATATTTGAGTTTTAGGCCTTCACTTTTATTAAAGTTAACTTGTAAGTGTCATCATCAAGGTTAAGACTAAAATTGTGTCTTTGTTAGTGTTCCTCCAAAAGTAGACACTGAGACTAGGATTGGGTGCAAGTAGTTTATTTGAAAAGTGATTCGTAAAAGCTTGGTGAGAGAGAAGGGAAGTGAGTCAGAGAAGAATGAAAGACAATACAAGGTGAATTAATGAGCCGGAGGCTAGGGCAGGCACCTAGGCCTCCCTCCTGAGGGACCTTCTGAGAGAAGAAGTAGAACCAGTAGTTGAGGACGCTGGGGTGTTTGTCTACCAGCTCCTGTCCCTCACTGGAACCACTCCTGGAGCATTAAGTCTCTGGCACTTCCAGGCAGTCCTGCTGACTTGCTGCACGGGCCCACAGCCAGAGACGGGCCTGTCAGAGACATGCAGATGTGTAGGGTAGGAAGCTGCAGGCCTGTGGAAACTGTAGGTGACTGCCAGGTGCACAGTGGGCGGGGCCCTGACAATGTCTACAGAAAGCTGATTTCATCTCATTTCCCCACCATGCCTGGCACCGAGTTGGGACTTCATATATGTGAGTGGTTGGAAGTTCTTGGTTTTCTCATGCTTACCCTGATGACTTCTTATTGGAAATAAGATGAATTTAAATGAGTAATTGTATAATTCCAGTTTGTTTGAGTCTCCCTGTGTAAGTGGTAGTTGGGGCAGGGAGAGGAGGGGGGAGATTACTGAAATCATCCATTCTCTGCCTGTAGGCAGATCACAGCTCTCCTTGGGAGCACTCTTGTTGGTTCTCTGAGTACAGCGTTGGATTTAATAGTCAGGAAAGTCTATTTTTACTTGGTGATGCCTCTGGGTGTTCTTCTGCAAGGCCCTGGCCTGGGTCCAAGTTGCTGTGGCACTGATTCCCAGCAGCATGTAGCCATAAGGACAAGGCATGAGTGAATTAAAGTTTAATTAAGGGTGAAACTCCAATATGGATGGAGCTGGCTGTGTCCTGCAGGGTAGTTAGTGAGGCAAGGGTTTGAAAGGGCACCACAAAGATCCCTGCTGATGTCAGACTCTCCTCCTAGGTATGTCCTCTTGGGCAGTTTTGTGGAACACCTTTTTTCCTCCCTGGCAGTAGAATAGAAAGATGTTGTAAACTAGCAGTGGAAACAAAGAATGCAGTGTGGGTGGCCTGGGGTAGCAAATGCAAGTGGCTTCTCATAGGTTCATCATCAAATCGGGTACCATGACTTGCAGGCTCCTCCTCCTGAGCCCTTCAAGCAGCCATCTGGGAAAGACCGGGTGGAAAAGCGTTCTTGGGCACAGACCTAACTTTCATGGGCGTCAATAAGCGTTTTGTCCCATGGTCTCCCTATTGCGGTGTAGGTGTGAAGTGGAGGAGGGTCAATTTCTGCAGTTTCTGTACCACTCAGGGAGTGTACTCAGAGCTGCAGTATTGGACTTCCCTGGCCATTTCATCCAGAGCAGAACCAGGCTCCAAGGACCCCAGCAAATAGAGTGCATGGACCTTTACAGTAATATCAGCAATGCTAACAATAACTATACCGACAAAGTTCAGCAAGCAGTCACCGTGCAGAGTGCATGCTCAGGCAGTTATGCATCATCACACTCACTCATTCACTCCTCCCTGCAACACCGCAGCTCTGCCAGCACTTGCATCCTCCTTTTCACTCTCCCGGCCTAGTGATTTCTCACAAGGTCAGCTGAAACAAATCTCTGGCTTGCTCATTGCTCTGCTCTCCTCAGGGTCCCTCATGATCCCTCCTTTCAGACAGCTGCAGCTCCTACTACCAACGGCTTGATTATTTTCTTATTTCCCATCTCAAATTTCTGAAAGCAAGAACATCCTAGTCGGCTGGGACTGGAGACTTACGCAGTTTTAGAGACCCCCTTTAAGAAAGGAATAAAAGCATATGAATGAATGCAATACTAGGCTCAGGGGCAAGGAGGAGGCCTGGACAGGCGAGGCACCAGAAAGTCCCATTGTGTTTGTTTCAGGGTGAGTCGGCCTCCGCTAGAGTCTAATAATACATTTTTATTATGGTGGTTGGGGTGGAATGGGGTGACATGCCATGGTACCAAACCCAGTTATTTAAAGTTGGTGCATTTGAGTATGGTCCCTGTCTCTGATGTTCTCCTCTCCACCACGCAAGGAGACCCAGTCTTCCAGGATGGACTCGGCCACCTCACCATCTCATGTGTATTCATCCAGAAACTGGACTTGGGAGAAACTTCCCTGGGGCCTTGGGCTAAGAAGCACCCACTCCATGGAGTTCTGCGGGCAAAGGTGTAGCCATGAGGTAGGGAATCGTCAGTGGTCATTTGGTGTCCCATACATTCCTTGTTCCTTGTGTGTACAGCTCCCTTAAAGATGTTATGGGGATAAGGGATGGCTGGACCCAGCCAAGTTGGGGGCATTTGTAGGTTCATGGACTCAGGGCAAGCTGTTATTTTAAAACTATTGAAATCTTTCCATGGTTCCTAACACCCATCTCTGATTATTTCCCTAGGATAGGTGCCTGAATGTGAAAAGATATGAACATTTTAAGGAGCTTGACATAAAATTTCATTTGCATGAAATTCATTCAAATTCATTCAAATGTCATTTCAGAAAGTTGTACCAATTCACATTTTCTCCAAAGAGATGCATGTTTCCACTGCACAGCGGCTTTGCCAACAGTGGATGCCACCATTTAAAATAAGCTCATTTATTGCTTTTTCTCTATATAGAAAAGTAAGGCCAGGCGCGGTGGCTCAAGCCTGTAATCCCAGCACTTTGGGAGGCCGAGACGGGCGGATCACGAGGTCAGGAGATCGAGACCATCCTGGCCCCATCTCTACTAAAAAAAAAAAAAAAAAAAAGTAATAATGATGTTCTTTATAAAAGCTTAAACGTTGACAGAAATATACAACTGAGAAAATGAAAGCCCTCCCATTCCTCCTACTCCCTTGGGTAGCGAATGAAGAGTGGCTTCTCATAGGTTCATCATCAAATAGGGCACCATGACTTCCAGGCTCCTCCTCCTGGACCCCTTAAGCAGCCATCTGGGAAAGACCAGGTGCAAAAAGGTTCTTGGTCACTGACCTGACTTTCACGGGTGTCGATGAACGTTTTGCTCCCACCTATCCAGAGATAACCACCATAAACAGATGAATATTTATTTATGCAGGTATCTTCTGCATTTGTTATGATGAAATTTTGGGGCTTTATTTTTTAAACAAAATGATGTCATGCCAGACATACTTCTTCAAAACTGGCGTTTTTAGTGTTCCACATGGATTTCTTCTTGGCCCTCTTCTCTATACATTCCTAAAGAAACTCATTCATTCATAGCTTTAAAAATGTTCTGTGGACAATGAGATCACTTGGACTCAGGAAGGGGAACATCACACACCAGGGCCTATCATGGGGAGGGATTGCACTGGGAGTTATACCTGATGTAAATGACGAGTTGATGGGTGCTGACGAATTGATGGGTGCAGCACAGCAACATGGCACGAGTATACATATGTAACAAACCTGCACGTTATGCACATGTACCCTAGAACTTAAAGTATAATAATAATAATAATAAATAAAAATAAAATTAAAAAAAAAATGTTCTGTGGGCTGATACCTCCTGAATTTATGTCTTCTCTGAGCTCCAGACTTACAAATCCAACTACTTGCTTGACATCTCTGATTGGATGTCTCTTAGGCAGTTAAAACTTAACATGTTCAGGGCAGGCGTGATGTCTCACGCCTGTAATCCCAGCACTTTGGGAGGCTGAGGTGGGAGGAATACTTGAGCCCAGGATTTTAATACCAGTTGGGCAGCATAGTGAGACCCTGTCTGTATTAAAAAAAAAAAAAAAATTCAACATGTTAAAAATGGAATTCTTGTTTCCACTCCTCAATCCTGTCTTTCTACCCCAGCCTCCCTCATTTTAATAATGTCACTCCCAGCCACCCAATTTCTAAAGATCAAATCCTGGAAGTCATCTTTTCCTTGCCACTTATGGCCAACACAACAGCAAGTCCTGTTAGTTCTATCTCCAAGCCAGTCTCTTGTCCACTTGCTTCTCTGCCTCTTTACCACCATCATTCCACTTGTACCACTGCAGTAGCCTCTCATTGGCCTTTTCGCCTCTGCTCTTGCTTCCTGTACATTCCTCTCTCTGATGAACAGCCATAATCAGCTTCTTAGAATAAATCCAATTGTTCTGCTCCCATGCTTGGAACTCGTCAATGCCCTCCAATAGCATTCATGCATCTTGCCATGGTCTGTGAGGGCCTGTCTAATTGGCCTCCCTCTCACCTTCACTCCTCTCATGCCAACCTACCTCCCCATCCTGTGCTCCAATCACACAGGTCCACTGCTTTCTCATGGGAAGACTTTGTGTTTGCCAAGCCCTCCTGAAGCTTGCCACCTCTCACTCTTTGCCTGCCTAAATCCTTTTCAGTTCTCATTGATTTAACCATTCTCCTGTTGTTTCAAAATTTTCAGTGTTATAAACAGTAGTGCATTGAACATCTGAATGCATTCAATTTTGTCCCATGGCTTGACTGTTTCCTTGGCATAAATTCCCAGAAGTGGAATTGCTAGAGGGAAGGGAATTCTTATGTTCAATTTTGGTGTGCACATCATTGTAATGTCTTCGTGATCCTGCTGATTTTCCTCCCTATATTCATCCTCTCAGGAGAAGGAGACCCCAGATGAGGGTTTCAGTGCATGTGGTTTCCTGTTGCCAAGCAGGAAGCCCCACTCCCTGCCTTCCAGGAGTGCAGATATCCCTAGGATGGGAGCCTGGAGGCCCCTCCAGGCCTGCCCGCAGTCTGAGTTAAGGGCTTTGTGGCGGTCTGTTTGGTGACTGGCCTTCCCCACTTTCTCCTTCTTCCATCTTTCACCAAAGTGTTGGAGCTATCTTTCTAGGCTGCCTTTGGCCCCATCTTTGTGATTATCTATCAGAAAAATGCTGCTGTTTCAGACAGACAGAGGGTACCTTTCCCTAGTTTCCAGAATGAAGGCAGGTTTTTCCATATTTTTATATTCTGTAGGCCAGTGTTTCAAACATGCCTGATCTCAAGAATCCTTCTGAGCACTTGTTAAAAATGTAAGCCCCTCTCCTCCACAGAGATTCGAGTTCAGGATCTGGGAGATGACAGGTCTCAAGAGTTCGCGTTTTTCACAGTGTCCTGGTAATTTTAATGAAGTTGTAGAAGTTTAGAAGGAAGTTTAGAAAATGATTCCACAGGTCATTTCCATGAGGAACTAGAAGTAGCTCCAGGTGTCCACCTCTAGTATTCACATTGCCATTTTATGCGTCTCACATTTCCTAAAAAGCATAACCAAGCACTTTCTATGGCAAGGCATTGAATTTGATGCCATACACATCATCTAATTTTGTGCCGAGAATAGTCATTGTGTCCTAGGCACAATTATCCTTAAGTTGCTGCTGAGAAAACTGAGGCTGTGAGAGACTGGCTGGCGTTAGCTTGATCAGGCCATAAAGCTTGAAAGTGGTGGAGCCGGAATCTGAATCTAGGGCTTCTGATTCTGAGTCCTGGTGTGGCAGGCCAGGTCTCAGTAACAGCTGAACAGGCCAGCCTCCATGACAACTGTTTCAGCACTGACTGAGTGGTTAGGTTAAATATTAAAAGTGGATAGAGCCAGTCTCCTTATACAAAGGCTGGAATGTAACAAAGCCCACCAAGAGTTTGGCCTAGGCCTTTCCTGGGCCTTGAAGCATGACACGATATTGAAGGAATTCTTAACAGGACCCATGTATGATTAAACAGGTTTTACTGGGGGTCTGAAGAAACTCCTTAGACCTCCATAAACAAGTTTTACTGGGTGGGGGGGCAGGTTGGGGGTGGTCTAAAGGAACTCCTCAAACCTCCATGATTTAGCAGGAGACAAGATAAGGGTAATCACCCCGCATCTGGACCCATCTAGGTTAAGTAAATTTACTGAGGTTCCAGAGAAAGGTCTTCAAAACTCAGACCTTATTTATAGTAGAAGAAGTTAACCACTTAGATGGTGAACTTTAGATGAATGCACATGTACACATAGACATATAGCTTAGAAGGTATATAAGAAATGGAAATCTTTGTAATTTTAAGTTGGTCTGGCTACAGAAATAAACTCTCTTCTTTCCCAGTTCATCTGCAGCTCGTTACTAGGCCTCGAGAATAAGCAGCCCGACCCTCGGTTCCCTCCGGGAACACTGGGGCATCTCTGAAGCAATCACATTGATGCCTGTCATTATGCCACTCTGCACTGCCACGAACCTCTGCTCCTCAGAATGTGGCTGGCAAACCCACATGGCCAATATCCCCTGGAAGCTCGTTAAAAATGCAGAGCCTCGGGCTACTCCAGGCCTCCTGAGTCAGAATCTGCATTTTCTTTTTTCTTTCTTTCTTTTTTTTTTTTTAGACAGAGTCTCGCTCTGTCACCCAGGCTGGAGTGCAGTAGCGCGATCTCGACTCACTGCAACCTCTGCCTCCTGGGTTCAAGCAATTCTCCTGCCTCAGCCTTCAGAGTAGCTGGGACGACAGGTGAGCGCCACCACGCCCAGCTAATTTTTTTGGTACTTTTAGTAGAGACGGGGTTTCACCACGTTGGCCAAAATGGTCTTGATCTCTTGACCTTGTGATCTGCCCGCCTCAGCCTCCCAAAGTGTTGGGATTACAGGCGTGAGCCACTACACCCGGCCAGAATCTGCATTTTAATAAACTTGCCTGGTAACTCTCATTCATATTAAAGGAAAAGAAGCCCTCAGGAGGCTGCAGAGGGATTGGAGTTCAGGTCACTTAAGAGCGAGAGAGAAGGGGAATGAGTGTGTGTGTATGTGTGTGTGTGTGTGTGCTTGTGCACACAGGGATATGTGTAGCTTGGAAAGGTCTAAGAGTTCAGAGGCACCATGTCCTCCCTCAGATAACATCACTGCCACTTCCTATTTGTTGGAAAAGCATTCCCAACTAAAGGCTAAGATTTTTAGCTCTTGAAATTGAGTTATGTGCAGACTGCTCGTTTGTGATCCAAAACGTCAGCCAAGAGACTGCACCGAGAGAAACCTCTCCAGGGAATGGCTGAGTAGCTTTTGCAAACATAGGGATACAGGAAAGCAAGTGCTTCTTCCTCCTGGGAGGTCTCTAGACTTCTGGAATGAGAGATCCCCTGAGGGTGCATTGCCAGACATTTCTCTGCATCTTTAAAACCAAAGTTTTTATTTGTTATGTTTTTTCTTGAGTGCCTAGAGAATCTGAGAGTTTAGCCAGTATCATATAACCTCTCAACTCTTCTGACGTTTTGCCTTTTCTCTGAAACAAACTCAAAGACTAGCAAGCAAATTAGATGACTACAGTATGCAAAACATAAAGGCTAGACCGAAATGGGTCAATAGCACCCTCTCTTGGCCATGTGTGAGTACTGCATCTACTGGTTTTCAACTAGTACAAAATAAACCTGTGGATTTGTAGTTAACTAAAGCAGAGTAAAAATATCCCTGCCACACTGTGAGGCATAGAAACACCCAAGATAATGAGAAAGTGGAAAGGAAATGTTGTCTTCAAGGAAATCAGTTAACACCTGATTATATCCACATGCAATATTTGAATTAGTTTTGCCACAAGCAGTGAAAACAAATAAGGTTGAGGAGGATGCCCAGGGCAGTGCATATTTCTGAAGGCTTTGAGCAGGGCAATAGACCACAGAGGTCCCCATGGAGTGGAGGACACCTTATTGAACAGGCATTAGAAAATGGTTGTATGTGGGCTGGGCGCGGTGGCTCACACCTGTAATCCCAGCACTTTGGGAGGCCGAGATAGGTGGATCACGAGGTCAAGAGATCGAGACCATCCTGGCTAACACGGTGAAACCCCGTCTCTACTAAAAATACAAAAAAAATTAGCCGGGCGTGGTGGCAGGTGCCTGTAGTCCCAGCTACTCGGGAGGCTGAGGCAGGAGCATGGCGTGAACCCAAGAGGCGGAGCTTGCAGTGAGCCAAGATTGCGCCACTGCACTCCAGCCTGGGCAACAGAAAAAAAAAAAAGAAAAAAAGAAAATATTTGTATGTGAATGTTAACAAAAATACTAAATATCAAAATCTGTGGGCTGCGCAAGGGAAATTTACATCCTTAAGTGCTTTCAATAGAAAAGAAGTTAAAAGTTAATGGGCTAAGAAACTATCTTGAGAAGTTACAAAAAGAATATGCTAAGAAAGGAGGAGGAAGAAAACTCATAAGGGAAGAAATTAATAAAACAGAAAATAAACATTTCATAGGAAGAATCACTAAAGCTAGAAGTTGGTTTTTTGAAAAGATGAAAGAATAAAACTGATAAGCCTCTGGCAACACTGATCAAGGAAAAAAAAGAGAGAAAAGTTGCCCCCCTAAAAAAAAAAAAAGGAGCTACAAAGGGTTAGTCCCAGAGTTCCACAGCTCTGCTTGTAAAAAGACAATTGTAATTCCACATTAGATGGCAAACCTTTCACATTTTCACATCCTTTTCCTCTTGGATTTCCATAAAGATAGCATGACCAATGTTTTCTTCCTTAACATGTAATAATGGAAAGCTAACATTTGTTAAATGCATATTATGTGCAAAGCACTATGCAATGAAATCCCCAGAATGGGTCCCTGAGGCTATCATCATCGTGTCCACTTTATAGATATGGAAACAGAGGCTTGGAAGATATGTCTCCCCTTTATATATATGGAAATTGAGATATCCCTCAGTTTGTTAAAAATCAACAAACTGAGGCTTGTTGATTTCTAATATGGCACAGCTAGAAATCAACGGCACCAGGATTTTGACTGGGCAATCAGGGCTTAGAACGTCTCCTGGTCACAGGAGCTGACAGCAGAGCCAGGACAGAATCTAGGCCTTTTAATAAAAACTCTTCATGACACCAACACTGCCTGTGCCAAAAAGGCAATTCTGAATGATGTTTTTATTTTTTTCTCTCCCTCTCTAAATTGAGCAGGGACGTGCTTTGCAACTCTGGAGGCAATTTTGGTTCTTAGACTCAGGCACTAGCATGGTCCTGACCATCTGGGGAAAATATCCAAGGACCTTAAGGCCAAGAGGCCTCTAACTCAGGTCTCTCTCTGGACTGCTTTGGAAATATCTCTCTAAATAGGCTTTTGTCCACTGCTATTGGGGTAACCTACTTTCAGGGGCTTCACATGAAAACCTGAGGCCAACTATGGTGCTGCAAATACTATTTTAATTGGAATGAGCTGCTTAATCAAAAGTTCTTGGTTCAGTGTATGGTTCCTTCAAGTGCCACAATTCCTGTGTCACATTAAATCCAGGGTCAGCAAACTATGGACCTCAGACTAAATCTGTCCTACCTATTGTTTTAGTATGGTCCAAAAAGTATAGTTAACTATAGTTAAGAAAGAAATTTTCCCCCATTTAAAAATCATTGGTGAAAAAAATCAAAAGGTGAATAGTATTTTGTGACATCTGAAAATTATATAAAATTGCAATTTTAGTGTCTATAAATAAAGTTTTATTGGAACACAGCCACATTCGTTCATTTATATACTCTACAGCAGCTTCTTGCTTCAATGGCAGCGTTGAGCAGTTGCAGCAGAGATCATACAACCTGTGAGCCTAAAATATTTACTATTAATATTTATAGAAAAAGTTTATGTTAAAGTATCATTACAGAACTTTATTTTATTTTTTCCTTTTCAATTTTTATTTTGGATTCAGGGGTACAAGTGCAGGTTTGTGACCTGGGTATATTGTGTGATGCTGAAATTTGGGGTCCAAATAATTCTGTCACTCAGATGCGGAGCATAGTACCCAACAGTTAGTTTTTTGACCCTTGCCCTCCTCCTTTCTTCCCTTCTCTGATAGTCCCCAGTGTCTATTGCTGCCATCGTTATGCCATGAGTACCTGACGTTTAGCTCCCAATTATAAGTGAGAACATGTGGTATTTGGTTTTCTGTTCCTGCTTTAATTTTTCTTAGGATAATGGCCTCCAGCTGCATCCATGTTGTTGCAAAGGACATGATTTCATTCTTTTATATATAGTATTCCATGGTGTATATATGCCACATTTTCTTTATCCAATCCACTGTTGATGGGCACCTAGGTTGATTCTATGACTTTGCTATTGTGAATAGTGCTGCAGTGAACATGTGAGTGCACGTGTCTTTTTGGTAGAATGATTTGCTTGTTTTTGGATGAATATACAGTGATGGGATTGCTGAGTCGAATGGTGGTTCTGTTTTAAATCTCCAAACTGCTTTCCACAGTGGCTGAACCAATTTACATTCCCACCAACGGTATTATAAGTGTTCCCTTTTCTCCTCCGCCTCACCAACATCTGTTGTTTTTTGACTTTTTAATAATGACCATTGTGATTGCTGCGGGCTGGTATCTCATTGTGGTTTTGATTTGCATTTCTCTTCTGATTAGTGACGATGAGCATTTTGTCATGTTTGTTGGCTGCTTGTATGTCTTCTTTGAAAAGTGTCTTCTCATATCTTTTGCCCATTTTTTAATGCAGTTCTTTGTTTTTTTGTGTGTGTGTTTAATTGTTTAAGTTTCTTATAGATTCTGGATATTAGACTTTTGTTGGATGCATAGTTTGCAAATATTTTCTCCCATTCTGTAGGTTGTCTTGTCTGTTTACTCTGCTGACAGTTTCCTCTGCTGTGCAGAAGCTCTTTAATTACCTCTCGTTTGTCAATTTTTTTTTGGTCACAATTGCTTTTGAGGACTTTGTCATAAATTCTTTCCTAAGGCCCATGTCCAGAGTGGTATTTCCTAGGCTTTCTTCTAGGATTCTTACACTAATTTAGATTTAATAGAAACCCATAGCAAGAAAAACAAGAAAAAGAAAACATTTTCAAAATAAATGTTGTTTATGTTTACATATTTTTAAATTCTCTCTCTCTCTTTTCCTAGCAGAGGAAAACCCAATCATTGTGAGACTGCAAACACCTGGGCAGCTTACTTGGGTTTTATCATGGAGTTGCTCTGCCTTCAGGCATTTGGGGAGAAGGACTCTGGCTCAGGCTGGGATTTTAGGAGCCAAGTTGAGTGACAAAGTGGGTTAGGTAGTTTATAGTGTTGGTATAAAGATGAGATTGGGATACCATGAGCTGGGAAGATGGCTAGGACATTCAGTCACCCCTGATTCAAGACCTCCTGACAAGGCTCCTGAGAAAAATCTATGTACAGAACATAGCCTCAGATGAAAGGCAAAATGATACTTTGTAACTAGCTGAACTGGAAGAGACATAGACAAGCCAAAACAATCTTGGAAAAGAACAAAGTTAGAGGACTCACATTCCCAATTTCAAACTCACTACAAAGCTGCAGTAATTAAGACAGTGTGGTTTTGGCATGAAGATACATAAACAGATCAATAGAACAGAATTGTGAGTCCAGAAATAAACTCTCATCTATGGCCAACTGATTTTCAGTAAGGGTGCCAGGATGATTCAACAGGCGAAAGACTAGTCTTTTTAACAAATGATGCTGGAATAACTGGTTATCTACATGCACAAGCATGAATTTGGATTCCTACCTTATACCAATACACAGAAGTTAACTGAGACTGGACCAAAGACTTAAATGCGAGACCTAAAACTACACATTCCTAGAAGAAAACATGTGAATGAGGAATGACTGCTAATGGGTACAATGTTTCTTTGAGGGGGTGATGAAAATATTCCACAACTGATTGTAGTGATGTTGTACAACTTTGGGAATATACTAAAACCACACTGAACTGTGCACTTTAAATAGCTGAATTTTTTGCTATGTGAATTATATCTCAACAAAGCTGTTTAAAAAGACCTTGTGGCAGTGGCCTGGAGGGATCTGGGTCTGAGGGACCATGATCAGCCTGATACTTTTCTGTGAGGTGTGGTGGCTTGGGCAGTGGGAGAAAAAGCCATCTGGCTCCTCTGCACAGTGCTGGATGCCATTGATCAGATGTGGCTGCCTGTAATGAGGACTTGGAATGAGTGCCACTATGGGGTTCTAACTGGCCTTAATAAAGCCGAAGCTGCTGCCAAGCATGAGGAGGCCTCGGTAAAGATCTGGAGGTGCTCCTATGATGTCTCATCACCTCTGATGGAGCCCAACCACCCCTTCTAAGGCAACACCAGTGAGAAGAGCAAATATGCAGATCTCACTAAAGATCAGCTACCCTCCTGTGAAAGTCTGAAGGATACTACTGCCATAGCTCTGCTCTTTGGAAAGAAGGAATAGTTTCCTGGATCAAGGAGGGGAAATGGGTACTGATTGCAGCTGATGGCAACAGCCTTCAGGGCATTGTCGAGCATCTGGAGGGTCTCTCTGAAGAGGCTGTCATGGAGCTGGACCTGCCAACTGGTATTCCCATTGTCTATATATTAGACAAGAACTTGAAGCCCACCAAGCCCGTGTAGTTCCTGTGGGGGATGAAGAGACTGTGTGTAAAGCCGTGGAAGCTATGGCTGTTGGGAGCAAGGTCAAGAAATAAAGGCCAGCAGGCAGATTACTGTCCCAAGGAATGCCTTCTCTGCCTATCCTTTCCTCCGCACTTCTGCATATGTCACATTGACCACTTCATAGTCATTTTTTTTTTTTGAGATGGGGTCTCACTGTGTCAGCCAGTCTGGAGTACAGTGTCACACTCTCAGCTGACTGCAACCTCTGCCTCCCATGTTCAAGTGATCCTCTTGCTTCAGTTTCCCGAGTGGCTGGGACAATAGGAATATGGCACCATGCCTAGCTAATTTTTGCATTTTTAGTAGAGATGAGGTTTCACCATGTTGGCCAGGCTGGTCTTAAATTCCTGACCTCAGGTGATCCACCTGTCTCAGCCTCCCAAAGTGCTGGGATTACAGGCATGAGCCACCGTGCCCAGCCATAGTCATCTTAAGTTGTAGCTGCAGATGGGGACCAGTGGCTTCCATTTTCTTTTCAGCCATTTTATCTCCTACACCCACTGCCTTCATACAACTGGATTGGAATAGCGCCTCTGGGGCATGAGTTCTCAGTCCACACTGAGGGAAGGCTCCTCTTAGCCAAGAGAGTTCAGAGGTAGTAACTCTGGTTTTTGCCAGGGCTATGTTTACTAGGGACCAGCTTGAGAAGGGGAGAGGGAGGAACCATGCTAAGGCATGACCAATGAAGAAGCAAGAAGCAATGAAGCAAGAGTGTTTATTTGACCCCAGGAGCCAGTCCTGTGCCCTTCTGTGGTTAGGTCACTGACTTGGGTGGTGGGGTTAGTCATTTCATTAGAAGATAAATGTAACTTACATAGAAATGTTAAAAAAAAAATCAACTGTTTCCTCCCTGATGCCAGAGAAGTTGGCTTTAGAAGGTTGGGATCAATCCTCAATTAAATTTATATGTTGCATTTACAAAATTTTGTTTGCTTGTTTGTTTGTTTGTTTGTTTTTGAGACGGAGTCTCACTCGTCACCCAGGCTGGAGTGCAGTGGCAAGATCTCGGCTCGCTGCAAGCTCCACCTCCCGGGTTCACGCCATTCTCCTGCCTCAGCCTCCCGAGTAGCTGGGACTACAGGCGCCCGCCACCACGCCTGGCTAATTAGGTATATTTTTATAGAGATGGGGTTTCACCATGTTAGCCAGGATGGTCTCGATCTCCTGACCTTGTGATCTGCCCGCCTTGGCCTCCCAAAGTGCTGGGATTACAGGTGTGAGCCACCGCACCTGGCTACAAAATTTTTTATATATAATATCTATATATAAGATATAGATATAATATATATAATTTTTATCTATATAAAATATAGGTATGTATAAGTAAATGCAACACATGTGTGTATATATATGTTTGTAAAAGTAAATGCAACACATAAACTTAACACATAAACTTAAATTTTGTCTATATATATATGTGTGTACATATATTTGTGTGTATGTGTATATATATATATACACACACACACTATATATACACATTATATATCTATACACACACACACATACACATACACACAAATACTTTGGAGTTTCTAGTGGCAGTTGAAATAGTTAGTCCCACGTATGGTCATCAGAAAGTAAGCCATTCCTCATACCAACATGGGATATGCCTTTTGGCTTCTAAGGGTAGAAGTGCATTCTGCTGTATATTTTAGAATCCCTCCCCTGCCTTGTTTTGTGGCAGTGAAATGCCTCTTGAGCATGTCCAAGTGTGTCTTTCACTGTGCCTGATTTCTTAATCATGTTCTAGTTGCTTTGCCCTGTCACATGGTCCCAGTATTCTTTTTCAGAATAACTGTACTACATTTTTTTTCTAGTTTAGTATAGTAAAGGAGTGATATGCAATAAAAAAGTCAAGATGATAAATTTTATGTTATGTATATTTTACCATATTATTTTTTCAGAGACAGGGTGTCACTCTGTCACCCAGGCTGGAGTGCAGAGGTGTGCTAATAGCTTACTGCAGTTTCAAACCCCTGGGCTCAAGTAATCCTCCTGCCCCAGCTTCCCAATAGCTGGGACTACAGGTATGTGACACTACGCTTGGCTAATTTTTAAAATATTTTGTAGAGATGGGTCTTGCTTTGTTTCTCAGGCTGGCCTAGAACTCCTGGCTATAAGCCATCTTCTTGCCTGTGCCTTCCAAAGCACTGGGATTACAGGTGTGAGCCACTGCACCCAGCTTATTTTACCAATTAAAGAACACTTATTTTTTGTCCCAGTCACAACATATCTTTCTGGGTTTCTTTGATTACCTTTATAGTTTTGCCTTTCACAATTAGGTGTTCAATCCATCTGTAATCCACTAGCGTTTGTGGTGTGGAGTAGGGACCCAACTTTTTCTTCATTGAGCCAAATTTCCTAACACCTTCAACTAAATAATCCATCCTTTTCCCCATGGATACTTCTTGTGTGTGTAGAATGATTGTGATAAGAAGATAACTAAGTCTCACCCAGCATCTGGGCAAGCAGGGCACTGAGAAAATGTCAGCAAAGGGCAAAGGGGCCTAGAACCCAAGTCTTTCCAAGGCCCTGGTAGAATATGTCCTTGCTAGGCATTCATTTTTCCAGCTTCCTTTCTCCTGGAACTGAACTCCCTTCCCCTACTCCAGGGGAGAAGCATGAAAGAAAGAGTAAGGAGGTGGCTTACCAGAAATAATTATGTTCAAGCAATCCTGTTACAAAAATCCAGTCTCTTCCTATTTCAGAGATGTACAAGCTCCAAATGTCTTCAAAATGGAAAATGACACACAGATACTTTACGTATAATAGATAAGACTGGAGTTTCTCCCAGAGGGAGAGTGGTGGTCACAGGGAGGGAGATTTACTCATTTGTACAATAGGTTTGAGCACCTATTGTATTTCAGACCCTGATCTAAACTGGGGTGGGAGGTCCAAAGATATCTTAAGTTGGGTTTCCCTAGAAGGCTATGATAAGGATGTAAGTGCTAGTAGTTTATTTGGGAGGTGATCTCAGAAAGCATAGGTAGAGGTATGGGAAAATGAGACAGAGAAGGGAAGGTAAGGGAGCCAATAAATGGTACTTTATTGACAGTTTACTGTTATTGGCAACTGAGGTCCAATCTTGCTGGGAAATCCTGGGAGTCAGTGTAGACCATGCTTCCATGCTTTTCTTACCTGAGGGTAAGTGAGCTGGGATACTTACATAGCAATTTCCACCTGCTATTGATTGAAGGTTGCTAGTGTGAGGGGTGCAGGGGGCAGGTGTTAACTCCCTAGTATTTCCAGCTGGGATACTTACATAGCAATTTCCATCTGCCGCTGATTGAAGGTTGCTAGTGTGAGGGGTGCAGGGGGCAGATGTTAACTCCCTAGTATTTCCATCCTGCCCCAATCTCAAGTATTTCCCTCTCTTGCATGCTCCTGTGGGCAGGGAATGCCCTCAAGCAATGCTCGCAGTTGGACACAGATGCTTGCAGTTGGAGCATCCAGGGCACATCTGTGGGAAAGGTGAGTGCTAAGGGATATGGGTGAGGCACTGACTGCATCTCCTACAAGTATCTCTAGTATACCTTACATGTTAGTGGTAAGGAGATGCAAGGTAAACTAGCAAAACAATGAGCAAGATGTTGTTAAATAAAGATAAATATTATAAAGAAAACAAAATACAGGGTGCTGTGTTAGGGATGGGTGGTGAGGGACTTATTTAGATTAGGTGGTCAGAGATGGGCTCCTTCAGATGAGGTTTGAACTGAAATTGAGGGACAAGAAGGGAGATGGGGAGCAGGGCAGAGTTTTCCGGACCAACTGAATGAACATGGAGTGCAAATGCTTTAAGGTTGAAGACCAGTGGGTCTGGTCATGTGTGTAGTGGAGAGTCAGAGAGTAGATGGCGAGAACAAGGGATAGGCAGGGAACAGGTGACGTGGCATCCTGTAAGCCACTGTAATATGTTTGGAGTTAATGTTGAGTACAATGAGAAGCCTTCAGAAGATTTTGTGCAGAGAACTGATATAATCTCACTTGAATTTTAGAGAAAACTCAGGCTTCTGTGTTGTGAATGATTCAAGAAGACCAGCTGGAGAGCTACTGTAGTAATCCAGGTGCAAAACAATGGTGCTTGTCAGGTGCACTAGTCAGAAGTTGGGGTAGGGGAAAGGATGGATATGGTACATTTTGCATGTAGAAACAGTAAGACCCCATTAGATCGGACGGGATAGAGGCAGTAAAGGAAGGGAAGATTCAAAGATAAAGTTTTAAGTTTGAGCAATTCTATGGATGGCAGTGCCATTTACTTAGATGAGGCCGACTGGGGAAAGAGTTTGGGGGTAAAGAAGCAGGCTCTTTCTTTGTTTGCTGAAGGGAATGTGAGATCAATGGTTTTCTTTTCTTCTATTTGAAAGACTGGCAGTATTAGATAACGTTTCCATCTGATGAAAATGATCCAGTAGACAGGAAGAACTGATGATTCGGAAGAAAGGAGGTAATTACAGTGGTAATTTATGGAGAAGAGGAGATGGTACCCAGGACACAAATGGAGGGATTTGTTTTGATGGGTGGAGCAAGTGTACTTCATGCCTTGTATGGGAAAGAGGACAGAGTATGCAACACTGCCTCCAAAGGGTAGATTTGGAGGTGGGAAAATGAAGACGGTCAAATATCTCAATGACGGATAAGACAAAGCCTTCACCTTGCTCAGTGGAGAATGGAGGAGGGACTGGTAAAGGGAAAGGAAGAAAGAAAAGCCATCTTTCCCCCTGCCCCACCGCCAGCTATCTCTAGGTGTTATGTGCTGTTGTGGAGCAGTCAGATAAGGTTAGGTTGAACAAGGATTGGACTGGGGTTTTGTCAAATGAATTAAAAAAAAAAAAAAAAAAAAGAGAAAGGATCAAGGGGAGATGATATTTGCAAGGGGTGTGATTGTGATGGTAAGCCAGGGAATCTATGCTGGGTCATGATGTCTCTGAAGAGAATTATATGAGCTGATGCATGTAGAATTCTCAGAGCTGGGCCTACAATGTAAGTGTTGGAAAGGAATTAGCTATTTTTATTAATGCAAGAGAAGTGAGAAAATGAGGGGCAATGCTTGATAACAATGTAAAAAGGCCCAAAGGATCTGCTGTTAAAGAGATAGTAAGTTTTCTAAAGTAATACCTCTTAACACCTCTTGTGGGGATCTCTAACCAGGGGCCCATCTGGTGATGCTGCTGTTGATTCCTGTGGGACCAAATCCCTAGAGCACCATTTCCAGGTTACTACTGAGCCCTCATTTGCCCTCCCCTACCTGTGCAGGTGAGATCTGCCAGAGGCTCTGCAAGTGAGTACGTTCCTAATGATTAGTTTTCCAAATGAGTCCTGTTCTGGGTTCTTCAGATCTACTGGAATGGCATCATGTATTGTGGCATTGAGGGCTTTTAAGGAATCCTGACACTACTTTTCCCAGACAAAAGTCTTTAGGCAACCTTGTAAGTGAAAGGCATATTAACTTGTGTTTTGGCCTAAGACAGAGGTTTAGACTGACAGCACTATTTAGGGTGTGTGTATCCAAATTCCAGATTGTGTTTCTCAGCAAGCGACAATTTAGGAGTCTTGACTGTTTTCTAGCTTAATCATTCATTCCCTGAAGGCTATAAACAGAAGTCTCTGTTTACATTTAAATTCCTGCTACCACCACCATGGTAGATAGCAGCTGAGGTACTTTATATATCCCCAGGGCAAGACCATGAAAACATTGTTGTCTCTCCCAGGTAAAGAAAAATTGCAATTGATTTATATGAATTATAATAATAAATGATTGGCTAGATTAATTTCTGGATCACATTTGAGTGATGACAAAATCAAACCTGTCAGCTGGTGCTTTCATGATGACTGCAACTTAAACCTTCGTAATGTATGTAAACTGCCAGGAGTCTCCCAGTTGTTTAAGTGGCCACAAGGGGGTGATAAAGGACTGCATACTTGCAGGAATCGGCCCCCTTCAATTTCTTCTGTAATAGCATCATTCACCGAGTACCCTGTATTTCATTACAACATACTTCATCTACCAAGTGGGCTATTACTGGTTCCCATTCAGTGTGTCTGGCCACTCATTTACTATTCTTCATGATGCTAGTATTGGGCTAAGCTTTTCCGTGTTTTTTAACAAGTCAATGGCAGTGATGCACTAAGAGTGGATGTTTATGATCAGGAAGTGGGTGGGGGTGGGACTTTTTTTTCTTTTTCTTTTTTTTTTTAATTTTAATTTTGAGACAGAGTCTTGCTCTGTCACCCAGGCTGGGTGCAGTGATGTGATCTCGGCTCACTACAACCTCCGCCTCCCTGGTTTAACTGATTCTCTTGCCTCAGCTTCCTGAGTGTGCCAC
This sequence comes from Macaca thibetana thibetana, assembly GCF_024542745.1. Taxonomy (NCBI): domain Eukaryota; kingdom Metazoa; phylum Chordata; class Mammalia; order Primates; family Cercopithecidae; genus Macaca; species Macaca thibetana. The sequence goes on along the minus strand of NC_065579.1, from coordinate 94,477,656 downwards.
CATGCCTGGCTAATTTTTGTATTTTTAATAGAAAAATTACAGGTGGCTCACACTTGTAATCTCAGCATTTTGGGAGGCTGAAGCAGGCGGATCACCTGAGGTCGGGAGTTCGAGATCAGCCTGAACAACATGGAGAAACCCTGTCTCTACTAAAAACACAAAATTAGCTGGGCATGGTGGCGCATGCCTGTAATCCCAGCGACTCAGGAGGCTGAGGCAGGAGAATAGCTTGAACCCGGGAGGTGGAGGTTGTGGTGAGCTGAGATCGCGCCATTGCACTCCAGCCTAGGCAACAAGAGTGAAACTCTGTCTCAAAAATAAATAAATAAATAAATAGATAGATAGATATATAGATAGATAGATAGATAAATAAATAAAATAAAAACGTTTTTAAAAAGTTTTCTCTCTACTCTCCAAACAATATGTTGTTCCTTGCTCAGTGGACTCGGGAGGTGGGGTCTGGGGTCCTGGTAAGAATGGGTAAAGGACACATGGAGACAAACTCTGGGATTAAAGCTAGCCTCCTTCTGGACCATTCTATAGACCCGAGGCCCTTCAAAACCTTCTAGGCGAGAACAGGGAGCTGCAGTTGAAGTCCAGCGTGAGGCCTGAGATCAATTAGATTCCCTGTGGGGGCTTTAAACTTCTTTTGTGCCTTGAATGAATGGCGCTCTTCTATATATGTCATTGCTTTTTGCATGAAATATGTCTGTAGGCTGTTCACTAGTTTGAGATGAAGGCACCTAGATCCAGCATCATGCAGCATCAGGGCCCTCAGTTCACAGGGTGCAGAGTTATCTACATACCACAGCAGATCTACTGCTACCCGTGGTAGGTTCAAAATCAGACTGACGACTTACCAGGTGAGCCAACCTGACCCACAATGGCATCCTTACAAGCCAATGCTGAGTTTAAATTGCCATTTCAGTTTTTTTTTTTTTTGAAATGGAGTTTCACTCTTGTTGCCCAGGCTGGAGTGCAAGGGCGCGATCTCGGCTCACCACAACCTCCGCCTCCAGAGTTCAAGTGATTCTCCTGCCTCAGCCTCCCGAGTAGCTGGGATTACAGGCATGCACCATCACGCCCAGCTAATTTTGTATTTTTAGTACAGGTGGGGCTTCTTCATGTTGGTCAGGCTGATCTTGAACTCCCGACCTCAGGTGATTCACCTGCCTTGGCCTCCCAAAGTGCTGCGATTACAGGTGTGAGCCACCGCACCCAGTCTTAAAATGCCATTTTATGTTCTCTTGTGTAGCTCAGAGAATCCCTAAAGTCATCTAACACAATGATGCTGGGTAAGGAACATTGGAGGAGTCTGGCATTCCCTCCTCTCATCAGTATTAATTCCCCTCTGAATGGTTTTCCAGGAGGGAGGAAATATAGCCTATTCCTCTGATTTATGATTTTTTTCCATGCTTCCATTATCTAGATAAGAAGGAGTTAAGTGCCTACATGACTATGTGAAGAGTGTTCAATGCTGAGGCCTCCTGATATAATTTTGCTCCTGCTTAATTCTAGCTGATTCACTTGGCCCTTTGATCCCAGACAAGCACAATGTCACCTGGCTACCTCTTGCTTGTCAAGTCATCACAGTCCACAATTAAGGACTCCCTGGGATTTAGTTACAGCAGGATCATGCCTTTGTTTCTCTCCCAAATGGACCTCTGGCTTGGTAAGCAGAGTCCTCAGAAACCCAGTGCAACTGGTGTGTGGAGGCGGTCGAATGAGGTTGCCTTTTCCCAAGCTGTCATTACCCATTCCATTAGGTGGAGCCAGGCTGGTGGCATACAAATGGCACACAGAAGCCTGCATTACCACTCCATATTTCTGAAGTTCTTTTGGTTAACTGCCATCATGACTGGAACTAGAACTGTCCCTTCCATATGATCAGAGCCACCCCGTTTCTAGAATGGTTAAGAGAACAGTTCCTGTTACTCAAGTTCCTAAGCAGGTTGATCAGACTGCTTCTGTGGGGTTTCCTCCGCCTCAGGAGAGCCAGGACTGAAAGGCAGAGGACATTGCTGCCAGCAGCACTTTACTCCAGGCTATGATTCTACCAAAGGTCTTAACTTCCTAATGGTGTCTCCAAGTGTAAATGTCTAGGGATAAACCTATTTGTCTTCTACTTGGTATTATGCATTGTGCACCATGAAGTATAAACCACTAAAGAAACTGCAGATCAAGACCTTCCAACATGGAGGACACAGAGAGATATCCAGTTTGGCTACTGCCAATTTGCTGCATCTCTAAGACATGTTATCTTTCCTCCACAGTTACACAATGCCTCCTAGTCTCTTTCTTGCTCTAAAGATTGGAACTGCCACACAAGTTCAAAGTCCAATCAGGTGTCTGGAACTCATAGGCTGAAGGAAGAGAATCAGGAAAGGTGCTCTTCATGAAATTCAGTTTTCCTCAAGCCTTTTAATCCCACCCACTTTGGACTGACACAGGAAGTGATTACTACAGAGCTTGTCTATGGGTCCCAGGATGAGGGGTGCTTTCTTTCCCATCTAATATACATTCTTTTCTTGGCACTAGCTCAGCTCTCGGCAGATGTATTTATTTAGGCAGCACTTGAATGTGGTTGTTAATATAAACTTCTGCTTTACTATTTCCATAGCACTCCTCAACAGGGTGCTATTATACAATATTACAGATGAAAACGTAGCAGGTTCTTAATAACTTAGAAAATTCTCCCAAACCTCTTGATCTTCATCAAACTATACTGATGTTTTCCAGAAATGAGCTTATCAAATTTGGGTCTATATTCTGGTGTATACCTCTTAATAGTCTTACTGTATTGGAGGAAGGATGAGGTGAGAAAATAACAAACCTATTTATCACTTACTGTCTTTAAGGGGCAACTTTGTGGGGGCTGATTTTGTTTTCCCAAAAACCAGTATCACCAAAATACAGGCAAGGGCTCATTAGGGCTCACTGGTCCCAAAATAAGACTTTTTTTTCCCGTACCATCCTTATCCAACTGTAGTAAGCTAAAAAGCTTGCCCCTGTAGATGCATTTCTTTGCATTGGCTAAATGGTTTTAGTGGCATGGCTCGTACAACCAAGTAAATAACTACTACTTAATAGAAAGGAGCCTAGAACTCAAGATGAGCTGCAGAAATCTCTTAATTAAGAACTGCAAATTATATGTATTTTTAAGAGTCTTGCTCTATTGCCCAGGCTGGAGTGCAGTGGTTCCACCTTGGCTCACTGCAACCTCCACCGTCTAGTTTCAAGAGATTCTGATGCCTCAGCCTCAGGCAGCTGGGACTACAGGTGTGCACCGGCTAATTTTTTGCAGTTTTAGTAGACATGGGGTTTCACCATATTGGCCTGGCTGGTCTCAAACTCCCAGCCTCCAGTGATCTGCCCACCTTGGCCTCCCAAAGTGCTGGGATTATAGGCATGAGACACCGTGGCTGGTCATTATTTCTTACACCACTACCACCCCTGGTCATTGTCATCTGTGGCTCTGGTTCCCTTTGGTGAAACACATACCAAAACCATGATGTAGTGAAAGAAATTTCCTGGCTGGAATCTCTGGGCTGACACCCTGTCACTTTCTAACACCCTTGGGAAATTAACCTGAGGCCAAATGTTTTCCATCTGTAAGACAGTGATACCATCAACCTCCACTTGCAGGGAAGTGCCTGTGACTACTAAATATACTTTATGTCACAAGGCTATTACAGTATCTGGTACTTAGGGATAGACTTATGTTGGCAACTCAGTAACAACTGATAAGAACACAGAAGAGAACTCTATGTGCTAATATTGTTAAACTTGATACTCTTTAACAACATTTAATACTACAATCTGATCAATTCTTTGACAGCTTTCACTTGCTTTGCCATGAATAGTGGCTCTGGCTGAATTTCTACTCCTGCTTCTATTCTTAAATCAGTAAATGAAAAACAGAAGCTACATATAACAAAGGTTCTCCTCTAAGCGCTGGGTATAACAGCTGAAGCTAATCAGAAGGAATATCTGCAGAATGAGAACTCCAATTAAGAAAGACAAAACGTGTATTTTACTTGCTTCGATTTGGGAGCATAATTGCTCACAAGGATTCATAGATTTTTTTTTTATTGTTAAGCTGCAACGTACATGGTTTAACACAACAAAAAACATTTAATCAAGTGAAACGTAATAAACTGAACAATAAACACTCGAAACATTTTCCATTGGAAACATGTAAAGACGAATATGAGGTTTTGTTACCATCTTACTGCAATTTTCTTATGTGTTACTAGCCTACATACCCCATGTTTTCTGTAATCATGCAGATGTGAATGCAAGTTTGAATGATTAAATAAATGAAAAGTCCGTTTACTGCAGGCAATCATTTCACAAGGCAGCCAAACCAGGTTTAGAGAACAAAACTATTCAAGAAATTCTCCACGTATTTAGGTTCATTTTAGAATCCATGAACCTTAAGCTGTTCCTCCTTGACAATGCCAACCTGTAAAATAAAATTTAATTTAGCAAAATAACTCTGAGAAATACATAAATTCATTAAGAAAACATGGGAGAGTAATTAAAAAGAATCACTATCAACAGCTTATTGCAACACTGTTGTCTGTGGCATGCACTGCTGATAGCCAACAATTCAACACATATTTGAATACTTTACATACCAAGAAATATCGTGTTTGTATATACAGAAATGATCAGAATACTCTAATGACAAAATAAACCTGACAGAGGTCTTTACTTTCCAAATAAGTACCATGTCTTTATTTCACCTAATTTCCTTCATTCGTATGATTTTTACTTAGTAGAAAACAAATCATGTTGCCTTTAAATACGATGTTAAAAGCAATCTCAAAGTTACACATAAAGCACCCACTCACTCACCTCCAAGAGAAACTGGCAAATGTTTTTTCTTTGGTCACCTTGAAGCTGAATAACCTCTCCGTATTCAGGATGTTCAATCACAGTACCATTACAGGCAAATTTCTGGAAAAGTGCATAAATATACAACAAAATTTAGTCAACTAATATGAGGTTTTATTTCACCATAAGAACAGAATTAACCATTTCAGTGAGCTAGATCATATTTAGAGAAACAGATTTTGTCTTCTATAATCCACAATCCTTCCAATTTAATTTGTAAACCAGGAAATGATTTTATGTGTAACATCAAGAACTAAATATTTCACATTTAAGTTTATTTGAAAGCCACGTGAATCTTCTTTTAAAATGAGAGACCACACCGGGAGAATAACTAAATATTTACATGTTAATTACAAACATGAGAACAGCTTTCTTGGTCTAGTCATTTTCATCCACGCTGATATAAAGGTGTGAATTATAATCCAGTTCAGAGGTGTGCACCAGTAACTCTAATCCTTTCTTCCTAATCCCTTTACCTTTTTGAAAGCTTTCACAAGTTTCTTTTTGTCATAATCATCTGCAATGCCCTGAACAGTAGTCAGTGTCTTTCTGCCGTTCCGTTGCTGGATTCTTATATGAATGTAATCCTCAGTCCCTGCCGGGAGTAAGTCGTCACCCTTAGTTGCATCAGCAAAGGGGTCTGCAAACGGATACAAAAAAAAAATCCAAAGTAGAAAAATATTTTTTAGGAAGTACTTTCCACAAATACATTATACTACCAATCCTGACAGTCATCAGTGAAGGTTCTAGTATCTTTGCTGTTTCTGCCGGTAGGAATGGAGATGGGGGTGGAGTATTAATAAAACCCCCAAGGTACTCTCACAAAAAGAGAAACATTTGGACAGCTATGTCCATTGTAGAAAAACGTTGTTATAGATGTTATCGTTGAATATGGTCCTCTAACGAGAAAAAGGAGACTTAGAAAACCTTAATATTGTAGCCACTATAAAAATGTGCGTCATCTCGATTACATTCTGAGGAAAACATAAACATTCGAATATGCCCACCCTAATCATTTAACCGTAACTGTGCCTTGCCAAAAAAAAAGTAAATTAGATATATATCAAGAGGCGTAATTTTACAAATTGCTACGCAAGCAGAGAAGACTGAACCACTGGCCAGTGACAGATCAGAGGCCTGCATCCGCATCTTTCCCTAGGTGCCCCCAGGGGCTGCCAGAGAACGGGCGCCGATTCGTAATTCCCCTGGCCCGGCATCCCCTTTGCAAGTAGCAGGGCCGATCTAGGAGTCCACGAAATAGGGTCGCCAAGGTTTCCAGGGGCAGAAGTGGAGGAGAGAGCCGGGTCAAGGACGGGGCAGGGGGTGGCGCATGGCCCGCGGCCGGGGCTCCGAGAGGAGGGCTCGCAGTCCGGCGCTGTCCTCGGGGAGGGGGTCGCCAGGGGCCCCGTCGCCATTTTCTGGGCGCCGAGACAAAGCCCCACTAGGGGTGCGGGGAGGGCAGAAAGGGGGCCCCTAGGGGCGGTGATCCAGGCGGGCAGCGGGCCCAGAGGCGCGCGGGGCAAGGGAGGGAGGCGGCAGCGACGGGATCTTACCGAAAGATTGGAGGTTCTGGATAGTGGACATGCGATACTAGTGTGAGGCCGGTGAGGGGATAAAATTCCTGCGGGGCCCGCCCGGATCACCGTGTCAGGAGGCTGTAGTGGCGAGAAAACGGAAATAAATAAGGAAACGCTTCGCCCTGGGGTTGGGATTAGGCTGGAGTGGCGGCGGCGGAAGCCGGGAGGAGGCAGGAAGAGGCGAAGGAGGAGGCGGAGGAAGAGGCGGCGGCGACGGATGCGAGGACGCGAGAGAAGAGGCGGCGCTGCGGCTTCTCCCACAAAATGGCCGATGGAGACTATTTAGCCGCGCCGGCCGCCCCTCCCACGTGACCCTCCCGCGCAGGGCATCCTGGGACTTGTAGTTTTCCGGAGGCAGCGGAGCCGGGAAAGCCAGAGGCTGGGGGCTGCCGAGACCGCAATTCCAGTCACGGAGTGCGCCCTCTAGCGCCGGGCGGAAGACGCGGGAAGTGTTCAAGCGGCCGCAGAGCTGCCCAGAGTTCGCAGGTCTGGGGCTGTCTTCACAGCGAGCTCGTAGGGGAGGACAGTCAAGGGACTCAAGCGTCCCTCTTGACTCCCCTTCTCTCGCCGTGCAGTGGCGGCGCCGAGGGGCCGACGCTCAGGGCTAATCTCTATCAGTCACTCTCGAGGCCCCGGGTAATGTAAGTAAAATCGGGGTGCAGGAACAAAACAAGTCCTCTTGCTCCGGCTTTCAACTCATTGGCCACCCCTCAGCCCTACCTGCATTGAAATTCCAACCCCAGTTGCAGGAGCGTTGTTAGTCTCAACCATGGTTGGAGATGGGAGCCTCTCCTTCCAGGATTGGACGGACCTCTTATTCCCTAGCACGGTGGATTTCAGACTCCAGCGTGTGTGTCTGGAGGGCTTGAGAAAACACTGATAGACCCCAGAATTTCTGTTCAGGAAGTCTAGGGTGTGAGCTGAAAATCTGCAATTCTCATAAGCTCCTTGGTGACGCTGATCCTGCCTGCTGGTCTGGGATCAGGCTTGAGAATCACTGCCCAGCTTCATCATGGGCCTGGCATCTAGTGGGGGCCAGGTGTGTGTGAACAGAACATACCACAAAATCAGCTTGTCAGCTCATTGTGTGTGCCTCAGAAGGCTCAACACAGAATTCAGGAAAGATGCCAGGTATAAGCTGAAGGTGAGCTCAGCAAATAGGTTAACTGATGGAGTCATGTACCAGACTGTAATATCTTCCTATCAAGTCACGCACAGAAAAATAAACCCGAGACTGGGAATTGGCTCAGGCAGGTGTTCAGTTGTCAAACTTGGTTGGCTTTCTGGAAGCAAAGAGATAGACTAAAATTTAGGGATTCTTAACTTTTCTGTGTGTGCCATGGCAATCCTGTGAAGCTGCTGAACCCCTTCTCAGAATAATGAGAAATTAAGTTTTAAGTTCATAAATTACATAGGATTACAAAGGAAACCAAGTTATATTGAAATTTTAAAAATACATTAATAACATGTATTAATACACTAATAACATTTAGCAAGATTACATCTAATACTATAATTTTAAAAAGCTGATAAACGTAAGAGATATTTTGTGATGTCTGTAACATCAGAAATTTAATGTGAAAGTATGTGTGACTTCTGTTGGTGCAAAGCGACAGGTCCTTCTAATACTATTATGTTGCCTTTATTCATAATGGAAGGAAATGGTAAATTTTGCTTAGAGGTTAATGAAAGTGCAGATTTAATTTTTTTTCCCCATCCAATTTTAGGGATCTCCATCCCCGCAGTTTTACCCATGGGCCAAGGATCTGCAGACCCCAGATTAAGAATACCTGAATTTGACAGTCTTTTGTGATTAACAATGATGATAAGTGCCATTTATTTAGTATTTACTATTTGCCTGTTACAAAGCTTATACATAACATTATTAATCTTCATAGCTATTTTATAAGGTAAGCATTACTCTATGCACCAGGTACGGAGATGGAGGCTTTTGCAGGTTAATGCCTGAAAAAAAATCAAATTCTTAACTCTCAGAAATCTAACCACATTTGTGGTCTTCCAGCCCTGGTTCAAATGGAAAACACTCTTCTTATCCCAAATTGAGGTGTAAAGTTCTAGAGCTGGCTCCAAAACAAGGAGCGTCAAAATATCTAAATAAGTGTGCTTTAAAGTACTTTTATTAGTTCAATTTTGTGGCCTACTTTAATACTCTTAACACTCTAATTTCTAAATAATTTTTAATCTAGATAATGCATCTCTATTTGTTTCTTAGTGAATGTACATGAGTATTTTACATTATTTCTCAGAAGAAGCCAAAGGTGATCCAGTGAAGAAAAAATTACAAACATAGAGAAATTAAAAGAAAAATTCCAGAAATCTTAGGGTTTCATGGTCATTACCCCTGTCAGGAGAACTCATCTTTTCTTAGATTTAGTGTTTGCATCAGAAATCTCCAGGAGTAAGAAAAAGAAAAAAAAGAAGAAAGAAACCCCCAGGACCTCAGAAATCTTTAATCAGAGCCAATATGAATACACATCAGATACAGTTGTGGTTCTTAAGGCTCTTCTAACTCTCATGATTCATAGTCTTTGTGTTTAGACCTCCAGTGTCCAGTACAGAAACCACTAGCCACATGTGGCCATTGAGTACTTGCAGTATAGCCAATTTAAATTGGGATGTGCTATAAGTAGAAAATATACAGTAGGCTTCCAAAGACTTAAATTGTCTTAATTTCACCTATTTCTTTTTACCTTTTTAATGTAGCTACTAAAGACTTAAAATTACGTGTGGCTCATGCTGTATTTCTACTAGATAGCACTGGTTTAGAGTGAAAGAATTTGACCTGTATGTGAAGTTATCATAAAAAGAATAAACTGAAGCATTTAAAATCTAGTGTTTTTAAGTTCTAAATGGTACCAGCCTAGGTTAAGGTACTTATTTCTTGTCTTAATTCAGAAAAGCATTTTAGATCACTCACAGAGAACAGTTGTGCTGAGTAAAGGAATTATAGAAGATAATAAATGAAAAAGAAAAGCACCTGAAGCTGAAGGTAGAACCCCCAGTCTGGTTCTAACTTTCTGATAGTTAAGACAAAGAGGAAATCAGCTAGAAAATCTTTATGTATACAGGATGAAAACATACCAGTTGCGCAGGAGGAATAGCTTTGCCAGGCCCTGAGCCACAGGAGGTATTATTCTTGGGCCCTCATAAAGGGAACACTGTGATGTAGTGGAAGCATCCCTAGCAGTTTGCCCACAATGAAGGCAATGATGGGTTTTATGCAGCTGTTTCTTATATCTGCTGGTCATGAGGATGTGTTGTCTGGTTAGAAACTTGGGTCCTCATCTATCCTTAGGCTGCTTACCGTGGTGGATGTGATAATGTACCACTCAGATTTCCTGCTTCAGTGGGCATAACTGATGAACAGCCCCAGCTGCTATGCTCTGAATTCAGCATTGCATCCCGCTGAGGCCACACTTCCCATCAGCTATTCCTAGCCAATGACTGAGCACAACAAAGATGCTACGGCAGTCCTGTTCTTGGGAGATGTGGAACTCCTTTGACAGGCGACTCTGGCTCAAGGACTCTCCATTGGCCTGGCTGAACTTTCTTAGATTTGTGCTGACGTCTAAGATTCTTCTAATTCAACCTTTCTTCTTCTGTCCTTCGCAGACATTTCGCCCAATAAATTTCTTGCACATCTAATGCCATCTTGATGTCTGCTCCTCAAAGAACCCAAACTGATAAACCTGACTGCAGACTGGTTGGTAAAGAGACAATAAGTAGAAGGAAAATTCCAGTTTAAATAACTCTGGTTATTACTACAGAGCTTTTCCTCCAAACTGTAAACTCTCCTGAACTGTGCTGAATTTCATGAGGCTAAGAGAACTTCCGCATAGCCTGCATGAAGGCTTAAGGCCCTCTATGTAAAAGCAGGCCAGGCAGGCTTTTCTTCTCCTGAGTGGGTACCCTAAAACAAGCCCTTTGTATCTTGCATATTTAATGGTAAGAAAATGTGGACATATTGAAGGGGAAAACCAATGTGTGCCTAGTACTTTGAGCAGATATCCAAATCTCGCTATGGACAGCTTCTGCCCTCCCACAACTGGGAAGACTCCAGGGTCTCTTTACTGAATTAGTGAAATGGGAAATCACTATTCCCAAGTGATGAGTCAATGTGACTGGTATTTCCAGGAGACCAGCTACAAAGAGAAACCCCAAAGAATGAATGTCCTTTGAGGATCATAACCAGTATTTCTCACATCTCAACTTTAAATGAGAGTTAAGTAGCTGAGAGTTTAAAATTACATTTCCTGGCTAGAACTATGTTGCCAAGTGGTTAATAATGTGCATGGTATGAATAAAACAGAATTTAGTTGCTATCTCTGTGTCTAAAATACATGATTATTGAGTCAGTGTTTCTGTAGAATGAATCAGAAGAGCCACAGAAGAGAAAGTCATAACCTAGGCCTGTTTCCTAATATCATATGCTTTGTACTCTTCCATTTTCCTGGGAGAAGAGTAAGGAAGGTGGGTGAATGGGCTCTGTATTTGTAGGCTCTTAGTTAAAAACATTAATAGTGACGATGATCAACATGCTGACAATTAGCACATTGTATGTGCTAATATATCCACAGAGTATAATATTGAACAGAAACCAAAATTATGTACTTGTTAAAGAGTCAATAGTTTTTCTTATTTTCAGAGAGCTTTTGAATCTAAAAGGAGAGTTAAACCAAACCAACATGTAATTTATAAAGCATATCAGAATAAGAAAATTTCAAGGCCTGTGAGGTTGAAGACTAAATGGAGTTAACTCAGTAAATATGAGGAAATTTCCCTAACATAGCAACTCCCCACTGGTGATCTTAATTAGGAGGGAATGCAGATACTTGGCCATGTCACATAACTTCTAGTCTAAGGAAGGGGCAGTATTGCATTCAAGTTTCTTCCACTTCATTCTACCCTCCTGCTGTCAAGAACTGTGAAGAGTCTGAGATTTTATCCTACTTGCAAGCTAACAGGTTAGCGTGCCACAGTTTCATGGGTACTGAAACTGAGACTCTTGCGTTAGAGACAGGCCTTTATTACTCATGGCAAAGCAGTAGCCAGAGCTTAGTGTTAATGCTGGTTTCCTATGTCCACAAATCTAAGACCCATGGATTGGACCCAACTCCAACACAGGTGGGTCTTGATTGATGCCTACACATGCAGTGGGTTGTATTACAGGAGAGGAACACTGTGCTTATGGAGTCTGTTGCTTTTATTATAAGCAGTAACAAGCTTGTCTTGGGGGGCGATATTACCTCATCCCTCGGGACTGCTCCCTGCAAACACGACTCTGAGAAGAGGCCAAGGTAAGACGTGGTCAGGGCCTTGCATTCTTGGCAAAACCAATAAGAACATGCAGGCACCCTCAGGGCCTATGGTGAATTACCTCTCCCAAAAGCTGCTTACTCTCCTTTCATGATGGGGTGTTGATAATTGGAGGGGTAAGCTCTAGGGACATTCGAATGGACATATTTACTAGAGGACAAGACTATTGTTTGTTGACAGGTCATGTACATAAATGCATCTCACTTTTTATCCTCTTTTCTCAAATCCCTGGAAGTTCTGTGGGGCCGACCTGACCACCTTCTTTTCTCCCTTTTATCTCCTGTGGCTTGGAGCTTTCTCATCTTTTCCGTTTCCCACCTCCCATAGAGCCAGCTGGTCCTACGAGTTAAGTTGGGGTTGGGGAAGGGATTTGGCTTCAGAGGCCTCCAGTCCTTGGCTTTATGTTCCAGCCCAGCTTTCCTAACAGCTCTGTGTTGGGGTTTCAGTCATAAGCTTGACCTGCAATCATGGTATTTTTCTTTCCTTCACCACTGACACTTGAGAATTTATCTTCCTTGTGGACTTCTGGGGTAGTAGTGGCTTATGGTCCAATGTGTGATTTGAATATAGCTGGATCCAATGGCTTATTTATGCTTTGAATAGAATGTAAGGGTCTAGGCTTGAGAGTTAGATCTGGCATCATATTCTTGTGTAGCCATGAATAGCTGTGAAAACTTTACCTCTCTAAGTCTCAGTCTTCTGTGAAAAGGACATCATCATTTATACCTCAAAGGATTTTGTAATGAATGCATCAGAAAATGTATCACAAGCACTTACTAGAGTGTATGGCACAGAAGATGAAGCTTTATAGTTCAAAGCCTTTTCCAGGAGTTGTACAATGAGAATGCTTGGAAGTGACTGATTCTAATGTGAGGTTGGGGCAGTTGCTAGAACATTATACATTTTTTCTGGTGTTTCCCTTTTCTTTTCCTGTGATCCTGTGCTCTTATGAAATCTCATTACAGCCCTAGTCACTTTGGTTCATTACAATAAAATTTTTCTTGGAATGGTGTCAGTCAGTTTATGCAACTTGATTACACTGGAATAGTGCAGGAAAGGTGGATACAGAATAAATAACAGAAATAAAACCCCTCTGCTGCCACAAGATTTATATATATTACCCCCTTAGGAAAGGACAAGTATGTACATGGTGGGGTGCTTGAAGCAAAAAGGCCCACCCGTTGCCACTCTCTCCCTACATTCATGCTCATGTATCCATCTGCTCCAGGGTAGATGTGGGATAGCATATTTCCCCCCATAAAGGTTAAATTATGTCTGTTTTTCAGTAAGACATAACCTTGACATTGCCAGATCCATTTCTGGCAACTTAGCAACTCCCATCTAAAAATAGACATTCTTAGAATCACATCTGTTTAAATGGGAGTAATTTCAATCTTATTGAAATAAGTTTAGAAAATGTGTTTGAGTATTATTAATTGTAGAACTTCGTTGTGAATGAACTTGGGGACTTTTGCTTAGATGTTGATTGTAATCTCAGTTGACCTGGAGGTGGAACCTTCAGTCCTTTCTTGTCACCATAGAATGAACTTTAATGGTAGTATATAACAATATATCTTACCTACAGGCACATATTTCTTTAACATTAAAATAGTGGCTGCATCTTAGGTCATTTGCTCCATGAAGCATTGCCGGTGTAGAATTGAAACATTTAAAAGAAGGTCACTTTAAAAAGAGGTCTTACCCCACAGTTTTTCTGCTCAATATAAAAGCTGATTAAGCTTCCTGAGAGAGTACAGGAGGAGGCAAATTCCTCAAGGAGAGGGGATAAATTGTTTTCATCATTGTAACTAGGGCCCAAAAATGCCTGTTCATAGGATGTGTTTAGTACATGTATTTTGTACCACTTTACATACAGTATTAGAACTTAACAAACATGTACATCTACTTCTTTCCTCCCAGCTTTTTGTGTTGTTATACATTTTAGTTTTGTACTACATCATTCTTATTTTGTTTAAAATGGTTAATTATCTTTTAAAGAGGTTTAATAAAAATGTACCCAAAAAGTTACCATTTCTAGTGCTTTTCATTTTTTGTGTAGATCCATATTTTTATCTGGTATTTTCTTTCTGCTGGCAGAACTTCCTCTGTTATTTTTTTGTAGTTATTTTGAAGTCTGCTGGCAAACTTCCTTTGTGGGTCTGAATGTGATGAATTCTTTCAGGTTTTGCATGTCTGAAATATTTTTATTTAACCTTCATTTTCGAAAGACCGGTTTTGTTGGGTATAGGATTCTATGTTGACAATTGTTGTTGTTGTTTTGTAATAGAGATGGGGCTTGCTAGGTTGGTTGCCCAGGCTGGTCTCAAACTCCAGGCTTAAGTGATCCTTCCCTGTTGAACTCCCAAAGTGTTAGGATTACAGGCTTGCACCATTCATGCCTGGCCTATTTTTTTTTTTCTTTCAGAACTTTAAAGTTGTGGCTCCACTGTCGTCTTGTTACATTGTAAACAATGAGAAATCTGCTGTCATTGTATCTTTGGTCCCTCATATGTAAAATTTTTTTTTTCTCGGACTGTTCTTAAGATTTTTGCCTTTATCACTAGTTTTGAACAATTTGAGCAATTTGATTATTTGTGCCTTGGAGTAGAGATTTTATGTTTCCTGTGTTTAAGGGTCATTAAGATTCTTGGACCTCAGTTATAATTTTCATCAAATTTTGAAAAATTTTCTCCATTATTCCTTAGAATTTTTCTGTCCCACTCTTCTCTCCTCTACTTTGGAAACTCCAGTTACACATATTTAAGGCTAAAGTTGTTCATAGTTCACTGATGCTCTGTTGTTGTTTTTTTTCTTTCTTTTTTCTCTCTCTATATGAGGCTTTATAAAACGAAAACTTGGCTAGGCTGAACTACATTTCACAGACTTTCCTTTCTTGTGTGTTTACAGATTGGGTGGGTCACAAGAACTCATCTTTCATGATTTGGAAGCTGGAAGGAAGGAAGCACTTTTGTAGCTGACTCACCACAATGGCATGAACAGTGTCTGAGCCTACAACTGCGCTACCTTCTCTGGATTTTTCTTCACTTTTTCCTCACTCATGAGCCAGGTATGTGTTTTTAGTTCCATAAAAAAGAGCCCTGGCCAGGCGTGGTGGCTCACACCTGTAATCTCAGCACTTTGGGAGGCTGAGGCAGGCAGATCACTTGAGCTCAGGAGTTTGATACCAGGATGGGCAACATGGTGAAACCCCAATCTATAAAAAATACAAAAAATTAGCCAGGCATGGTGGCATGAGCCAGTATTCCTAGCTAGTCAGTGGGCTGAGGTGGGAGGATGTCTTGAGTCTGAGCCGAGATAAGTGCCACTGCGCTCTAGCCTTGTTGACAGAACCAGAGCCTGTCTCAAAGAAAAAAAAAAATTACCATTGCACCAAGGTCAAAGGCAACAAGAAAAGACATGGATTTCAGTCTATCCTCATGGAGTTCTAGCTCATGATTACAGGGTTTCAGCTTGCTTGCGATAGTCTTTTCCTGACATTCCCTTACTGACTTCCTTCCCTATGGACTCTATATCAGATGCAGAGACACAGCCTTACAGAAGCTGCTTAACCAGCCCTCATAACTGCATAAGCCAATTCCCCGTAACAAGTTTCTTTATATATGTATGTATGTGTTCGATTAGAGAAGCAGGACCAGTGTGAGATATACAGAGGTACTATTCCCAGACTGTGTGCATATTGCATACTGATTCCCCTTCATCTTTTAGGTGGTTATTTCCTGGGCTTCACAGTTTCCTTACATTCATTCCTTACATTAGTATTCTGCTGAATACATGGGGAGGACTAAAGAACTTTCCAGTGTTCCCTCTCTGTGAAGCCCTCTCCTCTTATATTCTGTTTGCAAACTCTAGCTGCTCTAATATTTTTGCACTCCACCTTTTCTACTTACGGCGTCTGCTGCGGGTCTGCCTGTGTTCCCTCTCTGATGTGACTAGAATGTGTTCCCCAAAGTTTGTGTGTTAGAAGCTTAATCTCCAATGTAACAATATTGAGAGTTGGGACTTTCAAGGGATGATTAGGTCATGAGGATGATTATTAGGTCATGATTAGGGCATTAGCTCTGCCCTCATGAAAGAATTAATGTTGTTGTTATGGGATTGGGTTAGTTATTGCAGGAGCAAGTTCCTGTTAAAAGGATGAGTTTTGCTCCTTTCCCCTGTGATCTTTCTTGCCCTTCTGCCTTCTGCCATGGAATGACTCAGCAAGAAGGCCCTCACCAGATGCACTCCTCTTGACCTTGGACTTCCCAGTTTCCAGAACTGTGAGAAATGAGTTTCTTTTCTTTATAAACTGCTGAATCTGTGGTATTCAGTTATAGCAACATAAAATGGACTAAGACAGAAAATTGGTACTGAGAAGTAGGGCTGTTGCTATAACAAATACCCACAAATGTGGAAGTGGCTTAGGAACTGGATAATGGATAGAGGCTGGAAGAATTTGGTGTAGCAAGGTAGAAAAAGCTTGGATTGCTGTGAATGGTACATTAAGGGCAGTTCTGATGAAGGCTCAAAAATAGGGAAGATGAGTGAAAGTCTGGAACTTCTTAGAGATTACTTAGGTGGTTGTGACCACAATAATGAAAGAAATGTGGACAGTAAAGGCTGTTCTGATGAGGTTTCAGATGGAACTGAAGAACAAGGTATTGGAAACTAGAGCAAAGGCCACCCTTGTTATAAAGTAGCAAGTAACTGGGCTGAACAGTGTCCGTGCCGGAAGGCTTTATGAAAGGTGGAAGTTAAGAGTATACTAGGATACACTAGTATAGTATCCTAGTACACTAGGATACCTGGTGAAAGAAATATCTAAACAGCAAGTCCTCCATGCTGCGCATGGCTATTTTAACTTCTTACAGTAAAATAAGTTAGGAAAGATACGATTTAAAGACAGAATTTATCATTAAAAAGTCTGTATACATTCTGTCTTGCCCTTCTGCCTTCTGTTGTGGGATGATGCAGCAAAAAAGTCTTCACCATATGCAAGCCCTTCACCTTGGACTTCCCAGCATCCAGAACTGTGAGAAATGAATTCCTTTATAAAATAAATGACGCAGTTTGTGGTATTCTGTTATAGTAACACAAAACAGACTAAGATACCTTTTCTGTGCTCCAGCCTGGAACACTCTTTCAAGGCAGAAAGATGGGCCAGTTGCAGGGCTCACCTTATTTGTTTCCCATCCCTCAGGAAACACTGTCCTTTGTTTGATGTGGAGTGTCTTGAAAAACTATTGTTTCTTATATTTTGTCCTGTGATTTTGTTGTTTTAGATGGAAGAGTAAATTAAGTCCCTGTAACTTCATCTAAGTTGAAAGCAAAGTTTCAATACGTGTATTTTGAATGTAAGAATAAATTTCTCTTTGGCATCTATCATGAAATTAAACCTTGAATTGTGAATATATCTGATACTTAGGGAAAAAACTAACTTTTTTAGAGTGATGACCCTTTATCCACCAGTGGTGTGTGTGTGTGTGTGTGTGTGTGTGTCCATGTACACATACGCATATGCACAAATTTTTTATCTACCGGTGGTGTACGTTTGTTATTGTACTAAAAACCTTCACTTTAGAGCACTTTTAGAAATGTGTATTAGTGTTGTTTTATAGCAAGGAATCTTTGGATTGTTTTATGTCTAGGAAATGAACCAACCTGTAAATTGTGTAATTGTGTTTTTGTTATATTAGTTTGCCCATCTACTCACTTTTATAATTGAAACCTGGCAAATTTTCTTAGTGTTTCCAAGTGCTATATAGGAAGTTAAAATACTGTGAATACTAGGTAAATATGAGTTGACCCACTTTATAGCTAAAAAGAGAAAACATTCTGAACTGAGATACACACTAAGTAAGCAAAGGGAGTTTCTACTGATATTTTGTATTCTCCACTGTGGGCCAGGAAAACTGCCAAGCATTTTGTATTATTTATTTACTCTTTATAACAGCTTTGTAAGTGGAGTTTATTGTCTCATTTTACAGATGAGAAAAATGAGACCCCCAATAAATTTATTACTTGCTTAAGAATATACAGCAAGTGTCATAGCTAGGATTTGAACTCAAGTTTGTCTGCTTCCAAATTTCATGGTTTTTTTTTTCTCATGTTATAATTCCCTTATGGAGGTTAAGCATACCATTAAAGTCATTACATTTAGTGGTGTTTTCACAGGGAAAGAATGAATAAGTCTGGCTGATTGGTGACATGCAAGACATGGACCAGTACAATACAGTTTCAATGGTTACTGATTAAAGGCCTGTAGTCATTCATGAATAAAGAAGTCACTAAAGCTGGTGTGCAGTATACTAAAACTAGTTTATCATAATCATAGGGTTTAGTTGATAACAAATGAAGTATAAAACCGTAGTGTTTTAATTGGTTAGAAAGAAAAAAGTGATTGTATCTCCCTTATTTTCATCATACTCAACGTCATATTTCTTAACCTTACCCAAGCACTGAAACAGTCCAGAAATTCCTCCCTAAGTGAAGGGTATGAATAAGTTCTTTGACTCAGTTACAGCATCAATCAACTTTTACTGAGGGCCTGCAATATGCTTAGCACTCCTCCAGGTTTTGTGATGAGGTATGTATGTTTGAATCGATTAGAGAATAATTCAATATGTGCTATAGATCAAAGTTTGAAAATACAGGTCTACCATTGTTTTTAGAAAAGTGAATTAATTGTATATTTCATATGAAAATTCAGATTTATTTCTTCTTTTAAGAAAAAATCTGACTTTCCAGCTTATATTTAAAAAAATTAGGAAGAGCTGGTAGCAATTGCCATACCTTAGATAAGGGATGGGTTCTTGAATTTGTCACAATAACTACTATGTCCCATTGGTTCTTCTACAAGGAAGCTAAGTATCAATTGTCATTGCAGTTGTCACTGTTGATTGTCAAGAATATTGCCTGACTAACTGCTGATGGCATTTGGTTTATAGCCTCTTGCTGTAGATTTAGAGAAGGTATTATAGATACTTTTATGCATTTTGTTTAGCTCAGAGTTTCTTGAGAGTTAAGGGGGGAAGAAAATAAACAAATGGACTTTAGAATGTAAGACTGGCTTTGGAAGAGAATCTATAGTTGGAGAATAAAACTAGATGTTGAAAGGGAAGTATTGATCAGAGGAGGATTTCAGGAAAGAAGTATGTAGAAGGAATGGGTAACAAGGTTGTTGGAAGGAAAATTATCTTGGTAAAGATAGATGAAAGAAAGAAGATAAATGGAAAGAAAGGGGAGGAAAAAGGGGAGAAAGAACAGGGAAAAAAAAGCAGGCAAGATTTTCTGTGGAAAGAATTGCATCCCTATGACAACAAACGTGAGGAACGTCAAGAGTATAGTGGATGCTTAACCAAGTAGAGTTTAGGTCTTGGTTAAATAGAGGCTCACACATTGTTTTTTTAAAAAGTAAATTAGCTATCATTTTTTGTATAAAAATCCACATTTCTGTTTTAAGAAAAATCTGAATTTCTAGCCTGTATATATATGTGTGTATATACAGATATATATTTAGAGATAGGGTCTCACTCTGCCATCCAGGCTGGAGTGCAGTGATGCAATAATAACTCACTGTAATCTTGAACTCCTGGGCTCAAGTGATCCTTCCACCTCAATGTCCCGAGCAGCTAGAACTACAGGTGTGTGCCACTGTGCCTGGTTACTTTTTTCTTTAGAGATGGGATCTCACAATGTTATCCAAGCTGGTCTCGAACTCTGGCCTCAAGCGATCCTCCTGCTTTAACCTCCCAAAGTGCTGGGATTACAGGTGTGAGCGACTGAGCCCAGCCTCCTAGCTTATTTTCTCTCTCATCAAGGCTGATTTATAGAGACTTCACTTCTGATTACTGAGGTTGTGGGATTCCTTCCTTATGTAATGGAATTATGATGAGAAAAACTATCAATAAATTAAGAAAATAGTAAAAGTGGAGCCAAGTGTGATCTAGATTGTTCCGCCTTAGGGGACATTTTGGGAAGAGTTTGTGCCAAGGCAAAGGGTGAAGTCACCAAGGACATAATTTGCACTTTATTTTAAAAAGTTAAATTTATACCTTTTTTCTCAAGAAAGATTTGGTGCTGCAGAACTTTTGGTTGATCTTCTGACTTGGGTTAGTTCAGCATAAATAATAAATCATGTAGTTGCCATTCTTTGTTGTTTTGCTATTTGATTCACTGGAATTGGTTTGTGGTGGAGATTGTGGGTTGCCAGCTAATATCCATTCTCTCCTTTTTTCTTAGTAAAACAGAATCCTGATTTTATTCCAGGCTGCAGTGTACCCAGCTAAAAGACTGTACTATGTTTCACAGCTTTCCTTGCAAAGCGTAGCCAATGGGATGTAGGCAGAAGTGTTGAATGGGTTATCTGAAAAGATTGCTGTGTTACTTCATTTTCTGCATACTGGAAACTGGGTGATTTACAAAGAGAAGGAATTTATTTCTTACAGTTATAGAGGCTGAGAAGTCCAAGGTCAAGGGGCCACATCTGGTGAGGGTCTTCTTGCTGGTAGGGATTCTCTGAAGGGTCCTGAGGTGGCACATGGCATCACATGGTGACAGAACTGAGCATGCTAGCTTAGGTTTTTCTTCCTCTTCTTATAAAGTCACCAGTCCCATTTCCATGATAATCCATTAATCCATTATCCCATTAATTCTTAAATCCACAAATAGATTAATCCATTCATGAGGGCAGACCTCCCATGACCCCGTCACCTCTTAAAGGCTCCACCTCTCAGTACTGCCACACTGGGGATTAAGTTTCAACATGAGTTTTGGAGGGGACAAAAAAATATTCAAACCATAGCAATTGCTTAAGGGAAGCTGACTCAGTTGGGACAAGTGCCTGTTTTGGTCTTCTTCTTTTTTATTTTTGAGATGGAGTCTCGCCCTGTCGCCCAGGCTGGAGTGCAGTGGTGCGATCTTGGCTCACTACAAGCTCCGCCTGCTGGGTTCACGCCATTCTCCTGACCCAGCCTTCCGATTAGCTGGGACTACAGGCACCCGCCACCATGCCCGGCTAATTTTTTTCTATTTTTAGTAGAGACGGGGTTTCACTGTGTTAGCCAGGATGGTCTCAACCTTCTGACCTCGTGATCCACCTGCCTTGGCCTCCCAGAGTGCTGGGATTATAGGCATGAGCCACTGCACCTGGCCTGGTCTTCTTTCTTATTCCTTCCTGCTTCCTGGAATGCCAACACGATGCTGGAAGTCTGACAGCTGCCTTGGACCATGAAGTAACCTTGCTATATGGATGTGCTGCAGCTGGTGGGGCAGAATAGTAGTTGGAGTCTGGGGCTCTGGACTGCCTGTTTATGGGCTTGTTATATATGAGAGAAGAAACCCCATGTGTTTAAACCTCTTCTCTTTTGAATTTTCAGTTAAGTGAAGTTGAACCTAACCCTAGCCTAAAGAGCACTGTTGTCTGAATGCAATCCCAGGACACTGAGAAGCTGGATAAGCACTCTCTTAGTGCTCTCTGTTGAATTTGTGTATGGCTTGGATCACACTCTCTACCCTAACCTTGATTCCAGAGAGTTGGGCCAGCTCAGGGTGGGGTGTAGGAGGATGCACTGTATACACACTGACAGTATATGTGTCTCCTCAACATTCAGAGGCCACATGGCAGGGCAGATGTTCATTAACTAATTTGGGCTTATCACATCTGTTTAATAAACAACAGCGGGGACAGATAGTGCCCTACAGGCATATTAAAGGGAAGACTTGATCAAATTTAGCATTTATTGTCTGCCTTGCAAACAATGCACCTGGATTTTTACCACGAAACTAGCAATAGAGTCCCTGAAGCTCAAGTTTAAAAAGCTTCAAATCAAACGATTTGTAATTTGGTTATGTGTTGCAGAGTTGACAGCTGGCATATATGACTGTGTCCATACTAGCTGTTATATTATTAAAATAATTTTGGCTGGGCGCGGTGACTCACACCTGTAATCCCAGCACTTTGGGAGGCTGAGGCGGGTGGATCACAAGCTCTGGAAATCGAGACCATCCTGGCTAACACGGTGAAACCCCGTCTTTACTAAAAATACAGAAAATTAGCCGGGCATGGTGGTGGGTGCCTGTAGTCCCAGCTACTCTGGAGGCTGAGGCAGGAGAATGGCGTGAACCCGGGAGGCGGAGCTTGCAGTGAGCTGAGATTGTGCCACTGCACTCCAGCCTGGGCAACAGAGCAAGGCTCCATCTCAAAAAAAAAAAAAAAAAAAAATAATAATAATTTCATCCTGATTGGGAAATAGCTATTGCTCAACCTCCCCAACACCAGACTCCTCTCTTTGGGCCTTCTAGACCCCTGCATGAACCAGCAAGTAAGAGATGAATGCTTGACAGCAGGGACCTTCCTGGATTTAGTCACTACCCATTTGCAAAGTTAGGCATTTGAACCTATGGTGTTGTTGACAAAAAGAGTCAAACTCTATAAAATATTTCAAGAGATTTAAACTGAGCCAAATATGAGTGGCCATGGCCCATGATTCAGCTTTCAGGAGATCATGAGAACATGTGCCCAAAGTGGTCGGGGTGCAGCTTGGTCTTATACATCTTAGGGAGATATGAGACATCAGTCAAATACATTTAAGATGTATGATGGTTTGGTCCAGAAAGGCAGGGCAACTTGGAGTGGAGGTGGGATGTGGAATGGGGGTGGGGCTTTTAAGTTATAGGTAAAAATTTTTTGGGTTGGCAATTGGTTGAAAAAGTTATTGTCAATAGAAAGGAATATCTGGGTTAAGATAAGAGGTTGTGGAGACTAAAGTTTTATCATGCAGGTGAAGCTTCCAGGTAGCAGGCTTCAGAGAGAATAAATTATAAATGTTTATCAGACTTAAGGTCCTGTTAATGTTAAATGCTGGTTGGCTTTTCCTGAATTCAAAAGGGAGGAGGACATAATGAGGCATGTCTGATCCCCTTCCCACCCCCCGAATCATGGCCTGAACCAGTCTTTCAGATTATAGGAAGTCTATTCAAATGATTGTGGGGCATTCACATTTTATTTTTGGTTTATAGTGTCGTTATCCCAGCAGTACTACTGCCGCCCTATATTTGTCCATAGTTTGATTGAAACAGTATACAGGGGATATCGCTCCAGGCAGTTTATAGTTCGCCCCTGGATCAAATCAGATCCACAGAGAAACTGAGAATGTGTACTGCATTTCAATTAGCCTCTGCTACCCCTTGTCCGCCTGAGAACTGGTCTTGCTGAATTGTCATGCAATCAGCATGACAATGTGATATCATCAGTCTGAGCTGTCAACAGCCCAGGCTGAGAGACAGGGAGGGAAACAGCACAAATGACACTCATTGTCGTCTGTCTCTTGGGAATGTTGTCAAGGATGTGTGTTTTTATATCGTGTCTATTTATAAGGATACTCAGAGAAATGCCTAACTGCTTTTCGATGTAAGAACAATTGTATTACTCCTGAGAAACCGTTCTCTTTTTAACTTTACACATCTCTTTGTAAGTGTCTAGTTTTCTCTTCTCCTTGTTTTTGTAAGTAGACTTATATCTATTCTGGAATGAGGCAGAGAATAAAGAAATAAATTAAGTTAAATTAAATGAATCATATCACATTTAAATGAAATTATGAAAAAACTCAAAGCCCATGATCAAAGAAACCTAAATACATAAGCATTTTGCATTTTTTTTCCTCAGTGGAATTTTAATATTAACTTATCACAATTATAGAGTAATAATGATGATACTCAATTTTAAAAGCTCTGGAATGAAAATGACTAACTGAAGAGAATATTCTCGTTAAATTCATATGTTCACAGACATATAAGCTCTTTTTTATTACCGTATTTTTACAGATAAACACTTCAGCATAGTCAAGGCCTTGCACAATTAAATTTGGAAACTTTGCTTTAATTCTAAGGGAGGCACAATATGAATGTTTGTGCAGGCTTTGTCCTAATTTGCCTTTGAATAAACACAGGGAGAGTCTGTTCATTTTCATAAACATGTAATCTGGACATACCCAAGTACTGTGTCTTCTGGGATTGTCTCTCCATTTTCTCCTTCTGTTAATAAATGGATTCCACCAGGAACGGTGGCTCATGCCTGTAATCCCAGCACTTTGGGAGGCCAAGGCATGAGGATTGCTTCAGCCCAGGAGTTGGAGATCAGCCTGGGCAACAAAGTGAGACTTCTGATTCCATAAGAAGTAAAAACGTCAGCCAGCTGTGGTGGGTCACATGCCTCTAATCCCAGCTACTCAGGAGGCTGAGGCAGGAGGATTGTTTGAGCCCGAGAGGAGCTGTGATTATACTACTGCACTCCAGTCTGGCAACACAGCACCACCCTGTCTCAAACAAAAAAGAAAAGAAAACAAACGGATTCAAGTCTCATCCCATGTAACTCTGGAATATCCTGTTCCCTATCTAAGATTATCAAAGATTCCCAAGAGGGTTGCATTCTCCTGGTTATCTCCTACTGATAGCAGCAAGAGACAGCCAAATTCCTAGGCAGACAGGGGCAGGTCCTCGGTGAAGCCTGACGTTCAAGGTGTAGCAGGACAAATCGCAGACAAAACCCCTCCAACACCGAGTTAAAGAAGGAAGGGCTTTATTCGGCTGGGAGCTTCGGCAAGACTCACGTCTCCAACAACCAAGCTCCCTGAGTGAGCAATTCCTGTCCCTTTTAAGGGTTCACAACTCTAAGGGGGTCCACATGAGAAGGTCTTGATCCATTGAGCAAGCAGGGGGTATGTGACTGGGGACTGCATGCACTGGTAATTAGAACGGAACAGAACGGGATAGGGATTTTCACAGTGCTTTTCTATACAATGTCTGTAATCTATAGATAATATAACTGATTAGGTCAGGGGTCGATCTTTAACTACCAGGCCCAGGGTGTGGCTCGGGCTGTCTGCTTGTGGATTTCATTTCTGCCTTTTAGTTTTTACTTCTTCTTTCTTTGGAGGCAGAAATTGAGCATAAGACAAGATGAGGGGTGGTCTCCTCCCTTAAAGGCAAAGACTGCTTAGAACCTGAAAACTGGGCTGCCAGTTCCAGGTAGGGTCCACAACCCGAAGTGAGAACTTTCTTGATACTAATTGAATTTAGCTAATTGAATGGTGTTTTTTCCAGGCCAGCCCATGGGCCAATCAGCACACACTCCCCTATTCTGAGCCCATAAAAACACCAGACTCAGCGACATGTTGGAACTACCTGCCTTTGGGTAGGGGCTACCCACTTCAGGTCCCCTCTGGTGTCAGCAGCTGTTTTGTCACTCAGTAAAACTCTGCTCCACCTTGCTCACTCTCTGGTTGTCTGCATAACCTCATTCCTCTTGGACACAGGACATGAACCCAGAGCCTGCCCGGATGTGAAAGGAGTTGTAACACTGTATCCCTCCCACCCTATGCCAGTGCTGGGTGGCTGTCCCATGTGATGGGAAGTGGTGGTGGGGCCAGGCCAGCCCAGGAGCCATCATGGGCCAGAGTGGGGCAGCAGGACTGAATAAGCTATAACACAAATGAGCTGAAACATGTTCTATTAACGATTAATTGAAAAGTCAGTTAATGCAAAGATTCATAAAATGATTGATATCTTATGTTTTATATTTTATTAAAATGTGTAACCTGTTCACCTTTTGATGTTGGGCTAAGTTTTCTTTTGATTACTTAGTAATTAGAGTTCTAGTGTCTCTTTTTTATAAATTCTAGCTATAATATATTTGATACAGTGTCTTGTTTTTATTTAAAATAAAATGAGAACCTAATGATATTTTTAAGCAATCATGGCAAAATCCACTTAGATTTTTATGATTATTTTTCACCAATATTTATATTTATCTAATTTGCATCTTATTTGACCACAGTCCTCTTTAGCAATTTGCTTTTATTTATTTTTCCAAAGTAGTCAATTTATGTGTCCTAGAAGTGACAACTATCTTTTTTTTTCATTCATTTAATCAGTTTCATTATCTTTTAATATGCAGTTACAATCGGCTGTAAAACTAGCATTAACATCTTTGGGGCCAGGTGCGGTGGCTCATGCCTGTAATCCCAGCACTTTGGGAGACCAAGGTGGGTGGATCACTTGAGGTCAGGAGTTCGAGACCAGCCTGACCAACATGGTGAAACCCCGTTTCTACTAAAAATACAAAAATTAGCTAGGTGTGGTGGCAGGCACCTGTAATCCCAGCTACTCAGGAGGCTGAGGCAGGAGAATCGCTTGAACCCAGGAGGCGGAGACTGCAGTGAGCCGAGATTGTGCCATTGCACTCCAGCCTGGGTGACAAGACCGAAATTCTGTCTCAAAACAAACAAACAAACAAACAATCTTTGGGAGCAAACACAACGGACTCCTGGTAAGTGTATATTTCACAGTGATATAAGGGCCAAATGAGGCAGCAGCACATGGGGCAGGTGATGTTCTACACAAGGAATGGAGGATGTTGATTAGTTCAGGCAGTTGGTTAGCAGAGGTCCTTTATGACAGCTTCTCTGAGAGCAGATTAATACTAGTAATCAAAGGCCTATGGCCAGCTCTGCCTACCAGGTATGTGACTTCAGAAATGTAACATCACTTCTCTGAAACTCAGTTTCACCTGTAATTTGTGAAAAAAATAACATTTGCTAAACCTACCTGCCAGGAAGATCAAATGAAATAATGCACATGAAAGCTTTTTTTTTGAAATAGCAAAATACTGTTAAAAAATAGGTGTTTTTGCTACTTTAGGTTTTATTTTATTTACAACATTTGATAAGCTGTGGGGATGTATTTCCTTGGAGTCTCTCCTGTCTTTTCCTTTGTTTATGATGACTGGTGTCCAGATTTTCAGCTGAACTGGACTGGTATGTGACGTGGAAAGGCTAATTGAGCTTTATTGTCTTGAACATGAGTTGCCTTTTCTCAAATGATAAGTAACAGCCTTTCCAGATTCTAGTTTCAGAAATAAATTGGGTTCCCATTATATGTATGTGGAAACGTGATGGTTGACCTGGCAACATAATGGCCCCCAAACAGAAGCAATCATTTTCCCCAAAACTGTTCATAAATTTCAGCTTCTGACACTTAAGACCGCTGATGGTGTTATCCAAACATACAATAATTTTGGATACAGTAATTTTGGCTAAAAGTCTTCATAGTGCTTATATATATATTATATATATTTATTATATATAACATATTTATATATTACTTATTATATAATATATAATGTATAACATTATACTAAATATAATATAATAAATATATAATAAATAATATATAATATATAAAATATATATAATATATATTATTTTATATAGTGCATGTAAACAAGGCACATGTTATGATTTAAATTTTACAGAAAAGGAAGCTGAGACTGAGAGGGATTAAGAATCTTATTGAGGCTCACAAGGGTGGTAGCAAGTAGTTGGGCTGAGACGCGAATCTAGTGCTTCTGATGCTAAATGTCATAATGACTACAACTGAAACTCTCTAGATAGCAGAGATTTGATAAGTATACCTGAATGATTCACAGAGCTCAGGCACATAGTAGATACATTGGATATCTGACAAGTCAAGACATAAAGGAATAATTTCATTTTAAAAAGTATATTGATTGTATTTAAAAATAATATGGTCCTTAAGATTTTCTACAATCTCCAGAAAACTTTTCAGGTGAAGTACCTCAGAGTTTAAAGCAAAGGTCTAATTTTTTATTCTGAGAAAGTACAATAAATATACTGCTTATGTATCCAGACCTTTTGGACACTGTGGTATCCAGGTTAGTTAGAAAATGCCAGTAAAAATCTCAACATATTCTCATGAGACTTGATTGTTGTATTTATGTTTTATATTAGGATTGTGTGATATAAATGAAATACTTAGAACATTGTAATGTAAGAAGGATTTAATCCTTGTATTTATAACATTAAACAGAGTAGAATTCTGTTACAACAAAACTGTTATGAATGTTTGCATAGGTCAAAAGTATAATCATGGTAGGTCATTAAAAGTTTGGTGATAATGAAGGCTGATAGTATCTTTAAAGAGAAGAGATGGTGGTTGACCTAAGAGGGCAAGCTAAACATCTTCACCATAAAACTATCTCTAATAATGTCAGTAAAGATATATTTTTGGAAGGAATAAATTCAGTGCTGGACAACTGCTTTTATTCATGTGCCATCAGTAAATCAGACATTTCTGTCCTCTTGAAGAAGAACACAGGTGGAGATCAATCAGTGGAGGAAACTGCATTCCTAAACACTGACACCACTGGATTATTGAAGATTATGGTATAATAGCTTCAAAATTCTGAAGGAAGATGATTGTGAATCCAAAATTCTATATCCAGGCAAACGAATGTATAAGAAAAAAGGCAAATAAAGGCATTTTCAAAATATGCAACAAGTCAGAAAGTTTACTTCCACAGACAACTCCAGGAAAATAAAATATAAATCCAAGGAAGATGAAGACAAGGGATAAAGGAAATATAGGTATATAAAGAAATCAGTAAAAATTGTGGTTGTATCTAAATCATATTGTTATGTAATGAGTGTCAACCGAAATAACAGCCAGAGAGAGGCTCTCTAAAATACAATGATATTTATCTGGAAGGAGCATTGCAAGGGAATTCACATACTGTGGTAAAGTATGTGCATATTCAGGGAGGTAAAGGAAGACAAAGGTTTTTAATGGAAAAATGAGAAAGATTATATAATTGTTTTGAGTTAAATTGTTTTGAGATCTTTGGCTACAAAAATTAGTTACAAGGGTGGCACCAGTCAGAAGTTGGAGAGGCAGTTGCTGGGCAGATGCCCTTTCAAAAGCATTTGTGTGTGTGTGTGTAAGGTTGTGATGGCTGTTGTGTAAGAGTGTGGTTTTTGGAGTCTTTTGTGATAGTTCTTATTATCAGGCATTTGTATATGAGACCCCTGCTACCCCTGCTTCATGGCTTTCCCTGGCTCTGTTTCTCAAGGTTTTTAATATGAGTGACTCCATTTTGATTCTGACAGCTTTCATATAAGGGTGAAATACGTTACTGGTAATTTCTAGAAGAATAGAAATATGTATTTTCTAACCCAACAAAAGGCATGAAGAAGAAAAAAGAGCAACCATAAACCATAGTAAATTAAAAATATTAAATTATAATAAAGAAGTTAAAAGTTTACAATTGGCAGTAACCACAAAAAATGTACATGCGTTATATATTTTGTATTAAAAGGCAACCTTTGTTTTATGTTAAAACTGTCTCAGAACTTCACCTCACTGCTGTTTATAAGACATGCTAAAGCCAAATAACAGCATGATCGAAAGAGGGATTGAAAAATTTATGCCAAGCAACTGCTATTGTAAAGGAGGGTGTAACAATATTATTATCAGAAAAAATGAATTCAAGGAAAATGACATTAAATAGAACAAAGAAGAATAATTCATATAGATTAAAGTCATGCTACCCCAAGAATATGCCTTATAACCTTTTTTATTCCTAACAACTCAGCAGAGTTGTTACACATAAAACAAAATGGGGAGAAATAAAGGAATTTGTATTTACCATGGGGTATAATAACACCTGTTTCAGAAACGGACAGATATAGTAAACAAAAATTAACATACAGATATAAAAAATAATACAGTGAACATGTTTGTTCCAATAGGCATATGTAAAACTTTGTACCCAATGCAAAACATACCAGCTGTTTTCAAACAACCATGACAAAATTATTTTATAAAGAGAATCTTCCACAAAATTTAAAATATAGAAATTGTATAGAACATAGTCTCTCACCAGAATTTAATAAATTAGTTATTAATTTTAAAAGGTAGCTACAGAGAGGCTGGAGGTGGTGGCTCACACCTATAATCCCAGCACTTTGGGAGGCCAAGGTGGTTGGATCACTTGAGGTCAGGAGTTCAAGACCAGCTTGGCAACATGGTGAGACCCCATTTCTACTAAAAATATAAAAAGTAACCAGGCGCGGTGGTGCACGCCTGTGTTCCTAGCTACTTGGGAGGCTGAGGCAGAAGAATTGCTTGAATCCGGGAGGTGGAGTTTGCAGTGAGCTGAGATCACACTGCTACACTCCAGCCTGGGCGACAGAGCAAGACTGTCAAAAAAAAAAAAGGGAAAATAAATAAATAAAAAAGATAACTACAAGAAAATATTTACTTGGAAAATTTAAAAATTTAAAATTTAAAAAATATTCCATCTGAAGAAAGGAACCTCACCAAATTGTTTTATAGTCAAGTTTTTCAAACATCAAGGATTCTTCATTATGTAAAATGTTTCAAAGCATAGTAAAAGATGGAAAATAATGCTAAAAGCAAATATGATAAAGAAATGTGAGTATAACAACTTCTAAGTAATTATTAGATTAAATGGGAAATGTGAGTATAACAACTTCTAAGTAATTATTAGATTAAATGGCAAATCAAAATTGAAATAATAAACCATATTAAGAATTTAGTTTAAAAATGAAAGGGCTGCATATCAAAACGTAGGGATGCAGCCAAAGCAGCATTAGGGGAAAATTTGTAGGATTACATGTACTTATGAGAAAACATGAAAAATAAATGGACTATATTTTCAATTTAAAAACTAGAAAAAGAACAAGGTAAATCCAAAGAATGTGGAAAAAATAAAATAATAAAGAGAAAAGCAAACATTAAAGTTATGAAAAAAAGTAATCAATATAATTTGTTGATAAGTTAAAAAAGCAAATTTTGTTCTTTTAAAATGCTGTTGAAATAGACAAACTTTTGACAATTGTGATCAGGAAAAAAGAGAAGGTTTGTAAATGTAACCTTGATAATAAGAAAGAGACATACTTATAGATACAAACAACTTTTTAAAAATTATAATTCTTTATAGGAATAAATTTAAGAATCGAAATGCAAAGGATGATTTTCTATAAACGCCTATAATTAATTTACAAGGTAGAAGGTAGAAAAATATTCTTCCTAAGAAAGGCACCTGGCCCAAATAGTTTTACAGTCACATTTACCAAACACTAAGGATTGTACATTAAATAAAATGTTCTAAAGCAGAGAAAAAGATGGAAAGCTTTCTAATGTATTTAATAGTGCTAAAAGCAAATATGACAAAAAAGACATAGTTTACAATAGCATCAGAATAACAAATACTTAGGAGTAAATTTAGCAGAATAATTGTAAAACTTATAAAACTATAAAACATTCTTGAAAGTAATCAAATAAATGTATCACATAAATAAATGGAAATGCATCTCATGATCAGGGATTAGAAGACTTACTATTGTTAAGATGGCAATGCTGCCAAAATTGAACTACAGGTTCATCACAATCCTTATCAAAATCCCAGTTAGCTTCTTTGCAGAACTGACAAGCTGATTCTAAAATTTATATGGAAATGTAAGAGATCTAAAATAACCAAAAGAAGAGCAAAGTTGTTGTATTCACACATCCTGATTTCAAAACTTACTACAAAGCTACATTAGTCAAGAATGTGGTACTGAAATAAGGATAGACATCTAGGTCAATGGAATAGAACTAAGGGTCCAGAAGTAAACCCTTATTTGACTTTGGACAGGAATGACAAGAGGATTCAAAAGGGGAAAGAACAGTCTTTTCAACCAGTGGTGCTCAGTTGGAAATTAACATGCAAAAGAATGAAGTTGAAACACTATCTCACACCATATGCAAAAAAATAATTCAAATGAATCATAGACCTAAATGTAAGAGCTAAAACTATAAAACTCTTAGAAAAAACATAGGCATAGATGGCTCATGCCTGTAATCCCAGAACTTTAGGAGGCCAAGGCAGGTGGATCACTTGAGGTCAGGAGTTCGAGACAAGCCTGGCCAACATGATGAAACCCTGTCTCTACTAAAAATACCAACATTAGCCAGGCATGGTGGCACATGCCTGTAGTCCCAGCTACTTGGGAGGCTGAGGCCGGAGAATGGCTTGAAACAGGGAGGCGGAGGTTGTAGTGAGCCGAGATAGCGCCATTGCACTCCAGCCTAGGCAACTGAGTGAAACTCTGTCTCAAAAAAAAAGGAGGGAAAAAACGTAGGCATAAATCTTCATGACCTTAGAATAGGCAGTGGTTCCTTACATATTTCACCAAAGTACAATCAATAAACTAAAAAAGTAGATAATTATATATTAAAATTAAAAATTTTATGCTTCAAAGCGTATCATCAAGAAAAAAAGAACCCATGGAACATGAAGAAATATCTGCAAATCACATATCTGATAACAGAGTTGTATCTAGTATACATAAAGAACTCTTACAAGTCAGTAGTAAAAAATAGGCCAATTAAAAAATAGGCAAAATATTTGAATAGTCATTTCTCCAAAGAAGATATACAATAACCAACAAGCACATGAAAAGATGCTCATCATTAGCTCTCAGGGAAAT
The DNA here is from genome assembly GCF_024542745.1 of Macaca thibetana thibetana. Lineage (NCBI taxonomy): Eukaryota > Metazoa > Chordata > Mammalia > Primates > Cercopithecidae > Macaca > Macaca thibetana. The sequence continues at coordinate 94,445,495 of NC_065579.1, read as the reverse complement.
ACAAATTAAAATCACAACGATGTGCCACTTCACACCCAGTAGGGTGGCTACAGTCGGACAGAAAAAATAACAAGTGTTGATGAGGATGTGGAAAAAGTGAAACATTCATATGCTGCAGGTGGGAATGTAAAATGCTGTAGCCACTTTAGAAGACCATCTTTCAGACCCTCAAAAGGTTAAACAGATTTATTATATGACCCATCACCCATTAGAAATGAAAACCTTGGTGCTCACAAAAACTTGTATATGAGTGTTTATAATAGCATTATTTATAATAGCCAAAATATGGAAATGACCCAAACGTCCATCATTTTGGATAAAGTAAATGTACTATGTACATGCAATGAAATTATTCATCCATAAAAAGGGATGAAGAACTGATGCATACTACAACATGAATGACCTTTGAAAAACACTATACTAAGTGTGAAAGAATCCACTCTCAAAAGATTACATATTGTATGATTCCATTTATATGAATTGTCCAGAATAGTCCAATATATAGAGACAGAGGATACATTAGTGGTTGCGTAGGGCTGGGGATGCATTTCAGGGAAATGGGGAATGACTGCTAATGGTATGTAGTATTTTGGGGGTGATAAGAATGTTCTCAAATTGGTTGTGATGGTTATATAGCTCTCTGAATATGCTAAAAATTATGGAATTCTACACTTAAAAAGGGTAAATTATATAGTATGTGAATTATCTCAATCAAACTGTTAGAAGAAGTAAACAAAAGGGCTAAAACCCAGTTTCAGTTATTCACTACAACATATTAAATTTTGTTTTTACTTTTATTTTGATACCTTATCTTGATAAATCAGCCATGTGTTAAAATAATCTTGTTAGCCTAGAAATGCTAGGATAACTGATCATAAGTAGCCATGTTAGTATAATTGTAAGTAAAAGAATCAGAATTTAATATGTAAGAATTTAAATATGAGGATTCTTCTGTTTTGGAGGAACAAAGGAGAGAAATTTTCCCGTTCCTTGCACATCAAAATGACAGGTTTCTTTTTTAATTTCATTTTTTGTTTTTAGAGACAGGGTTTTGCTCTGTCACCCAGGCTGGAGTGCAGTAGTGTAATCATAGCTCACTGTAGCCTTAGGATCCGGGGCTCAAGCAATCATCTTGCCTCAGCCTTCCAAGTAGCTTGGGACTACAGGAGCGTGCTGCCATGCTTGGCTAATTTTTAATTTTTTTGTAGAGATAGGGTCTCTACATGTTGCCCAGGCTGGTCTTGGACTCCTGGCTTCAAGTGATCCTCCCACCTTGGCCTCCCAAAGTGTTGGGGTTACATGCGTGAGCTACAGTGCCCAGCTTAAAATGACAGCTTTTAAAACACTAATACAACCACGGTCATTTTCAAGAGTTGCCATTGAGTTAATAAGGTTGGAGGGGCCTTGAGATTCTCAGAAGGGGAATGGAGACCTTGCATCTTTCATGTGGAGGTGAGACCCCGTGACAGTCAGTGTGGGAAAGAAAAGCAGACATTGTAGTCAATAGCCAGTTAACTATTTTGTTGAGACTTTTCTCATTTTGTCGAGACTTTTCTGTAATAATTACAGACATGAAGCACCATTATATATATATTGCGAAGAGACTGATCCATCCCTCCCCCAATACACTGACAAATTAAATGACACAAGCTCTGTGGTCATCTCAATGAATGCACAAAAGCATTTGATTTTAATTGATTACCTGGTTCTGTTCTCCAAGGACACCCCACCCCCTGTTTTGTTTTTTCCCCAGTGAGGGAAGGGCCAAGGACCACAGTGTGGGAATTAAGGCTGCATTTTATATTATCTCATACAATTTCTGGAAATGAGATGACACAGAAGTTTTTGCTTCTCATTTTGGGGGTAGAGCAGTGACCTTTCCAAGTCTTAAGTTTATGCTGATATTCGGAATGTAATAATAGTTTATTTGAATTCTTTTCTTAGCTCACTTTAATATAAGAGCTACTTTATTGATTCTATTGCTCTTTTAACTGAGCCATGTTTTTTTGTATACAATATACCCACAGTCTTCCCATCATGGTATGTAATTCCACACCAACCATGCCCTTATATTACAAGGCTGTGGAAAGCTCTGATAACAGCTATGTTGAGATGTAAACCCATGGTGCTACGTCCTCATAGAATTTTATTTAATTGATATGTACTTCATGTTTTGTTAGTTTCTTAGGCCATTGGGTCTACATTTTCAAGACTTTTAAATTTAATCTTCTTATTTTATTGGAAACAATTTCCGTACATAATGAATTTACGATGGTGGTGAAAGAACCTCATCCAAGATTTAGGCTCTTTTTTTTTGAAAGGATTGAATCTCATCTAAGCAAACAAACAATAAATATTCATGTGGCAGAACCGTAATAGCTTGCATTTAGTGAGTATGCACTATGTACCAGATCAGGGTTAAGTGCTTTACACGCAATATTTCCATTATTATCTAGCCTCATTTTAAATTCGAGACCACAAATCTCAAATGGGAAGTCAGTGCCGTACTTCTTACTGCACTTCCTAGGATGTCCTTTTTCTTACTCTCCACAATGATGATTTCATACATCTCTCACTTCAAAACCCAGCTTTCTCCCCTATGTTTACTCTCAGCTGATGACCTTGCCCATACTTTGTTGAGAAAATAGAAACAATCAGATAGGAACAAACATCATCCAGCCACCAAATCTCCCCGCATTTGTACCCCCACTCTCTGCTTTGTTACTTGTTGCAGTGGACAAAGTGTCCCTATTTTCCTCTTTTGCCCTCTCACAGATGTTACTCCCGTTAAGTGTCCCCTCTCCTTCCTGCATTTATCATGTCCCTCTCTATATAGTATTACTTCCATCAGGATGCGGATATTTTCTGGAATCTTGCATCTTAACAAAAGCAACAACTTCCCTTAACCTTATATCCTTTCCTTTCCAGGACCCATTTCTCTGTTCTTCTTCCGAAGAATTGTCTATAGTCACTGTCTCTAGACAGTGCTTGTGACCCACGTTTCCTCCACCCCACCAAACAGGCTTTTATCTCCACTGCTACCCAGAGCTCATTCTTGACCAAGTTGGCTTGATCTCCATATTGTCAATCCAGTGTCATTTCACTGTCATTATTTTACTGGACCCTTTCCACAGTGTTTGACAAAGTGAACTCTTTTCTCTTGGCTTCTATGACAGGACCCTCTCTTGGTGTCCTTTCATATCATTGGTCACACAATTTCCAAGTCCTTTGCTGGCTCCTTCTCTGCCCAGCCACTGCCAGTGTGATCACTGAGACAGGAAGAAAGCCCAGAGATGGTGGTTTCTTGGAAGCCAAGGGAAGAAAGTGTGCATCCTAGAGATTGGGTTTAGGAGGGGCAGTCACCAGCAGAGGACAGTTGAACACAGTGGCCTGACAACCTCATAGTTGTGCTCAGTGACATCATGATGTCAGGATGAGGGGGTTAGAGCCAAAGTAGAGGAGGAAGCTAGTTCCAGATACTCATGAGACCAAGGAGAATCTCAAATCATTTTTGTTTTTGTTACACTGGAGGCAATAAGCCATCAGCAAGAAGGAAATGCATTGGAACTTCCCTTTGAGTTAAAAAACATGGAAAGGAAGCTATTCTTCATCAAAAACATCTTTGAGTAAGAGAAGGAAAGGAGGACAATTATGTAAATAAAGCCAATCAGCCTTTAGAAATGAGTACTTTATGGAGACAGGGTAAGAAAACAGACTATTTTGGGTTCTTTTTGGTTCTGTATGAATTTTAGCATAGTTTTTTTCTAATTATTTGAAAAAAATGACGTTGGCAATTTGATAGGAATAGCATTAAATCTATAGATTGCTTTGGGCAGCATGGACATTTTAGCAATGTGCATTCTTCTAATCCATGAGCATGGAATATTTTTCCATTTGTTTGTGTTGTCTCTGATTTCTTTCAGCAGTGTTTTGTAATTCTCCTTGTAGAGATCTTTACCGCCTTAGTTAGGTTTTTTGTTTTTTGGTGTGGCTATTATAAATGGCATTGTGTTCTTGATTTGGCTCTCAGCTTGAACATTAATGATATATAGCAATGCTACTGATTTTTGTACATTGATTTTGTATCCTGAAATGTTGCTGAAGTAGTTTGTCAGGTCTAGGAACCTTTTGGTAGAGTCTTTAGGGTTTTCTAGATATAAAATCATATTGTCAGTGAAGAGAGATAATTTGACTTGATAATTCCTTTTTTCCTATTTGGATGCCTCTTATTTCTTTTTCTTACCTAATTGTGAATTTTAGGCTTTTAAAATAATAACACTCCTTAATAGAAACAAGAGAATTTGTGGAGCTATCAGTATAATGAGTTTGTAGGGCAATGACATTGCTTTTTGGAGTATAATTCCAAAATAAATAAAGGACCCCAAGCAATATAACAGACAATATCTTCAACAGAATTTTTTATGGTTAACTGCAGAAAGGGATTTCATGTGGCTTTTTCTTATAGGTGATAAAGAGTGAAGACCTTCACCCTGTTACAAACAGTTGTGGATTTATCAAAGCTACCCAATTACAAAAACCAAATCTGACTTTTCAAAGTAAACAAATTATTTTCTGTATAATTCTGTAATTAACTATGGGGATATCACTGACCCATTAGCAGAAAAAACATATGGAATGAGATTTGTCTTTATGCTTGAGCTGGGATGTTATAAAATTATACATCGTTAACCATAAACTCAGTCACCATGTTGTATAGCTGGGATGCTAAGATACAAATAGTGGCAGAAATGGCACAACCAGTCCATGACCTCTTTTAATTACTCAGGATGATAATTTTAGGTATCTTTAAGGTAGCTAATTAAAAAGTATGGAGATTCCAAAATCAGTTCAAGCAACATTATTCAGCAAACTTCAGAGCAAAGAAAGTAATTACTCTTCCCCGAATCTATTCTACTCTTTTAGTTAAGGAGCTCACTGATCCTGCAGTCCTGGGAGGAAACCTGGGGCCTTTTCACACTCTTCTTTTCTCCCTCCTCTTCTTTCTGCTTGGTCCTGAGTCTGCCTCCAATTCCCATACCTGCTTTCAGCCTCACTCTTGCCCTGGGCCTGGGTTGGGAGGTGGTTAGAGAACAAGATTATATGAAATGTTAGAAATGTTGAAGAGGAGTGGGACTTTGGGGTTTGCTGCTCAGTGCTGCCTCAGGCCTCCTCTCCCCACATTCAGTTGCAACACTCCTTGGTCCCCCGAGGTATGGCTACAGTGGGCCTGGGTGTGGCTCAGGCCACCTCTCTGGAAAGCACAGATGTCTATGTGGTGCTAACTATGTAGGTACATGGAGGGTATGAGTTGTGGGCACATGGCTGCCTACACCTGGATTTTAAAGGATGCCCTGAAGAGCCAAGGGTCTCAGGCAGAGAACTGCCACAGGGATGTGACTATGACAGATAGCTCCACTAGGGAGATGCTTTTTGCTGTCAGGGAAGCAGGGCCACCTCTGAAACCCCAGAATTATAGAGTCACCAGTGTGCTGTTCCAGTCTGGGAGAGCTGTGGGCATGAGACTCTAATGTGTGAGAGCTGTGGTGTGGGCTGCAGCAAAGGTGTGGGTGTGGCGTTGCCTGGAGCCTTGGGGCCCCAACTCCAGTGTGCCCAGGAGTTGGGACATGGAGTTCAAGATTATTCTGGAGACTTAAGATTTAATGTTATTTTCCCTGTTGGGATTTGGATTTACTTGAGACCAGTTACTCTTTTCTTCCTTCCTGTTTTCCTCTTTTGGAATGGGAATGTCTATCCTATGCCTGTCCACCGTCGTATTTTAGAAGTCCATAGCTTGTTTGATTTTACAGGTTCCCAGCTAGAGAGCAATATGCTTGAGAATGGATTGTATCTCACCCATATCTGATTTAGATGAGACTTTTGAGTTGGTGCTGGAAAAAATTAAGACTTCTGGGACTGCTGAAATGGAATGAATGTATTTTGTATGTGAGAATGACATAAATTTGGGAGGCTAGGAGTGGAATGCTATGGTCTAAATGTTTGTCTCCCTCCAAAATTCATATGGAAACTTAATTGCCAATGCAATAATATTAATCGGGCCTTTAGAAGGTGGTTGGGTTGTGAGGGCTCTGCCCTCCTGAATGGGATTAGTGCCCTTATAAAATGGCTTGAGGGAGTCTGTTTGTCCCTTCATGCCCTTCTGCCATGTGAGGACACAGGGAGAAAGTACCATCTTGGAAGCAGAGAGTGGGCCCTTACCAGCTACTGACTCTGCTAATGCCTTGATCTTGGACTTCCCAGCCTCCAGAACTATGAGAAATACATTTCTATTAATTATAAATTACCCAGTCTAAGGTATTCTGTCATAGTATCAGGAAGAGACTGAGACATGCTATGTGTACCTCCTCTCCTCTGCTGCTTCTAGCTCCACCAATCTGCCCTTCATTGAGGTCTACTACTAGGGAAAGTTTATCGTTTTATTTGTTATTGTTGTTAAGGTTTGAGTTTTCTGTCTGGATTGATGTGTACAAGACAGAGGCTGCAATAAGGAAGCAAAGACCAGAAACCATTGATCTCTAAGTATGAATTCCTAGGCTTTTTGGAAGGACTTTGGGCTTCGCAGATAGAAATAGGGGTTTGAACCAGTGTAGGTTTGAACCAAGATTCTGAGTGCCATGAAGCCTACCCATCTCAATCACCTGGGTTATGCCAAGATTATCCTGGGACCATCATAGAGGTAACATTTGAGCTGGGCATTCTTGAAGAATTGTGTAGGATTTTCAGTATTACAGGGAGGTATTCCAAGAGACTGAAAGTAATGTGGGAGGACACAGACTTGAAAAAGGTCCTAGCTTGAAAGGTTTGTGACCCTTAGAGGGCAAATTTGGCCAGAAACTCTGCCAGGAACTCTGATCCAAAATTTCTGTAGGATTACAGTGCAGCTCTGACAATGCCTGGAACAGACTTTCCAACTGCATTTAGAGTTGCCTTTTTAGTGTTAGCTAAGAAGTCTATTTCCCCTGCAATCAAGGAAGAATGGAGGCCGAGGGAAGCAGAATCCTGACTGTTTCAAGTCGAAAGGGGTGACTTACTCCTTTGTCATCAGACAGTTCAACAATTGATGGGCACCAAACTGATGTCTGGCTGAGTGACATTAGCAGAAGCTGTTGTATCCAGATAGTCAGCATTTCAACAGCTCAGAGTGATGAGCTTGGACACAGGAAAGGGAATAACAAAGTCATTTAAAGACAAAGAGGAATCTCAGCCCAGCAGACCTAAAAGAACATCCCATTCATCACCAGGGTGGCTCTACAAAGACCCAAATTACAAATAGGGTAAAAATGCTCATTCATAGAGTCTGTCCACAGTGGAGCATTCTTTACACATAGCCTATGTTTATCAGGCAAAGCATGCTTGCCCTGCCTTCTCATTTTAAAGACTGTATTTAAAAGTCTTCCTGACTTCCCAGTGGATTTGTCCTGAAATGAATGAAATAGTAGAAAATAATAAATCAGAAAGGACAGGCTCTGAAATTGCAAATTATTGTCATTACTAGCAAACAGGAAAGGGCATGTTGAAGATAGAAGTACAGTAGATAACATTTACTACTACCACTGCCTACAAGTAGCCCTCTTATCTTTGATTAAGTAATTACCACAGCGCTCACTGAATGAGGACAGCAGTTACATGCTTTATCATCCTGTCACCTCACCACCTAATGCTTCATGGTTATGGCACATCGTGGCTCTAGGCCAGCAGTGCTCCTTGTCGTGTGAGATAGCATATAGAGAAGATGGCTTTCACAGCCTTGAGGCTCTTAGCCTCTCAGCCCTGTCTCCCCAAACCTCCCTGAACAGTACAAGGCTGAGAACTTGGTTCACTTGAAGGAGCCATCTAGGAAGTGCCAAGGGCAGGCCAAATTGCCCTAATTGTGGCAGGGTACAGACTCTCTGGATTCATGGAAAGTCTTAATCATTAACTGATGTACAGACATTCATAGCACTTTTCCTGCACAAGTAGACTTTACAGAGATTCTTGGGTTGCTGGGCTTGTAAATTGCTGCCCCTGCCTGCCTGCCTGGTTTTGAACACTATGAACATGGAGAGAAGCAGAGCTGGATAGAGGAGGAGTCTGTTACCTCATTCACTTGCCTCACAGTGGCACGTGGCTCTTACCTGTGTTAGCAGAAAGATTTGACTTTGGCCCATTTCAAAGAGCCATAAAGACACTTGATTGAAAAGCTCAAACCTCAAGGCAGTCCATTGGTTTATTGCTAGGCAGTAACAAGCTGTTGTCCTTTAGAACTTGAGTTAAAATAGCTGGATAGTAAGTAGACGTTCTTTCTCTGGCTTGGGGAGGAGAGTAAGGAAGACACAAGATGGACAGTTTTCACGAAAGGAATGGCACAACATATCCCAGGACTTAATCCTCTTATGAGGGTCACCAATGGCTAGGAACTGTCTGGATTACCTCCCCACCTCTGTCCTTCTATCTGCCCTTTACACATTGAATTAGGTCTAAAGAATTAGCACTGCCCCTTACAGGGGTAGGGATGGGGACAAGCTGGAGGGGGAATGTGAGTCATCAGAAGCTTGCTAAGTTTTCTAACTGGTAGATGGTCTTCAAATCTTTTAAGCCACACAACCCATCAGTAAAAACTGTTTGACAATTTACCCCTGAAATATGTGTATTTATTTATAAATTATTAGCATGTATCTACTATCAGCTATCCACATTTTTAAAATATTGGTACATCTTACTTTCAGATTAAAACAAAGAAATAAAAGATCTAATATTTTCTTTTACTTGCTCCTAATTGAACATCTTCTTCATTTTTTTTTTTTTTTTTGAGATGGAGTCTTGCTTTGTCGCCCAGGCTGGAATGCAGTGGCGCGATCTTGGCTTACTGAAACAACCTTTGCCTCCTGGGTTCAAGCAATTCTCCTGCCTCAGCCTCCCAAATAGCTGGGACTACAGGAGTGTACCACCACCCCCAGCTAATTTTTGTGTTTTTAGGAGAGATGAGGTTTTACCACGTTGACCAGGCTGGTCTTGAACTCCTGACCTCGATCCACCTGCCTCAACCTCCCAAAGTATTGGGGTTACAGGCGTGAGCCACAGCGCCCGGCCTGATTGACCATCTTCTGTAACCCATGTGTAGTCTAGACTCTGCTTTAAAAACTACTGCTCTAAGCTTTGGGTTCCTCAAGTTCCGGCTTTTTGTTGGCAAAGGATGAAGGGGAGGGATCCACTCAGAGAAAAAAGGGATCATGACTGCATGTATGAGCTGTGTTCAGAGAAATCAATAGAAAAAATGAGTACTTCAAGCTCTCCCCTGGTTTGCCAATGATGGCGGGAGAAGGCAGTGGTATTCATGGACTCTGTGTTACCTCTCACTGAGCCCAGAGATGGTATTTAAGATGGCACAGCTCGACTAAGCCAAAGTTGATGCTGTGTTTCATTGGGCGTTATGGGTCCTGAAAGTCTGGAAATACGTGGGCCTATACCAGACTCTGGGGAGCAGATTCCTGGACCACTCATTACTACCTGGGGTTATGTCACCCTCTCTAAACAAGGAGTAAAGGTAAAGTAGAGGTTGGCGGAGCCTCCGAATCCTTCATCTTGGTGTTGTGATTTCCCCCCACATTTCAGTGTTGTGGGATCCTCACCCCCAATCCCAGGATGGGCATGAGAGAGACTGCTCCCCTGCTGTGCATGATCTTCATGCAGTTCAGTCACATGGACAGAGGTAACCACAGCCTAGAGCCAGGACCACCACAGCCACGAGAGGTGAACCAAACTCATTTCAAGCACCTGCTCTGTGCCAGTCTCTGTGTGCCAAAAATGGAACCCAGTTCCTTAAGAAGCTCTTGGGCCAGTGCAGGAGAAAGATGTGCAAACACACACATGGAGTGCAGGGGAGGTCTTAGTTTGGGTTTTTCTCCCAAAGCAGACTGAGTCGAATTGTTCATTTGGAAAGTAATCCTAGGAAAAATACTGAGGGCAGGTGAAGTGAAAGAAGGAAGGGAGGAAAAGTCACAAAAGAGGCATCAATGAACAGGCTATCACTGTGGGCAACTGGGCCTCCATCCCTCAGGGGATTCCTTGAGGAACTCTGTTGAACCTTCCTGCTCAAAGTGTGGCCAGCAGCATTGGCATCACCTGGGAGCTTGTTAGAAGTGCAGCATCTTAGGCTGTACCCCAGACCTACTGAATCAGAAGTTGTTTGCACATTAAAGTTTGAGAAACACTGCCTTAAATCTTTCATCTTTGCCAAACATAACAACTTTGATATAAAACATTTTTAAAAAACTATTTTAGGACTTGGTTCTACTAAACTGGATACTTCTGATAACTTTTTTGAGGTTTCCAATATTTGAAGTGCATATTAAAGTTTTTTTCAGCCCGTAGAAAGCTATTTAAAATGCAACTGCATTTACCTGCACTTTATCATAATTACAACTCCACTGCAGAGACAGAAGGCTCGCGCAGCCAACTGTTCTGTAAAATGCTAATTGTGTATGGGAAGTACTTTCCCTCAGAGAAAAATAGAGCGGCTGTCATGTAAGAAGTTATTTTTAAAGAAATACACCAAATGTCTCCTGGACTTTAATGTTTTATCAAAATTTCAGTGAATAGAATACCCTTTGTGAAAGATCAATACACATAACTCGGATGTAGCTGGACTGTCTTTACTGTCTTACATTTCTTGCCATCTGATGGGAATGGCTGTGGGTGGGAAGATGAGGAAGTCAGGAATTCTGGCCAGGAAATGCCTGCCTGGAGAGGATTTCACATGGTCTACTGATGTTGTTCTCTTTAATCTCCCACTCCTGATCTGTGTCTGACCGTTTAAATGTTAGCTTGTTTGCTGTTAATGTTTAGCAAACATTATTATGCCAGGCACACTAATGGTAGTTGTCAGCATAAAATAAGCAATAGAGACTGACTTACTAAAGCAGAGAGTTTATTTGGGAATAGCAGGAGATTGCAATCCAAGATATACATGCTATGATGGATCATAGGTACATCCAAGGGGTTTGGGGAAAGGGGAAAGCTTTTAAAGACACAAAGGAGAAGCCCACATAGGCTGTTTTGAAACAAGAACCATTGGTTATGGGGCTTGTTGCAGGAGTTGGCGTTAGCTTTTTGGTGGAGACAGCTGGTGTCAGGCAAGTGTCCTTGAGCAAGCGGCTTAACTGGTGTCAGGCAAGTGTCCTTGAGCAAGCGGCTTAATGAGATGCTGAAGTATATATACTTTAAAACTTGTGTTCAGCAATAATGTTTCAGTGTTTTACCTTACTTGGAAATGATCTAGATTTAAAATTTAACTTAGAAAAATTCGAAGGGTATGGCTACTGAAGAAATTTGGGACACTTTTAAAAGTAGACATATTTTAAAATATAATGATTGTTAAAAAGTACATATATAAACTTTTATTTCAGTTATATCTCTTTAATTCACTCATTCTTAACAATTATGCTTGGAACACTCATGAAAATTACATAAGACATGAGACAAAGCTGCCGTCACCTCAAGTTATTTTCCTATTATCCGTTTTGACAGCACATGCATGTCAGGCAGTCATGACAAAGCAAGAACCCTAAAGTTAGGTACATGAGTATTGTTGACAGCTCAGAAGACACAAAAGTTCTCATGAAACTGACAATATTAAGCAAGTCTTGTTACAGATTTACTTAAGTCATGTGAACCTGAAAAGCATTTAGCTTAGTTCCTATATTTCTAGGAATTTTAGGTATACTCATTCATCTCTAAGCCAATTTGAATAAAGCCTTTACTATTTGTAAAGACCTTTACAATTTTTCATTTGCTCAATATTCAAATAGTCAAAAATCACGCCAACAAGGAAGAAAGTGGACAGGGGGCAGAGCATATAAAGTTAGCAAGGCTTTTAGAAAAGGAATTTCAGTTGACTAAGATGTTCCCATGGGAGAAGCAAGATTTAATAGAACAGAGGGGCCTTAAAAAATGCATACATAGCCTGAATTTTAGCTTCCAATTGACTTCCGGCCATAGAGTTCCTTAAAAAAATCCTCCTTGGCTGGGCCCAGTGGCTCATGCCTGTAATCCCAGCACTTTGGGAGGCCGAGGCGGGTGGATCTCGAGGTCAGGAGATCAAGACCATCCTGGCTAACATGGTGAAACCCCGTCTCTACTAAAAATACAACCAAAAAAAACAGCCGGACGTGGTGGTGGGTGCTTGCAGTCCTAGCTACTCGGGAGGCTGAGGCAGGAGAATGGTGTGAACCCAGGAGGTGGAGCTTGCAATGAGCCGAGATTGCGCCACTGCACTCCAGCCTGGGCGACAGAACGAGACTCCGTCTCAAAAAAAAAAAAAAAAAAAAAAAAAATATATATATATATATATATATATACACACATACACACACACACACACACACACACACACACACACACACTCCTCAAATATCTTACTATCAGGTTTCATCTGTGACAAACAGCAAATATTCCTGGCAGTATTGAACTTTTTTGTTTCCTTTCTGAGTATACAGCTTAGGAGAGAAAGCCAAACAAGCAAACGGTTCAATTCCAAACCAAAGATGTAATTCAAACTCATTCTTACAAACGTTTTTCTCTTGAGAAGCTCTGCATTTCAGTTTTATGCTGCAAAGGATAGGCTGTGAGTGGATATGTGTATGACAATCTTGGTCTATAATCCTACACAAATTTTATTTGGATTAATGGTGGAGGAGTCAGTCTAGTCAGACACATTGTCTTTCTGAGAGCCTCGCAAGAGTTACTTTTATAGATAGGAATGATGTGTGGTTAGCATACTATTTTATGCAAATGGTGGCTTCCTCATCAAGTGTAATGCATCTTTTATTCCTTAAGAACAGATACTTTAATGGTTGAAGCTGCTATATATTTACTCAGTCCTTCACAGCTTGGTTGTTGAATCAAGAATAATTTCCCCCCTTTTCCTATTTATTTTAAATAGGCAATATGTTCCTATGACTCAAAACTTAAATGGTACAAAAAGGTCTATGGTGAAAAATTTCCCTTTCACCTCAAGCCACTATCAAAGATAAATTACACTGGATACTTGTTAAAAATGGCAAGACAGATTTTATTTGAGCTACTGCAATAGGGAAGAGAGACTTCAGCATATAACCAAAGTCAACTCTGAATATAGCAAGGGTAGCTGGGTATTTTTAGCCAATGGACTTGGTGAGGAAATCAGTGGATAGAAAATTATTAAGAGGAACTTGATTAGATATTAAGGGTAGGGGTTCTCACTAAACTGACTTGCTAAACTTGTGTTGGCAGGCCAAGGACAAGGCCTAGTTGAGAAGAGGACTCAAAGAAGCCTGAATAATTTGGTCAAGGAGGGAGTCCTTGTCACCAGCCAGCAGTGTTCCTTTCTGTGGACAACCACTAATACTGTATTTATTTTGTTTTAATAACATCAGGTATTTTCTTTATATTAAATTATGTTAGGAAAAGTCTCATTTCAACCAGATGTGATCCAGTCTTACTATTTGTTTAGGTTCTAGAAAATGCTGCCCTATTCACCAATTCCATTTAGGGCCTCATTTTCTTGGGTATAAAGTGGGATTGCTGTGAGCTTCCTCAGAAATTGTAAAGATATAATTGATGTATAAGGACTCAGCAGCGCCTGGCACATGGCAGGCATCTAATGATTGAGATTGCCCTTCCTCCCTTTCCCTGTTGCCAAATGGGCTATTTTCCCAACTTTTTTTGGGCCTCTTGTTTGAACCACAAATTTTGGTGCCCTAGCAGTCCTTGGTGCTTGTGATGGATATCTGTTTCCCTGCCATCTGTCTTTGTCTGACAAGCTGCATGTGAGTTCATGCTGCCCACATGCTCTGCACCTCCATTCCATGCTGCAGCCCAGCAGCAGTGTCTACAACCTGAGATTTCCTAAGTGAATATTCTCAACTTACTCCATACTTTGAAAAAATAGCTTTACCTGTGCCACATGACATTGCTAGTTGTGGTTCACTATGTGCTTTAAACACTAATTATCCTGGAAGTTGAATGTATGGAATATTACTTGAATATATACAGTGAGAGCACTGTAGCTAGTGTTTGGCTGGGTTGTTGCTCCATGAAGGATACATTCTTAGATTCCTCTTTGCCTAGCAGTGCAGTTAGAGACAATCCCTTCTTTTGAGTGGAGGGGAAAAGGTTGGGCTTTACAGTTTTGATGAAGCTTCCTTTAAATCCTGGCTCCCTGGCTTTCAGCTTTTCCAAGCATTAGTTTCCCTAGGGTAACCCAGGTGCAGGGGAAGTCTCTTAAAGCAAGTTGTTTCCCCTCCACCTTGCTCCTAGGTCAGAGGTTCTCAAAGTGTGCTCCCTAGATCAGCAGCATCAATATCACCTGAAGTTTGTTAGAAATGCAAATGAGAAACATTGAGGTGGAGGCCAGGTGCAGTGGCTCATGCCTGTAATCCCAGCACTTTGGGAGGCCGAGGCAGGCAGATCGCTTGAGGTCAGGAGTTCAAGACCACCCTGGCCAACATGGTGAAACCTCGTGCCTACTAAAAATACAAAAATTAGTTGGATGTGGTGGTAGGCACCTGTAATCCCAGCTACTCGGGAGGCTGAGGTGGGACAATTGTTTGAACCTGGGAAGCAGAGGTTGCAATGAGCTGAGATTGTGCCACTGCACTCCAGCCTGGGTGACAGAGAGAGACACCATCTCAAACAAAACAAAACAGAAACCAGAAACATTGAGGTGGAGCCCAGCAATTTGTCTTTCAACAAGCTGGAATGTTTGTTGTTTCAGAGACTCCTTCAACAAGAATCTTTGGAAAGATGATTCTGATGCACACTCATGTTGGGATACTGGCTTTACTGCATAAAGCCACCAGGCAGAGGCTCTTGGCTTCTGTTAATATTTTTATATACTCATTTATTTTAGGTTAGTAGAAGGTTCGTATTCCTATTTGGGGATGACAGGGGTCAGTGTCAGCTACACAGTCCCCCTGGAGGTTGACAGGGGCTTCTCCATTTCTGTCCCAGTTTACCTCTAGCTAACTCAGTGTTCTCAACCTTACCACTATTGACATTTTGGGTTAATCTTTGTTGTAGGGGGCTGCTATAGTTTGAATGTCTCCCAAAGTTCATGTGTTAGAAACTTAATCCCCAATGCAATAGTATTGAAAGGTGAGAACTTTAAGAGAGTTTAGGTCATGAGGGCTCTGCCTTATGAATGGATTAACATTGTTATCATAGGAGTAGGTTCATTATTGCAAGAGTGTGTTTGTTATAAAAGTGAGTTTGGCGTTCTCTTGCTCTCTCTCATGCATGCTTTCTTACCCTTCTGCCTTCTGCCATGGTATGACACAGCAAGAAGGCCCTTGCCAGATGCAGGCCCTTTGACCTTAGAATTCCCAGTTTCCAGAACTATAGGAAATAAAATTTTTTCTTTATACATCACCCAGTCTGTGTTATTCTGTTATAGCAACACAAAATGGATTAAGACAGGGGCTGTCCTATGCATTATAGGATGTTTAGCAGTATCCCTGTTTTCTGCCCACTAGATGCCAGTGGCAGCACATCCTTAGTTGTTACAATCAAAAATGTCTCCAGACATTGTCAAATATTCTCTGAGGGTCAAAAATCACTCTGTACCTCCCTTTGAGAACGACTGGTCTTATGTGGGTGACCACTTGAGTGGAGGTGGTCACTGGGAAATTTTGTCTGGAGGGGAGAGCAGTGTAACTGGAAGGAAAGTTTTGAATCTTGGCCCCTCCAATTACTAGCCACATGACTTCTTTCCCTGTTCCCTACTCACTCCTAGTCTCCCTTAACCAAAAAATTGCACACGCACAATCTTTATTTTCATAAATGACTTTTACTTATCATTTCTCTTGACAGTAATTCTTGGCAATGTGCATATAACATGAAGGGAAGCATAACTTTCAGAAGTCATCAAAGATATTATCCTGTTGTCCTCATTTTCTTAAACCATTAAAATATTTTCATTTATAAAAATTAATCTAAATATAAATATTGACACTAAAGATCAAAATCACTTGATGACAAAATAATTCTTCTGGAACTATAACATATGCTTATGGTTTTTAATAGTAAATTAAATCTTTGCACTTATTTGGCACAAGGAAACCTTTATAAAAGTTCAAATGCCACACAGCAGGCTGCTTATTCTTCTTTTTTGTTGTTTTTTGTTTGCAAGGCTTACACAGTACACATTTTTGTCAAAGAAAACTGAATATTTTTAACACTGTAACACAACAATAGTTGCTTTTCATGCCTGTTAAAGAAAACATTCTATTTGGAAGTCAAATCTTTTTTTGTTGTGTTTTTAAAATTTGTTTTTGTTTTGCTTTGAATCACACCAACAGAACAAAAAGCCGAAGATTTACTTATTTCAAAGGAGTCATTTCTGTTAGATGACACATAACACAGCATCAGCAAGGAGTATTATTGGCAGATAACGTAGACCCCCATCAGGAGTGGATCATAGCACACAAATCAGCAGAAAATCAGATCTGGAAATGCACATAGCAGCAAAAAAACGTAGAGGTTGAAAACAACAGAATTAGGCTTTTCTGATGCATTCCAGTCATAATTAGCATAAAGGTGTGGCTTTGGCAAATTAATCTCTCTGGCTTTCAGTTATTAAATTTGAAACATGGGAAAACTTATTGAATAAGGTTGCCATAAGGATTAAAAGGAGAAGAACATTGCCTCCTTCAGAGCAGGCACTTAACACACATTCATCATAACTCCTCTCTTGCCTCCTTTCTTTTACCTTCCTAAGATTCAGACTGTATCAGGAACAAACATAAAAGAAGGTTGTTAGTGCCCAATTAATTGAGTGAAAGTTCAGTTCCATTTGCTTTTATAAACACTCTAAATAGTCATGCATTTGATATGGGTTCAAAGAAACCACAGACATGGAGTTAGAGTCAACTCTTGTGTCCATTAAATGCACAGTTTGTCCTTGAATTTTTTTATACCTATAAATTATCTAAGGCTATTCCCTAATCATTTTTATCTTTAAGGTCATTTTACTACTTTGCTGAATATTTATTGGGAAGTAAATTTGGAGGACAAAATTTTTCTCATGTGGTCTTTCTCTGTGGTAATTCATTTACCTAAACTTTGTTTAGATGTGATCATTGCTAAACCACATCATGTTGATTCTGGACAGTGCCCTAAAGTTGAGCCAATGATGGTCTTTCTCAAGCCCCTTTCCCCTTCAGTTTTGGGAAACTGTCAGTAAGCCCATGGAAGAACCCTAAATTCTTAATGAGACACTGTTTCAGATAGACCTGGGCATGGCATGAGTGAGTCAGAACTTCTCATCCTGTGGCTTGTGATTGCAAAGCAATGGGAATGACTGGTAGTGTGGTAGGCTGAGATTTTAGTAGGAAGGAGGTGGCTGAAGGGAGACCTGCAGTCTTGACGGTTGAGCAATCCCCAAATTAGACTGTCCCTAGTGTTCACTGCATGGACTTGCTTTTCCCTCAGGATTTGCAAGACAAAGATGCTTCTGAGAGATTAATAAGCATTAATGATGGATTAAATAATAATTCCCACCTTCCTCCCTCCACCCCCCTCCAACAGTTTTCTTTTGGAAAAATTGTTGACATGGAATACTAGCTGAATCAAAGGGATAAAAAAAAAGATCTTAAAGTCAACACACAGTAGCAAAGCAAACAGGGAAAATATGTATCTTAAACATGGAGCTCTGCTGTTGGAAGCCAGTGTCTTGGTTTTCTGTCTTGGATTCCCCTGGGAGCCTAAGGCAGAGAGTGGGCAAGACCGCAATGCTGAAGTCTGAGACGGCTTTCTGGATGAGGTATCAGGACAGCCCTGTGCAATGGTGCACTGTGGCCTCCCCAGGCCTTCTCCTCAGGTGGAAATCCATACAGTACTCGATGGCTGTTGGGTCAAGGCACTGTCGTGTACGGCCGGAGGCAGTGAGTCACTGGCAGTGGAATTCCATGGTGTCAGTACATCACAGCTGACTCCAGAGCAGGCTCCTGAGGTGAGACATTGAACACACTCTCATCAGCCACTTGGGAAGACTGAGAATAAGCAATGAAAAATAATGTTTACTGCTTTTTAAAAGCTATTCATGCTTATTGACCAGTTAGATGTTTCACAACATTTAGAAAGTGATGTCATTTTTAAATGCATACTTCTTAATCCACCTGAAATTAATTTTGGTATTTGGAATAAGGTAATTATCGAATGTGCCTTCTTTCCCACTACCATCCCAGTGTCCAGTATTGCAAGTACAGTGTTCTTGTTTGTTTAATAATCCATACCTTCTTTACTAGTTTCTAAATCTTTTACAAAGATAATATAACACATTCTCATATGTGGCTGTATCTATTTCTGGGCTATTTTATTTCATTAATGATCAGTTTCATTTCAGCTTTTAATTTATTTTAAAATCTGGGAGGAAAATCTCTGTAATTTTGCAAAATGCTTTTGTCTATTCTTTCTATTATTACATGAACTTTAATTCAAGGAAAATTTCACCGAGTTTTTTAATGAAAATTGGATTAAGCTACAGATTAATTTGGGAAGAAATGACTTTTCTTACTGAACTGTTGATGTGATTTATTAAAATCCACTTATGCCTAGTGTTCCACTATTGGAACGCTAAGCGTGTGGGAGTTATTTGTATCCTACTGCTAAAGGTCATCACCAAGGTCTGATTTTTCACTCATGCGAAAATTTAAAAAACTGCAACTTCCAGCATAAATGGGATTGATATCACAGTATTTAAGCTATCCTTGCATTCCCACAAAACCTACCTTTATTTATTTATTCATTTGTTCTTAGAGATAGGGTCTTACTCTGTTGCTCAGGCTGGCGTGCAGTGGTGCGATCGTAGCTCACCGCAACCTCAAACTCCTGGGCTCAGAGGATCCCCTCCTTAGCCTCTCTAGTAGCTGGGACTACAGGCACATGCCACCATGACTGGCTAACTTTTTATTTTTTGTAAAGACAGGTCTCACTATGTTGCCCAGGCTGGTCTTGAACTTCTGGCCTCAAGTGATCCTCCCACCTTGGTCTCCCAAAGTGCTGGAATTATAGGTGTGAGCCATCTCGCTTGGCCTACTGTAATTTATTACTGAATGCACTGCTCTTTAATTGGCTAATATTTTATTTCATATTCTTCATCTCTGAAGAAGTACAACTGGTGTAATAATTTTCGTGTGTCTGTGTGTGCCTGTGTGTGATGGGCACAGAACATGTATACATGCTTAGCAGACATGGATCAGGCTTTCATGATTGGGGTTCTGATAGCTTCACAACATGAATCTTTTAGTTTTCAATATTTTGATGACCTGGAATATTTTATATGGTATGGGAATTAATTGTTGCTTAAAAAAAATCAGCAAAATCATTTGGCCACAGAATCCTTTTGAAAGGTTTAATAGATTTTAAGTTTCTTTTTATTTCTTGTTAGTTTTTGGTATTTTTCTGATTTGATTCTGATTTGACTAGTATTGATTCTAAATTTATGAGAATAGTTTTACACCACATTATATATATAAAAAATTGACATCCTTTTATATAATCTTTTGTTTTCAGTTTTTTTCTTTATGTGACTTACAAAACTTTCTATTTTTTTCAAATAATCAACTCCTAGATGTAGATATAGAGAGATCATTTCCATAATTTCTGGTCTTAATTAAATGTTTTTTATGTTTATTTTTGATGTCTGGAATTCAATGTCTAGTTGTTTTTCTTCTTCTTTAACAAGGAACAAAATATTTAATACTATAAATTTGACACAGTGTAGTTTTATATGTATGCTATTTGCTTTGGTATATATAATGTTTTCATTTTGTAAGCGCCCTGTGGATTTTTCTAATTCAGTAGTTATTTTGAAGTGTATGTGTATGTGTGTGTGAGTGTGCATGTGTATGTGTATGGACAGTTGTGTATGTGAGTACAAGTGCTTTTTAACTTCTAAGTAGGGTTTCTGTTTTTTAACTTAGGTTCTAATTTTCTACATTGGCCCTGTCCAACATGGTAGCCACTAGCCACATGTGGCTATTTACATTCAGATTAACTAAAATTAACTAAAATTTAAAAATCAGTTCCTTCAATGCAGTAGCCACATTTCAAGTATTCAATAGCCACATGTGGCTCGTGGCCACTGTACTGGTCACTGCAGATATAGACCATTACCCTCATTACACGAAGTTCTATTAGACAGCACTGCCCTAGATTATGTTTGGCATTGTGATCATAGAGGGTTTACTTTTTGGAATTTATTGAGGTATTCTTTGTGATTTTGTATAAAGTCAATTTTTATAAATGGTCCATTGATGCCTGGAAAGAGAGTGAATGATCTATAAAATATAAAGTTAGATAAACATCTTAATTAAAGCTTAACAGTTACACTATTCAGTTCTCTAATTTGTATTTATTTATGGGGTACTTGGGCTGCCAAAGGCTGATAAGGGAGTTTTAAAGTCACCAACCATTGCACCATAAATTGTGTTGCTTTATTATCTGCCAAATCAAGAAAGGCTCATGACTTAACTACTTTATTTTATCAACATTTAAACATCTTTCCTCCTTGTTTTCTCTCAATGCTTTTTATCTGGAATTCTCCTTTCGTTGAAAGTAATTATTTCTGCCCTATTTTGCTTTTATTTGTTCAGTAAATATTGTCTATTCTTTCATTTTTAAACTCTCTGTGTTACTTTAAGGTAATTTATTTTTATTTTATTAAAAAAACATATTGAGGTGAAAGCCACATAACATAAAATAAACCATTCTAAAGTTAACAATTTGGTGGCATTTAGTATGCTCACGAGGTTGTACATCTACCACCTTTATCTAGTTTCAATAAATTTCTGTCACTCTAAAGTAAAACCCCTTACTCATTAAGTAGTTTCTTCCTATTGCCCCTTCCCATAACCTCCGGCAGCCACCAATCTCATGTCCTGCCTCTATGAAAGACAATTTATTTTTAACTTTCTTATTTATAACCAATTCCTTCCATGACCGTAGTGGTCTGCCCTTTTAGTGTGATAATACATCTTTTTCCGCTCTGTGAAATAATGGTCAGAAGCAAGGGAATTAGACTTTAAAAGGTCAGGGTTAATGGCTGACCAATGAAGAGAAGGCAGTGAGTAGAGCTACTGCCATATAATGCCTGAGAGTAACTTGTATTTCAAAAGGATGTGTCCACCATTATGCCATTATGTGTTGCTTCTGTGCTCATGAGACAGGGACAATGACAGGGAGGAAGAGGAAGGGAGGAATGGGTGAAGGATAAAAGATAACAGAATAAATTTGTCCTTGCCTTAGTCTTGTCATCTCAGACATGATCTGCCCTCTGCGTAATTGGTATCACTGAGACAGCTTAGTTAGATGATCATTTTCTACGTAAGTAGCATCAAACATTTGCCAAAACTTTGACATGTATGTTGGTTTTGTGAAAGGAAATTAAATCTGGGGGGTCCCCAAATCACTAAGCTAAAGGGAAAAGTCAAGCTGAGAACTGGGTCATGCAAACCTGCCTCTCGTTTCGTTTCCTAAATAAGATGGCTACACGCCTCCCCAATATTTGCCTACATGGAAATTCCTGGTTAGCTCCAAGATCTTTACCCTAAGGTGTTTCGGTTAAAATTTCACCATGGCAATGCAAATTGATAGCTTATCTTTACAGGTGCAGTCACCCCCCCCCCCCCCCCCCCCCCGGCCCACCAGACACAAATGCATATCTGATTGTTCCCCTGCCCCATTTTTCTATATTATCTGCTGTAAAAATGCAGATTCCCTGCATTTTTCCTCTGCCGCATTTGTCTATGTCATCTGATGTAAAAAAAATGCAGATTCATTGAGCCGGACAAAGGCATGAATGACTATTTTTCCCTACCCCCCTCTTACATGAAAATTGTGTACTTCTCAATAGCCTGCACTTTCCTTTTTAAATTTAGAGCCCTCAAAATCATCTTCTGAGAAAGGCACAGAACTGTCTCCTGCGTGCACATCCTTAACTTTGGCAAATAAACCTATAAAATGATAGGGACTTGTCTCGTTATTTTTATCGATTGACAGTTTTTAAGCAAAAGATCCAACACACCTTTCTCTATAATTTCTAGAGTTCATGCAGATTATTTACTGTCTCTTCCTTTGCTACATTTAGGAGTAGCTGCTGACTTTTTTCAGGAACACAGCATTAACGGCTAATGAGAAATTTAAGGAAGAGTGATTATGAACTGAAAACAGAATAAAAACTGTTACATCTCAACCAGACCTTAATATTCTATTTACATATTTTTATTTCTCTTATATCAAAGCTGCTTCCTACAAGGAGCTAGAGATGCAGTTGAGAGGATATACCCACATATTAAAGAGGTATATAGCAGGCAGGATGTTACTTAGTTTTAGAACCTCGTCCCTACTGCTAAACAAACCCTTAATAGCGGCTACACCATTAGGATGTCCTGATCCAACACTGAGGTTATAAACTCTATTGTCAATTTGGATTCTAGAACTGGGGAACTTATTCCGTTGATCAAATTATTGGGTCAATGTGTATTAACTCACTTAGACTAGTGCGGTCTTAGTTTAGGTTGTTTGGAGGTTGAATTATGCTCCAAGGTCACTCCAACCAAAATTTTTAATCCACAGATAGTAGGCTAGGGCCTGCAGGCTTGTTTGAGTTTTTATTTGCATTAATGAATTAAAGCTCCATAGGGTTTTCTCATCTCATTTGTTTATATCCGCCTCTTCACGAATAGATCAAATTCACTGATTAAAAGTAAGAGACAGCTGAACCTTCGTATGGCTATTCATACAAGTCCCTATTTAGGGAACAAGTGGTTATGCTACCTTTGCATGGTCAGGATACCGTGGCTGTTGAACATATGTGAGTGGGCAGGCAGTGCCTCTAATACCGGTAATGCTAGAGGTGATGTTTTTGGTAAACAAGTGGGGTAAGATTTGCCGAGTTCCTTTCACTTTTTGTAATCTCTCCTTAGAGCATACCTGTGTTGGGTTAACAGTGTCAATAATAGGGTGCTTATTATATCAGTTACTAATATTAGGCTGTTAACTGTCAGTGGGTTATTCCTGTCTGATGTAAGCTTATGCAATGGAGAATGTCTTCATGTTACTTATATTAACATTATTGCTTCTATTAAGTAATAGATTAGTCCAGTGTGATGTTAGGAGTTCAGTAGAGTGATTAGAATTAAGATTTAGATGTTGAGCTTAAACGCTTTCTTAATTGGTGGCTGCTTTTGGGCCAACTATGGTGGTAACAGTTTTTACTCTCTGTAGGAAGGTTGTTTCCTAGGGTCTAAAGAGCTGTCCATCTTTAGACTAACAGTTAAACTTACAGGGAGATTAAGTAATTCTGTGGGTAAGTTTAAAGCCGAACTAAGATTCTATCTTGGACAACCAGCTATCAACAGGCTCGGTAGGCTTGTCACCGCTACCCATGAATCTTCCCACTATTTTGCCACATAGGTGAGTGTGCTTTTTCAGCTGTTCTTGGGTAGCTCGTCTGGTTTCGGGGGACTTGGCTAAAGTTCTCTGTGTATAGTTATTTCTAGTTAATACATTATGCAAAAGGTATAAGGGCTTGTCTTTGCTTTTTAGTGCTTGATACAGTTCTTTTATCTTTCCCTTACGGTACTTTGTCTATTGTGCCAGGATAAGCATTTCTATCGCCTATACTTTTGTCTAAGGTAGTTTGAAAATATTTTTAGCAAGGTTTGGGGCTAGAGTTGGCTCAAAGTGATCAGGTCATGATGAAATCTTCTGGGTATAAGCCGAATGTTTTGGGTTAAGCTACATTTTGGTTTGTCCAAGTGCAATTTCCAGTACACTTACCATGTTACAACTTATTTCCTCTATACGTGCATAGAAAGTTATTAGTAATAGTGATTTCTAGAGTAACATTTGAGGAGGGTGACCGGCGGTGTGTGTGTGCTTCGTAGCCTTATTCAACCAAGCACTCTGCTCTTGGTTTACTGCTAAATCCACCCCCCAGTCAAATCCAACAGACCATAAGACCATGGAGGAAGGATACTTTTTGGGGGTTCTGATGCAGGAGCTACAGGAGGAAAGGCTGCAGAATGGAGGTACCATCAACAGTGAAAGCGATGAACATTAAGACAGAGATGACATTTACCATCAAATCCTTGGTGGTGCCTTTCCTTTCCTTAGTCCTGTTTGTTGAGGAGCCTTGGAGAATGAAGTTGCGGTTAAATGTTTTAATGGTCGTCACTGAAGATGTCTCAATTTTTTCAGCTAAAAGGAAATAAATGGGAAAAAAATGTTACCCAGAAGATGGACTGATTGTTAAGGAAAAAACAAGGTGGCCAGATTACTCAGACTTTTGTTCTAGACTTGGAATCTCATTCCTGTAATGTGTTTGACTATGGAATCTTTTTGTTTTGTGTTTATTTTTATGATGGACAAATAAGTTAGGGCATCATTGATAGCTTTCTGGGAAATGATAGCTCAGAGATAACCCAGTACAATTCATAAATACTTATGTGCAGTCCTGAAATAGAAAAGGTTCTAAAACTTGCAAATTTTTACAACTTTGGAGCCAAAAGAATCTGATTATAAAACCTGAGGCCATTTAATGTCCTTGTCCATCTCATGGAGTGCAAATGTTCTTGTGCTCTGCTGTAAGGATATTAATGTGTTTGATTTTCAGATGCTGCCTAGATGCCACAGGGGGTGTTAAGAAATATACAGCACATGTACTATATTACCTTTCTAATGCTCAAGAAATTATGAAGCACATGTGGACCCAAGGGTTTCAAATAAAGGACTGTGAATCTGTGATAAATTTTAACTGCATACAGTTTTTTAGATTATAAACATTCAATAAATGTTTGTGAAATGATCAATAGCAGAATCAAGGCTCAAATGTACATCTTTGGCTTTCTACTCCTCTAATTTGTAAATCTGAATTTCTAGTTTTGCATCACCCTTTTGTGGCTTCTGAACCCAGGGCATTTTTTGAAAATGTCCATTAGATAAAGGCAACATGACTGGCATTGCCAGAATCCTTTCTAGGTTGGACACTGTGGCAGATACCTTTGGTGTTCTGTTCACTTCTCTCTGACAGTCACCATTCTAGTACATTCCAATAGATACTACAGCAAGTACCACCACTCTGTCTTGGCTCACGCATGGGGCAGGTCAGAAGTACCAGGGAGTTAATGCCCCCAGAAGTAACTCTCAGCCAGAGATGGATGGGAGTTTTAGGACAAATATCCCATCTCCCTGCCTTTTGGGCAGAAAACTCTGAGATGCAGCCAGCATTGTCTCCCAGAGGTCACCAGGAGGACTTAGCCTTATTTGCCCAAAGAAATAACTCCTAATTCAAGTACCCTGTATTGATTGACTTAATTTCTTTCTCTGAATCATTTCTCTTCTTCTCTAGCAGTGCACCTTCCAAACAAGCTACTTCCACTCCTATCCTTGTCCCAGGGTTTGCTTCTGGGGGGACCCAAATCAAGATAGACAAGAGCAATTCTGTGTGAGAACGCTCCATTAGATCTAATTCTCAAACTCAGGTCTCTGTGTTATCCAAAGTAAATGATTCAGGCTTAATTTTTTGGTAGCTTTGTGGTTTTAATTTAGCATACCTTTCACTGGTGGAGCAGGCAGTTTCCTCCTTTGCTGCCTTGATGTATCTATGGTTTGTACCTACAAACAGAATACAATGAGCAATATACCTTTGCATAGCCAAATATATTTTATCTTCTAAATTTTCCAAGCCATGTAACATTCCAACAGAGGGAGAAAGGGACAAACACACCTGGGTCCTTTGCTTCTGATCCCGTCTTCTTATGAGGCGCACACATGGTGCTATGTTTAATCCTGCAATGGTCAAGGCTGAAATCCGGCTCTCGATATCAGAAATCTTAAAGCAACAGAAAAACAGGATTGGCAGGGAGAAAATACAGAAGGGGAAAATATTTCTTAAAAGTGTTAAGAATTTATAAAGACAAATCTGCTTTGATGTATGCTCATTCATTCATTCAACTTCTACCAAACACTTCTCTATCTAGTGTGTAGCAAGAAAATAAAACACAGGCCTTTCTGTATAAATTTAAATTTCTAGTTTGTTAGCTCTAGAGCATGTCAACAACCCCGTCAGAGTATGCCTAGGGATAAATGAAAGCCTGGGGGCGTGATGGGGACCCTGGCCCAGGGCCACCTGGCTCAGCATGGGGGGTAAGGAGTGGTCAGAAAGTCATAGGATTTATATGTCCTGTCATAGTCATTTATATGTCCTGCTTTCTTCTTCCATAACTTCGTGAATCCAAAACCACAGCACCAGGTTTTAGAAGGGAGGCCTGGCAGCCCCCGGTTCAAGTCCATCTCCTCCATTAAGAAGCCAACCAGCCTTGAGAAACTCATCCCCTCTCTGGGCATCATTTTCCTAATTTGCAACATGGGAAGGTCAAGAGAGAGCTCAGATTTTCTTCCAGCAGAGTCTGAATGCAGAAATGGAAAGTAAGAACCCACTTAGTGCCCAGGGAGAACCCTGGTCCTCCCCTGTCTCCAGAAATGAAGATATTGTCCCTGCTCTTAGAAAAGGGCATTATTATGTGCCAGGAACCATGCTTAGTGTTTTAAATACATGAACTCATTCATGTCTCAAAATAATTCTGTGAAATAAGTACCATTATCTTGGTTTCACAGATAAGGAAATGGTGGCTCAAAGGGATAAGTGATATACCCATCATCTCACAGCCAATCTGGGCAGTGCATGGAATTCATGTCAGTGGCCATGCTATTATCACATTGCCACAGTCTCAGAGGATGTGCCAACACCTGGTATGGGGGACACTGGAAAAGGCAGGGAAGGGCTAGCAGAGTCAAGGGAAGAGGTCAAGATTCTGCTGAGATGGTACATTCTGAGTGTTGTTAGGAAATCAAACAATAAGCTGATGGTAGACCCCAGCCAATGTGTGTGTGTGCTCCACACATGAGGGCTCCATTGCCTTCCAGCCCTCCGCATTTCAGTGCTACTCAAGACATATTTTAATTCTGCTGTCATTTACCGAGGGCTTCTTTGAACAGTCTACTGTGATAGGAGCTATAGGAGGTACACAGAAAGACTGAAGGGTCAGCAAATTTGGGAGATGTGTCCCCTACCCCTGAGGGGTGGCAGTCATGGTCAGAAAAGGAGGAGGAGGTAGGTGAAGGCCAAGTCTGTGGCATCTGGTAAGAGAATACAAGCTACCCAGTAGCCAGCCCCAGAAGGTGCCACTTGAGTCCTGCCCTTCCTGGTCCCCAGATGCCTTTCTGTTCTTAATCTTCAAATTTCACATTAAGAATTGCATTCTTTTGGTTTGTGAACCAATAAATTGCAGAAGCCTCTGAGAAAAGTTGCAGGCTAAGCTTTTACCAGTCATAAGCAACTGGTGTGGATTAGATGCTCACATTCTTCCCCGGAAGCAGTTTTGATGGAGAGCCTTGCTCAGAGGGCCCTAAGAAAGACAAGGTCAATGGGAAAGCAAGCTGCTGACCTCTTCATTTGTGGACTGTCAGATTCTGGAATAAGAAAGGGTTATTTTTTCAAGTTTTAGTCCATAGGACAAAGAACAAAGAAAGAAGAGGCTACTGAGGGCTGATTTTGCCTGTATCTTATCTCTATATATAATTAATATCCCACTTCAATTATGTCTCTATATAATTATGTCCCACTTCTAGAACTGCATGTCCAAGGAGCTATACATTTGCTAGAAGGGGATGACCAGTTCAGCTCTGAGTTTCCTGGAAGCCAAAGCCAAGAGCTCCATGTCCACAAGATCAAAGACCAAGTACTCAGAAGAACAGCTTTTCCTGATACTAAGAGTTAAGTGTTCTCCAGGAATCCTCATAGAGACAACTTTGCATGATGCAGTGGACAGCACCCTTAGCATGCTCTGCAAGGGTCATTCTGCAGTCTCTTTCAGTACTGGACAACAGCACTCTGTCTCAAAGGTAGACCCTAAGTTGATAGCATCCTTAGAAACTGTCCTAATATTACGAAGAACACAATTTAGCATATGTACCCTCCTCAGTGAGGACCCTCCTACCATCCTGCAAGAAATTCTCTGTGAGACTAGACTTTGGATGAGAACAGACAACAGGAGGTTGGAGACTTCATTCTCTGGCACCAGTTAGCCTGGTGGGGAGAATTTCTGCATACCTGGAGGTGCAGTTGAGATAATCCACAAAGCTGAAGGCAGGGTCAACAACCTCCCATGCAAGTTAAGGACACCTAGGCAAGTGCATGTATGCCTGAGGGCAGGACCAACACATTTCCCAGGAAACCACACAGCACAGACTGGATAAGAATGTGGGTTGTTTGCATAAAAACCCTAGAAGAAAATCTAGGCAATACCATTCAGGACATAGGCCTGGGCAAGGACTTCATGTCTAAAACACCAAAAGCAATGGCAACAAAAGCCAAAATTGACAAATGGGATCTAATTAAACTAAAGAGCTTCTGCACAGCAAAAGAAACTACCATCAGAGTGAAAAGGCAACCTACAGAATGGGAGAAAATTTTTGCAATCTACTCATCTGACAAAGGGCTAATATCCAGAATCTACAAAGAACTCAAACAAACTTACAAGAAAAAAACAACCCCATCAAAAAGTGGGCGAAGGATATGAACAGACACTTCTCAAAAGAAGACATTTATGCAGCCAACAGACACATAAGAATGCTCATCATCACTGGCCATCAGAGAAATGCAAATCAAAACCACAGGAGATATATCTCACACCAGTTAGAATAGCGATCATTAAAAAGTCAGGAAACAACAGGTGCGGGAGAGGATGTGGAGAAATAGAAACACTTTTATACTGTTGGTGGGACTGTAAACTAGTTCAATCATTGTGGAAGACAGTGTGGCGATTCCTCAAGGACCTAGAACTAGAAATACCATTTGACCCAGCCATCCCATTACTGGGGATATACCCAAAGGATTATAAATCATGCTGCTATAAAGACACATGCACACGTATGTTTATTGCAGCACTATTCACAATAGCAAAGCCTTGGAACCAACCCAACTGTCCATCAATGATAGACTGGATTAAAAAAATGTGGCACATATATACCATGGAATACTGTGCAGCCATAAAAAAGGATGAGTTCATGTCCTTTGTAGGCACATGGATGAAGCTGGAAACCATCATTCTCAGCAAACTATCGCAAGGACAAAAAACCAAACACCACATGTTCTCACTCATAGGTGGGAATTGAACAATGAGAACACTTGGATGTAGTAAGGGGAACATCACACACTGGGGCCTGTTGCGGGTAGGGAGCTGGGGGAGGGATAGCATTAGGAGATACACCTAATGTAAATGACAAGTTAATGGGGGCAATGCACCAACATGGCACATGTATACGTATGTAACAAATCTGCATGTTGTGCACATGTACCCTAGAACTTAAAGTAAAATAATAATTAAAAAAAAAAAAAAAAGAATGTGGGCTGTTTGGCGCAGTGGGTCACACCTGTAATCCCAGCACTTTGGGAGGCCAAGGCTGGTGGATCACTTGAGGTCAGGAGTTTGAGACCAGCCTGACCCATATGGTGAAACCCTGTCTCTACTAAAAATACAAAAATCAGCCGGACGTGGTGGTGCATGCCTGTAGTCCCAGCTACTCGGGAGGCTGAGGCAGGAGAATCACTTGAACCCAGGAGGCGGAAGTTGCAGTGAGCCGAGATCATGCCATTGCACTCCAGCCTGGGTGACAGAGTGAGATTCCGTCTCAAAAGAAGAAAAATAGAGTGTGGGCTATGAGGTCACAAAATTTGGGTTAAAATCCAGGTTTTATCACTTTCTAGGTATTTGACCTTGGATAAGTTTCCTCAGATATAAAAGGAGAATAGTAACAGTAGCTACCTTGTGGGGTTGCTGAAAAAATAAATACAATAATGTGGTAAAGCATTAAGGACAAATACCTGGTACAAAATAACGCTCACAGAATATTGGGGATTATTGATAATATTATTGTAATATTTAAAAATAAATGAAAAATTAATAGGCATACATTTAAACACATGGAAAATGGACATTTGGAACTCCAGAGTTTTCTGCCATAACAGTCTAGAAAAATGTGGAACGGGGAATAACTATCCAATAAAGGGGGAATAATTATCCAATAAAATCCTCCCAAACACCCGTAAATATTACTTCCTGTAAAATCATTCAAGAAGTATTTGCTACACAATGTAACAGAAAACAAGTGATTTGATTCTAGTTTATATAACTTTGACAATAAATTGATTAAGTCTTGGGTGAAATTTATGGAAAATAACTTTTTTTTGGAGAATTGCTGTTCAGCCATTCTTAGTGGTAATGGTCAACAGGGCCATCTATCTGATGAGCTCATTTCTAGTTCACAGCATTGAACCATCCACAGAATGGAGAATTGTGCCCTTTCATTCTCTAGAGTGGCTGATGATGTCAGGAGTTGTAATTTTGACTCAATAAAGTATTTACTTTTAAAATAATTATCGCCTGAGATTGTCATCTTCTCTGTGAAATGAAAATAAAATCTCAGGGCCCCCAATTCACTATGCCAAAGGGAGAAGTTTGGAGGCTGAGTCACAACCCCTTCTCCCTGCCCCCCAAAACTGGCTTTCCTTTTGTTCCTAAACTGATAGCTACAGATAGAAGGCCACATGTCTTCACAGCTTCCATCACCCTGACAATGGAAATTAACAGCTTATCTTCGTGGGTACAGGACAAGAGGAGACTAGAAATTGTCCCCTCACTCACCTGAAAATGAATGCGTATTTGACTGCTTCCTCTACTCTCTGTTTACTTTTACTCTATCTTATGTAAAGCACAGATTTACTGAGTGCAAGATGAATACATAATTGACCATTCCCTTTACCCCTCCTTCTCATGTGCAATGGGCAGATTCACAAGAATGTCACCAAACCCTCCCTCTTTCCCTCCATCCCTTTCCGCTCCTGCCCACTTTTCCCCTTTAAATATTGAAACCCTCAAAATCCTGTTTGGAAAAAGTACGAGCCACAGATACTACTGTGGTTTCTGTCTCTTTTTTAATTTTCTGGGTGCATCCTCAATCTTGGCCAAAAACAAAACAACAACAACAAAAAACACCCTCTAAAATGACAGAGACTCACTTCAGTCAGTTTCTTTGATTTATGTCTCTATCCAAATATGGTTTCTGTTGACCACAGTTCTCCCAATGATTCAGTTTTAAGATGCAGGATCTATCTCAGTGGCTCACGTCTGTAATCCCAGCACTTTGGGAGGCCAAAGTAGGCGGATTGTCTGAGGTCAGGAGTTCAAGACCAGTCTGGCCAACATGGTTAAACCCCATTGCTACTAAAAATACAAAAAAAAATTTAGCTGGGCATGGTGGCATGCACCTATAACCCCAGTTACTTGGGAGGCTGAGGTGGGGAATTGCTTGAACCCGGGAGGTGCATGTTGCAGTGAGCCGAGATTGTGCCGTTGCACTGCAGTCCAGCCTGGGTGACAGAGCAAGACTCTGTCTCAAAAAAAAAAAAAAAAAAAAAAAAAAAAAAAAAAAAAATATCAGCAAACCAGGGGTCTATACTGAGCTTAAGCTGCAGAGACCAGTGTCTCTCAAACTTGAGTAACACATGGAGCCCTTTTAAAGAAAAAAATTGTCATGGGTCCCGAGAATATATCTGCAGACCCCAGTTTGAAAATCAGTGGCTTAATCCATGGGCAATTTTAATTTACAGAGTCAAAGGCTACAGGAATGTCTATGAAAACTTCAAACAGCCATATTCACAAAGTTATAAGACTATGTCAGTCAGTTCTTAAATAGCTGTATGTAAATCCTGCCTCCTCCTCATGAAAAATATTGTCCTGAGAAATGTATGCTTCCAATTTCCTTCATTTATTCATCCCATTTTTATTGTGTGCTATGTCTGTGCCAGGTATTGTGCTAGGCACTGGAGTTTCATTTTAAGCCACACAGTTATAGTTCTATTCTCATGGAGCTTTCAGTCTATAATGGGGAATATTATTTAATATTATTGCTTAATAAGTAATCAACAGTATGATAAGGGTCAGAAAAGGATGGTCTTGGAGTGGAATGGAAACCTGTGTAGTAGAGAGACCTATGTATGGGTCAGGAAATTTCTCAGAGAGGAAACTGGTATAAGGTTTAAAGGGCAGTCCAATATATTATTAAGGCTTTAACTTGGGGGAGAAGAGGACTACACTTTTAAAGGGAGAATTTGGTGGAATTCATCTGGAAGGACCATATCCATGCAAACATGCTGGAGATGATGGGAGCTGATAGATACAATGGCTTTAAAGTGATTCTTGTAGAACATGGGGCTTCCTCTTTCACCCTGCAGGACCCATGTGGGCAGAGAGGAGAGTTCTCACCTGGAGTTCAGCATGGTGGACTTGGGCTGCAGCCGTGGCCACCTGGTCCTCCAGATCCGCCAGATGGGTCTCATCAGTGCCGCTGTGGATGCAGCGGGCGGCATCTTCCAGCTCAGTCAGCTGGCTCTCCAGTCCATACACAGTGCCTGCTGCCAGGTATACCTGTAGAGAGAGTGCTGCATTTGAGTTCAGGTCTGCAGACCTGGGACTCGTTGGGGTCCCTTGAGGGGACCCCAGCAATTCAGAGGAGTGAGAGAGAGAACTGGGCTTAACATGGCAGGGGGAATGTTATTTTTATAACATTTATGAACATTCTTCACACTTAAATGTGTGAGGTCTTGACACCCCTCACTGTCAACCACACCTTCCCTCTCCCACAAACTTTCCTGTACGAAAAAGCATTTTAAAGTTGCTTTTGTTCAAATAGTGCAAAATACATGACATCAGCTATGCAAATTGTGTATTGGTCCAGTGACTATAAAAATGACTATAAAGAAGAAACAAAGAGAAACACTCATGATGGAGTTTTGCCAACACAACTTTTGTTTAGCATTTAGTATTTGAGAAAGAATTCAGAAAACATGAAAGAAGGGAAATAATTTAAAATAATTACAAATTTTGAGTGAATTCTCTGATTAATTAGCTTCTGCATGCTTCAGTGAGGTTAAGGGAATTAAATAAACCTGAAGTTTGTAGTTGAAAAATATTTCTTAGAAAATAGTGTGATGTTAAGAGAAGCATGTTGAATCTATTTATCTGTCAATTAGGACAATTTTTGAGAGCTATTAAAAATAAGAGAGCAAGTCTGATAAAGAAATTTAAGAAAAAGAAACATTTTTTACTTACAAGTTTATAAGGTTATTCCCATAAAAGTGATCAAGGTAAAATCCTTGAAATAACTCAGACTAAGTGGTGTGGGCCAGAGTGAATGAAACACATACCCCCTCTCCCTAATCAATAATGTGATGAAGCAACCAACAACACAAGAAATGAGATGTATCTAAAGAAAGTCATTACTTAAAGAGAGGTTCTTGAGGTTTAATCAACATATATAAAATCCTAAACCTGTAATCACAGCAATTTAGAGTTGATTTGAATGAAACACATGGCCAAGACTTTAACAGTTTCCTGAACTTGGGTTAAGAATACAGAAGAGTTGAAGACAAGTCAAGAGTTCAGGTACACAAGTTATGCTCCTTCCTTCCTTCCTTCCTTCCCTCCTTCCCTCCTTCCCTCCTTCCTTCCTTCCTTCCTTCCTTCCTTCCCTCCCTCCCTCCCTCCCTCCCTCCCTCCCTCCCTTCCTTCCTTCCTTCCTTCCTTCCTTCCTTCCTTTCTTCCTTCCCTTCACTTAATGACGCTGTGTTGGTGAGGGAAAGAAGCCTGAGATGTTCTCACTCTGTCAATTCCTTGGCGTGATTCACTCATCTGTTTTAAAACTGGCAATTTTACAAAACATTTCAAGGTGGAACAAAGGCAGGTACAGGTTTGATGAAAGCAAATTTGTGCACCATCACCAGACATAATTACCTGGGCTGTGGGAGCTTTCAGCACTGATTGGCACAGACGATGTCACATCAGATGATTCACCAGTCATACAGGGGCCATGAATCAAATGTCTGATGGGAATTGCCATACTTCAGTTTATCTTTTGTTTTATATTTCTTTATCATATGTTGAATATGTAATTCTGTTTCATACAGAGAAATTCTGTTTCTAAGAGATCCTCACAATTTAATCATAGCCATTTATTTTTGTTTTTAAACAGGAAATGGTTCTTTGTCAAGTGAAAGAAATGATAAATATTTCAAAGGTATTTGAGTGAATAAATTATTCAAATAATGTATCACAAAATTTCTGAAGTTGAAAAACTTCCCTTTAGAGGGTAAAAATATAATTGGGGGTGGGGAAAAGGGGGATAACCAGAGAGAGAGAGAGAGAGAGAGAGATGTTTGAAGTTTATTATACTTTTTTATACTTTCTCCTATCTACACCAAAAAAAGTAAATTTATTTTAATAAGAATTTAAAATATAAATCTACAGTTTTACACAGTGAAACAACATTTGGAGTTATTTAAGTGAAATAATTTAAGCATGGCAATGGTTAAACAGAACCTAACATAACTAAGGTCTTGGAACCTTGATTTTAGCAGAAACATGCAAAACTCAATGTCATCACACCCTGGGATGTGCATCAACCTGACTGCTGTTTACATCTTCAACATGTTCATTCCCTAATGTTCCTTTTTTTTTTCCTGCCAAGACAAAGCAAGATGAAAAAGCTCCAAGCCCTCAGCAAGGCCAGAATGTTCATCTTTTACTCTGTGTTCGCTAAAAGCCTACTTTCCTGGCACCAGGAGGAAGAATAGATTTAGTGGTTTGGCACTGATACCGGCTGAACAGGAATTTACAGCCAAAATGATGGTGCCTAAAGGACTGGAGGAGAATGATGATGATGATGGTGGGGATGATGATGATGTGATGACAGCATTAATTTATAGAGTCAGTGGCTGAGCCAAGGGTTTTATGTGACTTATATATGCTCATAGCAAC
This sequence comes from Macaca thibetana thibetana, assembly GCF_024542745.1. Classification (NCBI taxonomy): domain Eukaryota; kingdom Metazoa; phylum Chordata; class Mammalia; order Primates; family Cercopithecidae; genus Macaca; species Macaca thibetana. The sequence continues at coordinate 94,410,585 of NC_065579.1, read as the reverse complement.
CCTTGAGGTAGATACTATTGTAATAATTGTGTTCAAGACGAGAATTTTTATGCTCTAGGAAGGTTTAGTGATTTTCTGAGGTCTCAGCTGGGGACTGGTGGACCCTAGAAGTGATCTCAGAAGGGCTGAAGCTAGTTCCCTTGCCTTTATCCTCCTTGCCCTATGATGCTGTGATAATCTCAGTTGGAACGTTATAACATTTTGCATTTCAGATTTTAACATAAAGGTACTAGAGTTACTATGGTTACAGATGGATATGATATTGGCTCTGTTGCTGGCTTGAAATAACAAAAGGTAACATGCTATATGATGAAAATGTTATTCTAGCTTTATAAAACATAACCCATTTGAAAAATGTTCACTTGGACTTGCTTGGTAAGTTAAGGTCCACTTTTGGTGAGAACTATGGTTACCATGTCTGAGTAATCTATGACCCCTTCAAACTCTAGTCATTGATGCCTATGATTGCATTCACTGACTCTCAGTTCAACAAGGCTTTCTCAAAGTGGTTCAAGGCATAAGAATAGGTGTTTCCTTAATGAAACACTTATTTGTGATTAAATTCTCTAGAATAAAGAGTGTTAAACAGATTTCTTTACTGCAGGTCTTCCGAGAGGCTTTAATGTGCTAATATGTATCTCAATTTTCCTAGAAAGAGTATGCAAGCTTCCAAGACTTATTTGACCTTAGAGCATCTTGTTGGACTTGACTTCCATGAAATATACTTTAGGGGACTAATGTATTTCTTTCCTTGCACTCTGAGGGCAGAGAACCACCTGAGTAACCATGATCATCTCCACAAGTTCTAGTGCCACATCCTCTTTGGTGCTGTGAGGGTTGTAGGAGAGCTTTGGGAAAGAGGACCAACATCCTCTGCATGGACCTGGATTCAGTGGCAGAGCTGGGCTCCCTGTAGTGCAGGTCTGCTGTGTCTGCTGCCACTGGTTGTATACTCCATGGGCAATGTGGGATGGAGCTAAAAGGGAAGTTGGGTTTGCCCTCCACTCCCTCTGAGGCTTGGGATTATGGGTTACTTACAACCCTGCATACATCCTCAAGGTGGCAGTCCTACTATTCACACCACAGGTCTGAGAATGCTCATGCTAGTCATTCTCTGTTGACCTTCTAGGTCCATTTTCTATCCTTCTTTGTCCTGCCCTGTTTCCTGGGAGGCTGACCTATTTGGACTTCATCACCAGGGCTTCCTGGCTGTCTGGGATTGGTTTGGTCAGTGGAGATACCACTGTCTGGGACTGGTAATTGCTTCCTTTTATTGCTACTATTCCACCCTCAGCATCCCATAACCTTGCCCACACCTGAGTCCAGCTACATTCCAACAGGTACAGCAGAGCTCTTCACAGCAAGAGTTTAAAATACCTAGAGACCAAGACATTCAGCCCAAGGACTTGAGCCCCCATTGCGTGCTGCTGTGGAGGCTGGGATTAGTCCTAGGTTGTTTCTGCCTTTAGGGGAGACAAGAGCTGATTTCACAGCACTAACACCAGATAGCAGGTGAGAAGTGTCAAAGCTGAGAGACAAGATAATTCTCAAATACCCATGCCCTCTGCTAATTAAGGGGGTTAAGGCAGTTCATGAAAACAGGAGATTGGATATGTAAATGCCGATGTTTCTTTACCTTATGTAGCTCTGAAACCTTCAGAAGTATTTTTATTTTTTTTCTTTTTTCCCATTTTGCTCAGGACCCGTTGTGTCCCTCAAGGAAAGAGATGTCACAGTAAAGATGATCTGAGGTCCTGGGGAGATCCTTTCTCTTCCCCCCCATTACAAAAGCCACACAGGCGAAGCTAGTGTAACTGGGCAGAGCTGTGAGTCTTCAGAGGTATTTTTAAAGGTGAACATTCTCAACCAAATGTTCTTTTTCTCCCCCTGAGTCCTGTCCTGTGGTAACCAATGTTCAGAAAGCAAGAATAGTGTCACCGTTTCTATTTCTGACAGTCCCTAGGTTCCCTAGCACAAAGGAGAACAGCGGAGGAGTGCAGGACTGTTCTTTATTCTGAAGACCAACAAAAGCCATGGTTTAATGAGATCAGCTGCGCCCAGAGGACAGTTTAAGAACCACCCTGGCTTCTCCCACTGCTCAGCTGAATTCCATCCGGGAGCAGCAGAGCGAGGCAACCCGCCCGTGGCTCTGTGATCTGTTGAATTAAAGAGACGAAGAAGAGTCCTCCTTTCCCTGACTCAAAAGCTCATGAATTCAAAAGAATATAGATGGGGTTTCTTCTGAGGTTAAATTTAAAAAGCTGAAGGATGGGGGAAGGGAAGGAGGAGGAAGAACGCAGTTAACTCTTTGGGAACAGGAGAGGCATGAGGGATGCAGAACAGGGGAGCAGTCACCTACAGACTGGGCCTTCCAGCCTTGGTCCCTGCTGGGGCTTCTGACATCTTCAGTCTGTGAGTAAGTGGACATATTTTAAATCGAAACTGTTAATGAACCCAAAGGAAAAAAAAACATAACTTACAATTAAAGGATCTTACAAGATGAAAACTCCAATAAGGCCATTGCATTCTTTTCAACATGCTCCTTGGAGGTAAAAATAAAAGGGCAGGATATCTTTGTTTTAAGTGTGCTATGAAAACTGACCATTTTCATTTAAACCAGATATTTCACACACTTTTTCTGATACCATACTTTGTAAAAAATACATTCATTTGCTAGTGAACCATGTCTTTAACCTTTTCAATTCTGTGTGTCCAGGATCAGGGCCATCTCAGGACTCAGCTATGTTAGAGACACATTTAAAGAACAGAGACCCTGTGCATGAGAAGTCAAGCAGTTCTTTTTAAAAGGGGTTTCATTCCTCTGGTGTAGTCATACATCAGCTAAACATTCACCAAGTGCTTCCTCTGTGTCAGGCTCTGGGTGGTGGACTGGGGCTAGGCTACAGAAATAAAAGGTGGTAAACCCTGTTCTGCAGGAATTTATATATCTCATTCCCAATCTGGGGGTGATTTTGCCCTGCCCCAAACCCTTAACATTTGACAATGCCTAGAGACAATTTTGACTGTCACACTGGGAGGGTGCTGCTGCTAGCAGTTAGTGGGTAGAGACCAGGGGTGTGGACAAGTATCCTGTGCACAGGACAGCCCCCACACGAAGAATTGCCTAATCCAAATGTCAATAGTGCCAGCCTAATGGGAGATGGATGAGTGAACAGAAAAGATGGAAAGTGTGAAAAGTGATCAGACAGATACATGCATAGGTTTTATGGGAGCCCACAGGGAGAGAGTCTTCAACTTTTAAAGTGAAACAAGCATATATATATATATATATATATATATATATGTAATTTTATTCATAGAGATGGGATCTCACCATATTGACCAGGCTGGCCTCAAACTCCTGGCCTCAAGCAGTCCTCCCATCTTGGCCTCTCAAAGTGCTGGGATTACAGGCGTGAGCCACCACACCCAGCCTGCAGTTAAACATTTTTCATTTCTTATTGTTTCAACTTTTATCAAAAAATACTTCAGGCTGGGCATAATGGCTCATGTCTGTAATCCCAGCATGTGGGAGGCCAAGGCAAGAGGATCACCTGAGGTCAGGAGTTTGAGACCAGTCTGGGCAACATAGCAAGACCCCATTTCTGCTTTAAAAAAAACACTCTAATAACAATTCCTGATTTCTGGGAACAGCATTCATTAGAGCACCTCAAAAGCACAGTTGACTTTGCAGGAGCTGGCATTACCTAACTTGATTTGATATCAACTTCATGGCAAGAGCCATGCCAACTACTCATGGTGACTACAGCTTGAGTGTCCAAATTTCTCAGTGTCACCCTTGGTCTGGAGTACTGGAAAATTCTTATCCTCAGCTATTTCCTGAAATACTCAGTGATCATGAATATTTACCTGTAAAAATTTATTACACTGTTTATTTCATCACAAATCAGAAGGACTGAAAAATCCATTACTAGCAAATATCCCTATTAGGCCAAACCAAACATACAACTCCTCAAGTGGCAGTGAGAGCTTTCCTGAACTCTGAAGTTATCACTCACACCCACCCCGCCTCCAGGCCAGGTGCCTCTTACTTGACAGCCAAGAATTTTTCTTCTCTTTGAATGGAAGGGGGAAATTACAAAGTCCTTTAACCTAAACATAGTCATGCTTTGCTAAACAATGAGGATATATTATTAGAAATGCAAAATTGTGTGAACATCATAGAGTGTACCTATGCAAACCTAGATGGTATAACCTCCTACACACCTAGCCTATTGCTCCTAGGCTACCGCATGTTATTGTACTGAATACTGTAGGCAATTGTAACACCATGGTAATTATTTGTGTATCTAAACATAGAAAAGGTACAGTAGAAATACAGCATTATAATCTTATGGGACCACCACTGTTGTATATGTGATCCGCCATTGACCAAAACCTTATTATACAGCACATGACTACAATTATATTTGCGAATACCTTTTAGGCGTACAAACTAAATGGAATTGAATCTGAAGAAAGGTAAATGTAAGCACTGTCTTCTCCTCCCTTCCCCAAGTACATTGATTTTGCCTTCAGAGATGTACAAGTTTCCACAGGGAACCAGCTGACTTGGCTGATGGTCTTTAACCCTTCTAAATGTTGAAACAGATTGTGAGCACCTTCCCCTTCATCCCCTTCCCCCTTTCCAGACATCTGGTAGATCTCACCTTCTTTCCCTGTGACCCTGACTCTGAGGCATGGCTTCCTTCAGGCAGAAAAGGACCTGGCACCAGGGAAAGCCCAGCTACGTAAGTCAGGGTCCTCAGAAGAAGCAACAAGTAAAAACAGGATGAATGAGGCAGATGAGTCTTCTGGGCCACTCTGCCTACACTTCTGTAAAAATGGATGATTTTCAATAAATCAATACTAATTTTTCAATTTTTCAATACCAATAGGACTTGTTTTATTTCCTTTCTTTCTCAAGTGTCTTTCTCTTGAAAGCAGCAAATGCATACTTGTTCCAGGATGAGAGACAGAGCTAAGAGTGTGTGTTATTAAAGTTGGAACCACTTTTAACAACCCATTCTTTAGTGAATTTTAATGGGATCATTTTAGGAGTTGGCTGATGACATGCCTTTCAAATACTAATAAGAATAGCCAACATTTATGTGTACTTTTTTGCAAGCATTATGCTAAATGTTTTATTTCCAAAGAGGAAATGTAATTTTGAATATAGTTGATGTTAGGCATTTTCCTCTTGATTGGCAGATCCACTAGCAGTGGTTGGTTAGCATCCTTATTGGGGAGCATAGGAATTGGGGAGGGGGAAATGATGGCAGTCTGAGGTCTAAATATGGTCAGAAGGTAATACAGTGGAGTCTTACTCAGTTCCCAGAGTGCTTGGACAATTTTGGAGTGGAGTGTGTTAGGCTCAGAAGAAAGACAGTGGGCTTCTTGTTGCTAATGGCACAAGGAGACTTGGGTGATTCATTGGAAACATAAATTACATATGATTGTGTTGTTATCTTTTTTTTTGAGACAGAGTATCACTGTGTTGCCCAGGCTGGAGTGCAGTGGCACCATCTTGGCTCACTGCAACCTTCGCCTCCTGGGTTCAAGCGATTCTCTTGGGTCAGCTTCCCAAGTAGCTGGGATTACAGGCGCCTGCCACGATACCCAGCTAATTTTTGTATTTTTGTAGAGATGGGGTTTCACCATGTTGGCCAGGCTGGTCTCAAACTCCCAAACTCAAGTGATCCGCCTGCCTCAGCCTCCCAAAGTGCTGGGATTACAGGCATGAACCACAGCACCTGACCAGATTGTGTTGGTATCTTAGAGAAGCAGAGAAGACCAGTTGTAGTAACTTCAGTTCTTTTGGCAACCACTTCATCCCCTGTAGCGGCATTGGCAATACCTGGATCCCCTTGGATCTCTTTTATAGTTTCTCTATACTCTTCTCCCTGCCCACCAAGCTTTTATTCCTAGCAGCCCATATCTATACAGGGGACTGCCTTTGGGCTACTAGAGACATTGCCTGCGTGCAAAGAGACTGAAGTGCCTGCTGGTTGTAAGAAGGGTCAGTTCTTTTGCCCTAGGTCAGGACAACTCTGAGGTGCAACTTCTACTCCAGAGCTCTCTGCAGGATCAAGCTAAAGCTCCTCTTTGTGTAAGATCATGTCCTTGCTTGGATTCTTCCCTTTCTCTTACTTCCCCATTCCCTTACTAGCTTCCCTTGGGAGCATTCCCTAATAAGTAACATGCACACAAATCCTCATCTCAGGGTCTGCTTCTGGGGAATCCAACCTAAGGTCCTTCCTGAGAATGTATTTGCTATGGTGGTAGTGGTGTGTGTATCCTTGCACTCTTCATGATAAGCTACAACTTCATCAGCTTCTTCTTCACACACATTCACCTTAGACAGGGCACCTCCACACCCTCTTACATTTTCTTCCAGGGAAGTCAGCTGCTCATCCAGTCTCACTTGGTCTGTCCCACGAGGAAACGTCCCCTTCTCTCTGTCAGGAGGGACTTGTGGGGACTCCCAGGGCCCTGTAGATCCTGCTATCAACTCCTCTGTGGCATTGATGACTTTCAGGACTTCTGTGGAGATGTTGCAGAGAGAAACAGCAGAAAACTTCTGTTTGGTCCGATAACAGAAGGGGACAGAAGACAAGAACAGCACATTAACAATGACACAGAAATTCTATGTTATCATGACACTCATCATCATGAGGTTGATTCTGTAATTCCACACACAAACACCAATGTGCCGAGGAATGAGATTAAACTAGACACAGCAGAAGAGAACTGAGGGGAGGCCTGATTTGACTTTGCCTAGTTTCTGTGACTCATAATAAATTATTTCAGATTCTTGGGGAGGGAAGGAGGAAGGAGTGCTAGAGTGGAAGCTGTATGTCCTCTGCCCACTGCTGGTAGTTTAATATCTCTTACCTTATTTGCTGAATAATATTATACTTCATCAGCAAAACTTAAATCTCAGACTGAAGTGTGGTCCAGTGGGTAGCTTTCTGGACTGGCATTTAAGAGACCTGGGCTCCAGTTCTGGCTCTAAATTCACCCAGTTATGGGAGCTTGGCCAAGTTATTTCTCATTTCTGGAACTCATTTTTGTCATTTGTACAATGAGGGTACTAGAAAGAATTTCTCTGTAGTTTCTTGATAGACAGTGTATTAGCTCACACACCTATTTTCAAGCCCATTCTCTCTTGCTGTCTTCTACCATGGGGGTGAACAGGAAAATACTCAATTTTCCTGCTTCCCTTGCAGCTAGGTATAGTCTTGTGACACAATTTTAACTAGTGAGTCCACAGGGAAAGACTGAGGAGTTTCTAGATAAGCTTTTGTTTTCCTAATCAGGGGAATTGGTGCATCTAATGTTCCTCTCTTCCTCCCCACTTATTTCTGCCTTAAACATAGACATGCAGCTTATGAGCCAGCAGAATTGAAGAAGAATGCCAAACCTCCAAGTGAGATGGGGCAGAAAGACTGAAGGAGCTTGGACTCAGAGAGCACTGGTTTGGGTGAACCACTGGGAGTCATCACCTGCCTCTGAATACCATGTTATGTGAAAAAAGATCCCCTATCTGTTGAAGCCACTGTTGGCCAGGTTTTCTGTTATCTGTGGCTGAACGTATTCCTGACTGACACAGGTCACTTCCAGCTTTTACATTCAAGGTTCAAAATTACAATCAATCCGGATTTGGGCCAACGTCATTAATGGAGCAGAGGCACATCAATCCCAAAGAATTATCTGCATTTTGAGTTCATCTGAACATATAGCATCATGCAATAAGCTGGAGATCACTGTTGCTTGGCAGTCATGGTTTCCATCTACAAACAATTTTGCTTATCTCATCATACCATTTGTAAATTAGAAGTTGAATACTGCTCACAGGCATATTTCGTGTGACCAGTAAAATGTTTGGCAAGATATGCCTTTCTAAGGTATCTGTCTGACCCATACAATCTTGACCAAAATGTTAATGATAGCTATGACTTGATTTTGCAAAATTTGTTCCTCCGAGTGGATTCTATTTTAGGTTTTGTCTCACTAGAGAAGGTTTCCGTTGGCCCTCCCACTTCACTAGAGAAGCAAAGGGGCTAAGTGACAAATTAGTGGCTGAGTCTATAGTCCAGAAGCTGACTCTGGGCTTCTACACTGAGGCACATGGTCTCACACCTGTCAAGCCATTCTGGGGTGAGGACACATGTGCCAGAGGGCTCCTCTTTAGCCTTAGCCTGTCTATTCCACAATAGCTGCTTGACTGACCCAATGGCCATGTTTCTGTTGGTTCAGGGGGCTTTGCTACATACCAAAAAGGTAGGGTCTGGGGTCCCAGGGGAATGAGATAGAGGGGAGGTGATACAGACCCACCAGAATAAGGGTAATGTCCAAGAGAACAGCCAGAGCCAAGTCTTCACCTTAGGAAAAATGTGCAGAGGATGTCCCCCACTTTTCAGGATCCTGTAGCTTGGTGTGGGAGATTTTGGAGACAAATTGGGCTCAAAATAATTTTGGCAAGAACCAGCTACCACTGCATAAGCCTGTTTCAGAAAGGGCAACATTGTATGCATGAAAGCGGATTTGTTACCCTTTTATTAGGAATAAAACGTGTTTAGAAAGATTGCCCCTTATTTGGTAGACACAGTGCCTTTGTAGATCTTTTGAAAAGAAAGATATATGACCAAGGGATTCAGAAAAAGAAGTTAGACCATAGCATGAGGGAGGGGAAAGCAAAAATTTACACAAATTTCCAAACAGCACAGGGCATTAAAGGTCCAAGGTATTAATGGAAAGGACTTAAGAGATGCTTAAACAGAAACAGTGAGATCTGTATCCTGACTTCAACTGAACATACAATCAAAAGGGTAAGTTGGCCAACAATACTGTTTGACCATCATTGTTTTATTCCATCTATAAACAGCCTTGTTTATTCAGTCATGAGAGTTGTAAGCTTGAAGGCAAATATTACCCATGCTTTTTGGCCTAGAATACCTCCTGTGAGATATGCACTTCCCAGTTCTCTGTACTCCCCACAGTTCATTCTACATCTTTATTGGGACCCTATGGTGTGCCAGCTCTGTTGCAGGTGCTGGGATAAAGCAGTGAACAAGAGGGATGCAGTTCCTGCCCTCATGGCATACCTTTGGCCCTACCCATCCACTTGTCACATTGACTTACTGTCTTGGCCTCTCAAGGCATTTGCATTTTCCCTTAAGTCAGAGTGAGGAGTCCCAGGTAGCTGGGCACCACAACTTCACCTGGAACACCTGAGGTCTGCTTAAAGACCTGGACCATTTCAGCTTCCAGCTGGCAGAAGTGACGGATCAGGCCAGGCGTGGGGGCTCATGCCTGTAATCCCAGCACTTTGGGAGACTGAGGCAGGTGGATCACCTGAGGTCAGGAGTTTGAGACCAGCCTGGCCAACATGGTGAAACCCTGTCTCTATTAAAAATGCAAAGATTAGCCAGGTGTGGCGGCGGGCACCTGTAATCCCAGCTACCTGGGAGGCTGTGGCAGAAGAATTGCTTGAACCTGGGAGGTGGAGGTTGGAGTGAGTTGAGACCCGCCATTACACTCCAGCCTGGGCAACAAGAGTGAAATTCCGTCTCAAAAAAAAAAAAAAAAAAAAAAGGAAAAAAAGAAGTGACTGAACAAAAATTATATGAAAACTGGAAAAGATCTCTTCATTGGTTAGTGTCCTTATTTTCTCTCCACTGGGAAATGCAAACTGGAATCCACAGTAATTTCCCACCTGTAGGGAATCAAGTGTTTCTTGTCTGTTCCCTAGGAATGGGCTGTTTGCTTGGACCTGGGGGTGGGTATGGACCATGCACCTACTGGAAGTTGAGATAACTTGGATTTCAATAGCTATATGACAGGGTCAGGGCACCTAACCTCCCTGTTCCTTATTGTGCTCACTGGCCAGTGAAAGATCAGCTTTCCTACTGGGCTAACAGTGACTTGTAATGTAAATGTCCTGTTCCCTGCCCAGTCTAGGGAAAAGTGAAAAGCACCTCCTACAACTATGTTAAAAAAGTACATTTAGGTTTGATCAGATGAAAAGCTGGTGGAGATTCAGAGGTGGCTGACAGAGAGCCCTGTATGTGGGAGAAATGAAAAGCTAAAGGATCCTACCTATTTCTACTGCTTGCAGCCCCAGAGGGATGAGCTGAATGGCACAAATTGCGAGTTGAGAGCCCAGACAGAGCATGCCATTGTGGTAGCTGACTTTCTCCAGATATTAATCATAAGGGAGATCAAATATGGGTTTTACGGTAGCAAATGAGGGAGGAGTGAAAGCATGGAGAGAGTCAGCTGACACAATAGGAGGCTTTGCAGAACAGGGAAGTGGGTCTCAAGACACTTGCAGCTAAGGGACCCACAGACGATGGAATGAAAATGGCTGGTAAACCCATGTAACAAAATTCAACCTTCTAGTGAGCAAAGAAATGCAAATTAAATAACACATTTATTAGATACCAGATACACGCACAATTCTCTTTTTTTTAAAATGCCAACTGTATGCCAATATGCCTTAGTGCAGGTAGCATGTGTTGAACTTTGAGCTGTTGACCCACCGTAAGATGTGGATCTGTGCTCTGAGGCAGCCATGCTCTTGGTGTCCTGCTGACTGATGCTCACCTCTGAGAGCCCAAGTGTCCACTTCTAGGGTTCACTCTGTGTCACAGCCCCATGCAGAACACCAAATCTATAATGTCAGCTTCACAACCAGCGGGGCTGAAACAGTCCGCCACTTGGGGCACAGAGAGTGAGGAGAAGCACACTGGTGTTGCAAGCCCACCACAGAGCCACGAGGGCAGAGGAATAGGAAGGTAAGATCTGACTCCTCCCAACCTGAGATGGAGTTTCCTCAATTGCTCATTAACGAGGTAGTGAAACTGCTGTCAACCTCCGTGAAAACTCAGGCTCCCAGCTCAACTCACAAATGACACAGTGCTGAAGCAGGCCTTTATGACAGTCATTTGCCATGCCAAGGTCGCAACCCCACCTCAGTGGCTGTTTCAGTGGTCCCAATAAAGATGACCAATTGTGCAATTCATCCCAACTGTATCGTTTCTTTCCTCTAGGGAATGTAGGCAGAGTAAGACTGTTTTTTTTTTTTTTTTTTTTTTTTTTTTTTTTGTCTGAGGACCCAAATACACTTTACCTTAGCAGTCTCTCTGTCTTGTGCTTATATGCTTTCTCTCCATATAAAAATGTGTTGCTATAAACAAATTTCTACTCTATGTACTCTTCCCTATCAGCTGTTTTTCAAAGACATAGAGAATGCAAGGTGTTGCCACGGGAGATCTGAGCCTGTAGAATTCTAAAGGAGAAAATATTTTCATCTAAACATTAGATACATCTGCTCGTTAGCAATCTTTGTAAATTCTCCTGAGATTTTCCCAGTGTCATCATTCATTTCTAAGCTTTGTGTTGCACAGAAAAATGCAAATTCATTTCAAGCTGGAATAATCAGGAATGCTCTTTACCAGAATATCTTACTCTTGTGAATGAGTGAGCAGCAAGAGTGTGTTCTAATAATCGGATGTCTGGCTTCGTGGAGAGACACAACTTTGGAATTAAAGAGGGGGGATTCCAGCCCCAGCTTGACCCTGGAGCATGTGTGTCTGTGTGTCTGTCTCAGCTGGGTTCAGAGAGTCAGCTTCTGGCTGTGTGTGATGAGCTGTCCTGTGCCAGAGGTCCTGGGTATCTATTTATGTGACTTGATATAAGTCTTGATATATTATAAGGTGGGCAGAAAGGCTTTCAGGATAAAAGGATGTGTACATGTGCCTGGAGCGGAAGAGAGATTTTCCTAGCTCCACCTCAGGGGCTGTTCTGACACCTATAACAAGAACAAGAGCAAAAAGGCAAAACAGGCAGACGCTGAAGGGACACTGGCACTCACACTTTTGAGAGATAGGGAAGCATACAGTATGATCTGGGTTCATGGTCAGCCAAGAAACAGAGGCAGTGGCGATGGGACTGCCACTTTAGGGTCTTGTGAAGGGCCTCCTTACCCTTTAGGGATAGCAGGCACCTGACTTAGGGCCCATCATTCCTTTAGGGGTCCATGAAAATATTTTAATTTCTTTTAAAATTAAAAGAAAAAGAATGAATCTTTGCACCAGGAACATGTTTTGATATATATTAGTATATTTATACCAATACAGTTGTAAAATATGATTTTTAAATGTGTTTTATGGAGGAACAGGCCCATAAAGGCACAAGTGCTTGGTCCCAGCAAAGCCACACACTGGCGCTTGTCTCGCTGATCTGGAGCCCCTCTGTGAGAAGGCACCTGGGCAGGACCTGGCTCCCATGGTGGTGGCGCAGCTGCGGCCTGGTGAGGCCTGTCCCTCAGGGCTCTGCCAGCTCCAGACATCCATGGGGGCCCTGAGTGGGTTCCTCCAAGAGGGCTGTACATGAATACATGGCAGACTCCTCCTCCAAGACTCCCCAAAATAACAGAGGGAGACAATTGGGGGTGCTGTGGTCTCCTACTGCGGACTTATCCTAATGAAACTTCCTTGTTTGCACATACAGGCCCATGAGGCCGGGGAAATTCAGCTTACACTGTCCGTGTGACTTTGGGCAAATACTTAACCCCTCTGCGCCTCCATTGTAAAATGGATATAACATCATCTAGCTCAAGAGGCTTTCAAGAAGATTAAATTAGATGGCATGTGTCAGGTGTCCGCCCAGTGTCTGGGTCGAGAGTTGTGCGCCCCTCCTCAAGCACCTCCCACCTGCTCTGCAGGCCCGCTTCCTGGCTGGAGGTGGGCACATCGCTGGTGAATGCCTGGTGGTTTAGCTGCCTCTCATTATGTACTGCAGTCTTGAAACATTTTTCTTTGACTATTTCATATTTCAAAGAGTGCCTTTTACCATTATTCCAAAAGGTTAAAGTTTGCTGCTCTTTCTTGTTTTTTCTTTTGCCAAGTAATAATATTTTTTAAGAAAAGCTGCTATAATCTATTATTGCCTACCACTACAATTTCATAAAGATGGGATCATACCACCAAAAAGGGAATAATAATATCAGAATACAGAATAGTCTAAGAAATCAGAGTAAGCAACCTAACACTGGCGCGCGCGTGTGCATGCACACACACACACACAGCGAGCAAGAGACAGACAGCAAGAGCAAGAGAGAGCGAGAGCGAGAGAGAGAGCGAGAGAGAGAGAGAGAGAGAGAGAGAGATGTTCATTTCCATCATTCTGTCGTTTCCCAGTTTTTCATTCTGTTGTTTTCCCTTTACTGGGAGCAGACCGAACCATACACACTGATATGCAATGAAAACAAGGTATGTTATGGCCTTGAGGGGACCCTGTAAAAACCAGGCCCTCAAACATCATCAATGATTCCCTCCCATCACTAACTTAATTCCTTCTGGAAACATCCACTCTATGCCAAGGCACTGCATTGGGCCCTGCAGGGGATGCAGAAACAAGTAAGCCATGGTCCCTATCCTCAGAGAGCAGAGGGGGAAGCAGTCAGGAGACAACAGCAGTTAGCAGAAGGTAAGACCTGTCCTGCACTGTGAGCAACAGGCTGCGGACCTGCAGAGGGAACAACCAGGTCCTGCTAGCACGTTACTTTGGGGTAAGGTCTGGAAGCACAAGAAAGCTGCTGAGTCAATGGCACTGCAGCCCAGGGCAGGCTGTGGGAGACAGGTGGGAAAAGAGAGGCAGGGGGGAGGTCTTACAGTGCCCTGAATGCCAGCCTCAGGAGTCTGGGGTTTGTACTGCTGGCAATGAGGTGCCACTGCAGGTTCTTGCTGCTGCTGTTAACAGTAACTCACTGAGCACGTGTGCCAGGCTCTGGGATATGTGCATCATTTACCTTGCCTCATTTAACCCTCCTCACCACCCTATGATGCGGGTACTATGATCACTCCATCTGATAGATGAAGAACTGAGGCTTAAGAGAGGTGACGAGGTTTTCAAGGAGCCAGGATTTGTATTTGGATCTGCCTGGTTTTAAAGCCCAGGCTAACACGCTGGCAGGAGAGACCTGCACTTCAGTAAGGTAATTCTGACTGCCACACGAAGAACAGATTTAGGGCTGGGGAGAACTGGAGGCAGAAAGTAAGTGTAGGAAAGAATAACTGCAGCTCCAATCAAAGGTTGCAAGGACCTGAGGTGGGGCAGCCACAGGAGGGATAAAAGCATAAAAGGTGCAATATTCTGGAAAGAGCTGAGAGAACGTGCTGGCTGCAGTGAAGAAGAGGGAGCTGGCAAGGTGCTGCTGTGCTTTCCAGCTGGGTAATCCGGAAGAAACTGACGCATTTAAGATTTAAATACCAGGAGGGAAGGAAGAGTTCGCTAGGTTATTGAAATAAAGTAAAATACAACATTTCAGAGCTCCTTTTCTCACACAATCTTGAAAGTGGGTGATTACCAAATGCCCAAGTGGAATAGCACGTGAGTCATTTGTTCAATTTTTCTTTTAAATTCATTATTTTTGGTGTCAAGTTTCCTGAGGGGAGGGGTGAAGAGCTAATACAGTCTTCATAATTGGCTGTAGTACAATCAAGAAGTTGGTGACAGTATGGGGCCCTCCAGTCCTCCTTTCAGCCCTGTGACTTACGAATGTTCCTTAGGGGGAGCTATTAGGGGACAGTGGACATCCAGGTAACAGGAAACATTAACGGGGACATCTAAAGACATGTTTGAGCACAAAGGGGTACAGAGAGGAATTACAGGGAGAGGTGAAAGGCCTTTTAGCAGTTCAAGTTGGATAAAATAAATATGTGTCCATGCCTTCTCCCCTTGCCGAATGTTGTTCCCTCGAGACTCTTTGAGGGGGAAGAGAAGCAGCAAGGAGGGAAGCACCTCATAGTTAATGTGCGTCCATCCTGTGCCAGGTTGACTCTAGGCTTCTTATTATTTTATTTAACCCTGACAGCATGGTTGATATTTTAATCCCATCTTTAGAGACAAGGAAACTGTGGCTCAGTGAAGAAGATGCAGAGCTGGGACTTGAGCCCAGATGGTGGTTTCCCAAACCCATGCTCTTCCCCATTTGTCACACCAGCACTTCTTCCATGTGCATAATTCCCTGGACACAGTGGACTGTGGGAAGTGATGGTGAAACAGAATCTGAGTGCACAATCAGATCAGTGAACAACAGGTCAGGAAGAGAAGGGTCTAATGACAGGGAGTCCTCGGGTCATTCTACAGCCTCTACCAACTGACACCAACCAGAATAAGTGCATTGATTTGGAAAGCCAAAGACCAAGCCACGCCACAGAAAGCCAAAGACCAAGCCACGCCACACAGTGCCCATTCTGAGGCTTCCAGAGCCCACCTAGAACTGAGCTGTCAATGACCACAAGTGAGAAAGGATGTGCTCTATAAGAAAACCTGTTCCAAGTGTAATCCAGACGCCCAGTCCACTCATCACTCCTCTGTCTCGTATTACATATGCTGTCTTGGCTTTATGAAATGCTTCCATCAAACTACCAGAATAAGCAAGAAAGTATCCAAATGCCTTGATTTCATGTATTTTTCTCCTTTTCAATAGTAGGAAAGAAACTCCATATGTCCTTCTAAATATTTGACAGAAATCTGCTAGAAAAATTCAATGCTAATATATTTCAGTTCTCATGAAACATAAGGCACTCCGGCAATGCCGCTAAAACCCGTCAAAATACATTCTCCATGAACAGACTCATGTCCCTGAAGAGTGACTTGATGCAAGAGGGTGGTACAGAATTGTGGAAATAAATTGGAACATGAACTTAATAAATTAGCATATGTAATACACCGAAACATTTACACATAACAGAGATTAGAGGAGAACTGACCTCTAGGAAGGTTTGGGTTCTTAAGTCATCCAGGTCTTGATGGCCAAGGCCATCTATAAAAGAAATATTTTCCTTTTTTCATGGTGACTAAGAAATAAATTTTAAAAGTATAGTATTTGTAGTTTAGTTCCAATGATTATGTTTCCCTGAGGTCATTTTCTTGTTCTTCTTTGGTGGCATCTATTTTGTCTGATGCTTGCCATATCAGGGCCTGGCAAGGGAAACAAAGCGGGGAAATGGGGCCATCACCTTTGACCAAACCTACTCTAGCAGGTGTAAAGCAGGCAGGAGGAGTTCCTTTCTTGGCCTAAGAGGTAATCATAGCCATTGATCTTTTTTTTTTTTTTTTCTTTTTTAAATTGACTGTTCCTCAGACAATAGTTCTTAATATTGATTACAAACATTTCTAATGACTGGTGGTAATCAGGGCATGTGCTTGGCTCTGAAGAAGTCCAGTGAGACCTGAAATCACTTTCTACATTTGCTTGGAAAGAAGGTGACACATGGCAGCTGAGCTGATCTTCATAATGTAAGGTCCTGCCTGTCACTTGTCCACTTCAACCTTTCCAGGTGCTTTCTACCTCACCAGAATATAAACTGAAGCTTTCTGCAGGGCCCACCTGGCCCTGCTTGCTCTAGCCCCTGCTCTCACCTCTCTCGCTGCTTTTCCCTTGGCCACATTGCTCCAGCTGTCCCTTGGACTGGTCAAGGTCATTTCTGTCCCTTGGACTTGTCAAGGTCATCTCCACCTTAGGGACTTGCATGTGTTCCTCTGCCTGGAAAGCCCTTCCTTTAGATCTTTTTCCTGATTGCCATTTGGGTCTCAGTTCAAGACCCTTGGTCAGAGAGTTCATGACTATCCAGGACTCTGACCTCTGCCCTATGTCATTTTCTTAGCACTTATCACTATCGTGCATCTTCCCTTTCGTGTGTCTACATGTTCACCACTGTCTCCTCCAACAGAAGGTAAGTTCCACGAGTGCAGGGAGCTTTTTTCTCTTATCCATACTGCATTGCAGCTCCTCGAACAGCTCAGTACTTGTTGAAGAAGTGGGGAATGAGCAGGGATTCAAACTCCAGAGCTTGGGCTACCACCTCTCACAAGAGAAGTTCAACATCTCTCTGTCTCCTTTTAAATGTTGTCTCTTATCTATTGCTGGGCCTGCAAACGAGGAGGGTCCATTCATACCTTCCTTGGGGTGAAAATTAAGAACCTGTCTTTTCTTACATCTCTATTCCCCTTCCAAAAGAACAAGCTAACAATTGTCCAAACACCATTTATTAAAAAGCTGTCCTTTTTTGACCTGGTGTGGAAAGTGAGTGGGAATCGCGAGAAAAATGGTGAGTTAAATTTAATATATTTTAGGCTGTTCTTCTGGACTATTCTGTTACATCTGGTACTGTAGCTCACAAATTTAATCACTGTACCTTTAAAACATATAACATCTTAATAAATGGATCCTCTTCACACCTCTTTTATTTTTTTCTAAACATTTCTAAACTATTTTTGACTGTTTATTCTATCAGATGGTTTTGATTTTTAGACTCTCTTTTTGAAAAGTTAAAAGATATCTGGTTCAGATTTTGATTTGCATTGCATTAAACCTCTAACCTAATTTTGGAAGAATTCATCATTACACCATCTTTCTTCCAGTGAACTGCTAGATTTCTTGGAGATCTGCAGTTTTAACTTTTTAAGTTTTAACTTCACATTTTTTGCTCTTATTATGGATGGAGTTAGTTTCCATTCTATGCCCCATCCCATCAATGGTTTGAAATTCATATGTAGATTTTAGTTCAGGGAAGGTTAATGGCTAAGCTACAAACCTCTGAAATGGGAGGTTCTGCTGTAAATCTCAGAAACGCTTGAACCATACTGTGTAATTATGTCAAATGATGTGGATTTATGAATAGATCTGGTAGGAACAGATACTTTCTTTGAATAAAATGGATTTTTATTTTGCATTTAATTGTGTCCAAGATTGCTATATTCTTTTACAGGTTCTTTATACATCAGGTAAATGTTCATGATCTGACCTCATCTATGCTTTCAGTGCTGCCTGGGACTTCCAACATTTCTCCACATTGTTTTCTTTACATTTGATGCAGTAGCTATTTTAAACCCTCTCTACAATGTTGAATCTCCAATTCCACTATCCCTTCACTTTCAGAAAACAAATTTGCCTCAGAAAGACAGATGGCGAGAGGGGTGGGAGGTAGGGGAGAGAGAGGTAATAAACATATGGAATATAAAACCTCCTCAACTTCCTGACATGAAATTTACCCACTTAATTGTGAGGTAGGAGGCTGGGCTCAGACACTGGACCAAATTGAGGACTAGTTAAAACAGAGCCAGGATAGAAGCAGCTTTCCGTAAGACACCCCACCAGTGTGCTATGTCAGTTTACCACTGCCACGGCAACACCCGGAGCTTACCACCCCTTTTCATAGCAACAACCTGACACATTACCACCTTCATCTTATAAATTTCTTCATAAACTGCCCCTTAACTTATATGTAATTAAAAGTATAATTACTATATTTATGTAAATATGACTGCAGAAGTGCCTCTGAGCTGCTATTCTGGGCACACTGCCTATGGGGTAGCCCTGCTCTGGAAGGAGCAGTACCTCCACTGCTGGTATACACTGCTGCTTCAATTATAGTTTCTGTTTAGCATCCTCCACTCACCCTTGAATTCTTTCCTGGGCAAAGCCAAGAACCCTCTTGGGTTAAGCCCCAATTTCGGGGCTCACCTGCCCTGTATCACTTGTATCTGGACCAATCTATCTTTGCTGTTCCAATGCCTATGTGCCATCTGTTATCTGAACCCCATCTCCCCATATCTCCAAGAATCCCTTATTGTTGGGCATTCCGATTTCAGTTTGTTGTTTCCCTACAATGAAAACACAATGCTTGATGAATTACATTGTAATATATGCTCCCCCGCCGACTCCCCGCCCCCTCCCCCACCCCCCACGACTGCTTCTCCAGGTTTTTCTTTGGATAAATAATTGAAAGTACGATTGCCACATCAAAGGGTATGCACCCTTTGATTCCTTTGGATTACCAATTACCAAACTCTAATATGTGCTCCCACTATTTTATGGTGGCAGACTGCCTGTTTTCCTGAACTCTTACCAACACTAAACGTCATTCTTTTTGTTTCTTGATACAGAGTCTCACTTTGTCACCCAGGGTGGAGTGCAGTGGCAGAATATTGGCTCACTGCAACCTCCATATCCTGGGCTGAAGTGATCCTCCCACCTTAGCCTCTGGAGTAGCTGGGACCACAGGTGCTCACCACTATGGCTGGCTAATTTTTGTATTTTTTTGTAGAGAGGGGTCTTGCTACATCGCCCAAGCTGGTCTCAAACACCTGAGCCCAAGCGATCTGCTTGCCTTGGCCTCCTAAAGTGTTGGGATTAGAAGAGTGAGCCAATTATCCTTCTTTTTAACCATCCAATTTAGTAGGCAAAAGTGGCATCTCATTAATTTAATTTGTATCCTTACTGATTGAGCAAATGATAAACTCTGTCTTGTTCATGGCCATTTTCTCTGTACTTCAATAGTGCCAGGCACATTGAGACACTCAATAAACATTTGGTGAATTAAAAAAATGAACATGCTAACCATATGGCAAGTTCTGGGCAAGGTGTTATATTAAATACAAATTGTAATACAATTAAAGTTGAATATTTTTTCATATGCTTATTGGCCATTTACATTTTTTTTTTTTTTTTTTGGTGACTCGCCTGCTTATGTACATTACCCTTTATCTATTGGAGTTTGATATGGTTTGGGTCTGTGTCTCTGCCCAAATCGCGTGTCAAATTGTAATCCCCAATATTGCAGGTGGAGCCTGGTGGAAAGTGATTGGATCGTGGGGGCAGATTTCCACTTTGGTGCTGTTCCCATGATAGTGAGTGAGTTGTCTTGAGATCTGATTGTTTAAAAGTGTGTGGCACCTCCTCCCTCACTCTCTTCCTCCTACTCCAGCCATGTAAGACATGCCTGCTTCCCCTTTGCCTTCTGCCATGATTGTAAGTTTCCTGAGGCCTCTTCAGCCATGCTTCCTGTACAGCCTGTAGAACTGTGAGCCAATTAAACCTCTTTTCTTTATAAATTACCCAGTCTAAGGTATTTCTTTATAGCAGAGTTATACAGAGTTATAATACAGAGTTATAAAGTTCTTAATTCTTCACCCATTATATATTTAAGCACTATGTCTTCTTAACTATTCTTTTCCTTTTAGTTTTATGGTTTTGATGAACGTAAGTTCTTAATACTTATGCAATCATATATTTCAGGCTTTTAAGGTTTCTGGCCTTTCTTGTCCTAATGTTACAAAATATTCATCTATATTCTAGTAATTGTGTAACTTCTTTTACTTAACCTTTTAAACTCCTGCCCATTGAGAATTTATTCTTGTATGTAGTATGATGTATGAATCTAATTTAGTTCTGCTTGTACTACATAATTTGTTAATCTAATATTCCTTAAAGAATCTTTCTTTGATATTAAATGTACCATTGTCATGTCATAATAAATTTCTGTATTTTCCATTGTGTTTCATTAATCTGTTTGCTTATTCCAGTGTTAGCACCACTGCTATAATTACAGTTGGAGTTTTCTTGGCTATATTTTATGCACTTATTCTTCCAGATGAACTTCAGAGTAACTTCATCAAGTTTGCAAAAAATCTCATTAAGATGATTGGAAATCTGTTAAATGTATGTATTAATTTGGAGAAAACTAACTTCTATAAAAGTGTGAAGTTTTCCCATCGGTACACAGAATATGTTTCCGTACTTATTCAGTCTTTATGTCTCCTAGCAAAGCTGGTTAATTTTATTCACATGAGTTTCATACATTCGTAGTTAAGTTATTCAAGGGCACTATGTATGTATATATATATGTAAATGTGTATGTGCATATGTATATTACATACAGTAAAATTCAGCCTTTAAAGGCAAATAGTTCTATGAATTTTGACAAAAGCATGCAGTTGAGTAGCTACCACCCAATCAAGATTTAGAATATTTCCATCAGACCAAAAAATTCCCTTATGTCTCTTTATATCAACCTTCCCCTCACCCCATTCTCTTGTAACCACTGGTATGTGTTTTGTCCCTATAGTTTTGCCTTCTCCAGGATGTCATGTAAGTGGGAAATACATAACCTTTTGAGTCTTTTTTCCCTCAGCATAATGCTCTTAAGATTCATTGACATTGGTGCATTTATACTTGTTTACCAGCTGGTGAGCTGGTGGACAACTAGGTTGTTTCCAGTTTTTGGTGATCATGAATGTTTTTTGTGTGTGTCTGTGTATGTGGACATAGGTCTTTATTTCTCTTTGGTAATACTTAGGAGAATTTTTGGGTTATATGCCAAGTGTATGTTCAGCGCTGTGTGTACTTTTGCTGCTATTGCAAATAGAATTTTTCTTTATATTTTCTGAGAGGTTATTGCTGTGTATATGAAATTTTTGCTTATGTATTACTCTTTTGTGATAGGCCACCCTACCAAACTTATTTCTAATAATCTTTTCAGTTGATTTTATTATCTTAACTCAGAAATCTAAAGTCATCATAGTTTTGTTTTCTGCTATCTAATATTGGCAATTTTTATTTCTTATTATACTGGAGGGAATGCCAGACCAATGTTGAATCAAAGAAATAGTAGAAGACATCTTTGTTTTCTTTCTGTCATTTAATAGTAATTTTTAAACTTGGGGTTTATGGATGGGCTTCATGCAATCGGTGACTTTCCAATTTGATGAAAATCAATTTCTTTTTTTAAGCTTTATGGAGAAGGGGTTTACAATGTTCATCAAATTTGTAAAAAGGTCTGCAATCCCCAAAAGGCTACCAGTCACTGCTGTTGAGTTTTTGTCTTCCTACTTTATCAGAAATGGTTGTTTAACTTTATCAGCTGTTAGTTTGGAATTCATTCTTCATTCAGTATTTAGGAGTATTTTATGAATTTCCTACTATGTCAAACATCAAGCTAAGAATTTAATAAAATAATCATGTTTCTCTCCCTTTAGCCTGTAAATATAACAAAAATGTTAATAGATATCCTAAAATTAATATTATTACATTCTTAGACTACATCCTGTCTGGTAGTCATAAATTATTACTTTAATTCATAGTTAGAAACAATTTGCAATATGTTGAGAATTTTTGAATGTTTATTCACTCGTGAGTTAATTTGTAAATTTTTGGTGGTGTGTGATTTTTTGTGTGTGAGATTCAGAACTGGGGTGCTTTCCATTTTTTTAATTGCTCAAGAACAGTTTTATTAATGTGAAGGTAATTAGCACCATGAACGTTTAATGGATTTTATTGTCAAAGATACCTGAGACTAGCTTCTTTCTGAGAAATAATTCCTTGACCACTTTGCCAATTTCTTCTGTGGTCTGTTCAGGTTTTGTAAACCTTCTAGAGTCAATTTTGCTCATTTATTTCTTTAGCAACAATACGTATTTGCTAAATAACTACAAATATTTGTCTGTAATTTAAAACAAATCTTAAAGCCACACATATTATTTTTTACACGTATGTACGTGCTATTTGATTAACAAAATACACATTTATGTAAAAGCATTTACAAATTCATCTCTTTGTCATGTGTTTCTTTGGTCGGTAGTAAAATGTGATGTTCATGATGTTTTTGATATTTAAAGTGAGCTCTCATCAAGAAAAAAATCCAGGGCTTCTGGTGCTTTGAAGTGGATTTTCTTCATCATGTTACAGAATTATCTTTGTATTACACTGAGAGAGTTTTTTCCCCCAGTGGAATATGTGTTGAATGTTTCCAAAAGACATTTTGGCATCAGTTGAGATTATGATGTGCTTTTAAAAAATAGTACTTACTAAATGAGTGTAACAGTGGGGTTTCCTGCTATTCACTTTATTTTGCATTCTTGGAATAAAATATATGAGTTATGGTATGTTAATCTCTTAATGTTGTAGAATTCAGTTTGCTAGTATCTTCTTTAGGATTTTGGCATTTCTGTTTATAGGAGAAACTGATATACATGTTTTTCCTTCTTTAGTTTTTACATTTTCTACCCAGAGATGTTTTCCAAGAGCACAATCTTGCTTATCCTGCAGAACTTCAGATTCACAGTATCTTTGCTTCCTCTTCCCCCTCTCCAGAGTTTCTTACTTTTGGGCTTCCGTGAGGTGAAAGTTCTGAACCAGTTCCTTGCTTGCCAGGCCTTTCTACTTAAAACCTTTTGGAGTAACTCTGCCTTTCTTTCTTCAAACCATTTCTGTCCAGCACCTCATTCTACTGCTGTGACTGGGGTGATATCCTTATCCTGGCCTTCCAGGTAACACCTGCATTTTAGAGGCTTGAAGGTATGTCTGCATTGGAGTTCTGGGCAATCTTTCCCAGTCCATCTTTGCCTAGAGAGGAAGATATTCTGCTTCTCTCTTTTGAAGATCCAAAAGAGAACCTAGAACTCTACCTTCCTGGCCTGGCAGGCCCTTCCCCAGGACACAGTTGTGGGAATGAAGGGTGCAGATGAGCATGAGTGAAATAAAACCTCCTCACCTGTTCAAGCACTGTGGATAAGAGCAGTAGCTCTAAGTGGACAGTTAAAGCTTCTCTTTTTTCCTAGGGCAGCAGTTAAATAGAAAGTTGGGAAAGAGGTGTTAATTCCTCAATAGGCATAAGGCCTATTGAAATCAGCGTAGTTTGGAAGTTATAAGTCAGTATCTAATACTATATTCACTCTAGCAGCAAGTGACGATGAGGCACTCTTCTGAAATAAAATTCTCCCTGGGTTGTAGGGTGTTATAGCCTCATGTGAATGGTTATTTTATGAAAGTTAGACACATATGGACAATACTTGATTTTATGTTAACATCATGACATCAACAAAATTTTTTTCACAAGCACATTAAACTTGAGAAACCCAAGTCTCTGGGTTTTCTCAGACAACAGTCAATAAATCTGCTTCCTTCACCATTGACCAGGATTGTGTTTCCATGTGGCTTGGCTTTAGTAATTGGGGGGCAGCCATCAGAAGATGCACAAATTATTCTCTTGTTTGGGGATATAATTAAAGACATTTAATTTATGTTTGGGGATATAAAGAAAGACATTTATTAGTTTAGAGAAGTCTCAGTACTTTGATGAAAATTATTCTATGAAACTATAAATACAATTCAATTTTTTCAAAATTGAAAAAATGAATATTATTCTATGAAATTATAAATGTAGTTTCACTCTTTAAAGTGAAACTAAGAGTCAGTTTGAATCCCAGCAGAGATGTCTGCTGGTTGTTGACTCCCTTGTGAAAATAAAGCACAATGGCTCAGCTACTTATGATAATTAATAAACAAAGACTCTTAATAAAAATGCTTTAAGGACACTAGATGTCAAATTTGGCTATAGTGCAAGATTTGCCTAATCTAGTCCTTTAACAAATGCTCATGTTCCAAAAGATTGACACATAGGACATCTTTTTTCATATACAGTATTGTAAATGATACTTATGTTAAGAAGCAAAAACCTATTTATTCTATTGCATATCTAGAACTTTGGAATTTTGGAACCAGAAGGGAACTTGGGGACTGCTGCTCCAGGCCTGGAAAAATTAGGGGGTTTAGGGGAGACTTGGTCCCTGATGTAGTCTCCAAACTCAGGCCAGGAGTCCTTAGTCCTCCTTTGCATCCCTCTTTAGGAGGGCAGCAGCTGCGTCCCTAGAGGCAAAAAGAACCACTTTAGCCAGGACTTTCTTCCAGAAACATTGGCATGGCTAGTGCTGTTGGCATGGCTGCTCAGTGGTTGGGGAGAAACAAGTGCTCATTCCCAGGCTTTGAGGACCACGTGGTTTGGAAGGCTGACCACTGAGGTCTGGTGGAACCAAGTTATTACTTAAAGAAGAAACATGACCTTTCAGGAATCCAGTTCCCAAGAAGTTTTGATCTGGCCCCAAGCTCGTTCTTCAGCTGGTTAAATTCAGGTTCCAGTGCCCATCCTTAAGTAATCACTGGGCCCCAGCCTCCAGTCAAAGGAAGACATTAATCCAACTGTAGGGATATGTTTGCATGCAGCAAAGGTTTGAATCCCATCAGGTAAAAGCATGTTTCTAAAATGCTGCTTCTGCTGCTGGACAGGATTCTGTAGCTCCAATTAGATGGGATGTTATACTGAGGATATTGAGCTGCCATTGATGTCACTGTGTCTACGGGCATATGCGCATTCCTCTGCTTTGGCTCCCAAAGAGCAGGGACAGTGATGGAGGCCCTGGCTGAGCTCTGCCTCTGTATGAGGCAAGCCTCCTTTTGGTGAGATAAAGCCTATCAGTAACCACTTTGGTGGTTAGACTTCCTCACTGCTTATTCACAATACCAAAGTAAGTATTTGCAGTTTGGGGATGATACATTTTCTTCTGTTTGTCTTAGTCTGGGCTCCCCCAGAAAATGACCCCGAGACAAAAATTGGGGTGCACATGGCTTATGTGGGAGGCAGTCCCAGGAAACAGTGGCAGAGGAGTAGGGAAGTGAGACAGGAAAGGGAAGAGTCAGTAGAGAAGACTGCCTTATCATGTAGTTTATCAAGTAGTTCATCACTGTGGGTGCCACCAGCTACATACGCTGAGGGAGTCAGTGCGTGGCTCAAGCCTCAGAGTCATCATCCCAACCGAAGCAAAAGAGCTGGGATATTTACACCCTTCCATCAGTCACTGGTTAGCGCCTCACTCCCGCTCCTGGGAGTGGCATTTCTCTGGCCCTTCCAGCTAGTCTTCTGATTAGGAAGAGGGGCTCCTGCTACTCAAGAGAAGGCCCTCAGGTAGTTGGACTTTGGGCCAGTGTACACTACCATGGTTAAGAAACAAGGGTGGAGCAGTGGCAGCTTCCGGAATAGTCACATTACCCTAGATCTACTCCCGAAACAGTGTGTGTGTGTGTGTGTGTGTGTGTGTGTGTGTGTGTCTGTGTGTGTTGCTCAGACTAGTGGTGTTGGGGTCATGGGGACATCACAGTTAACTCTGATCCTGAAGATGGTAACCTAGGGATCTGATGTAGTGATTTCCACACTTACACTCTGCATGGCATCAAGGAGCACCAAATGTAGTTACAGACCCACAGCAATGACACGGCAAGTGTTGATTGGGAATCAGCACTAAGCTGTTCCTTCAGTACCAGCAGATGGATGATATTTCATGACAGTGAAGCTTATTTTCCTAAAGCTACAATAATTAAGATTTGCTGGGCTCCTGCTATGTGCCAAACCATACACTACATAATTCATTCCTCACAACCCTATAAGGAGGTATGATTATCCCCATTTTACAAATGAGGCCAAGATGTATTTATTCAATCAACAATGAAAACCTGGACTGGGTCCTAGGGATCAATTAAAAAGCAAGACAGACATGGGCCTGTTGACAGGCTGTGAGCAAGTGCAGGAACTGTAGGGCAACCTGGCCACTGAGTGGAGATAGAATTGGAAGGGCCAAGAAGGGCCTGGAGGGTCAGGAGGCCAGTTAGGAGGTGAGGTAGAGTAAGCGGGCAAGAAATGAATCGTCATATTCTAAGTAGTAGCAGTGAGTTAAGCCATTAACCAACACCACAGAGTTTGCAAACTGCATGGTTTTGTTTTTCTTTTTCTTTTTTTTTTTTTTTTTGAGACAGGGTCTCTCTCTGTCATTGCCCAGGCTGGAGTGCTGTGGTGTAATCATGGCTCACTGCAGCCTCAACCTCCTGGGTTCAAGTAATCTCAGCCTCTCAAGTAGCTGGGACCACAGACATGAGCCACCATGCCCTGCTAATTTTGTTTGTTTTTATTTGTTTATATATTTTTTGAGACAGGGTCTCACTCTGTCACCCAGGCTGGCATCCAGTGATGAGCCTCAACCTCCTGAGCTCAAGTGATCCTCCCACCTCAGCCTCTTAAGTAGCTGAGACTACAGATGCACGCCACCAACCCTGGCTAATTTTTTGTATTTTTAGTAGAAATTAGGTTTTTGCCATGTTGCCCAGTCGGGTCTGAAACTCCTGGGCTCAAGCGATCTGCCTGCCTTGGCCTCCCAAAGTGCTGGGATTATAGGCATGAGCCACTGCACCTGGCCGGTTATGCTTCAGACTCAGTCTAATCCTAAAATGTATCTCAACACTTTTCTGTTTTTAAATAATATTCAATACTTAACCATATATTTCTGTTTTTCTTTTTCTTTTCCTTTTTTTGAGATGGAGTCTCACTCTGTTGCCCAGGCTGGAGTGCAGTGGCACAATCTCGGCTCACTGCAAGCTCTGCCTCCCGGGTTCACGCCATTCTCCTGCCTCAGCCTCCTGAGTAGCTGGGACTACAGGTGCCCGCCACCACACCTGGCTAATTTTTGCATTTTTAGTAGAGACGAGGTTTCACTTTGTTAGTCAGGATGATCTTGATCTCCTGACCTTCTCCTGACCTTGTGATCTGCCCACCTTGGCCTCCCAAAGTGCTGGGATTACAGGCATGAGCCACCATGCCCAGCCATATATATATATACACACACATATATATATATGGCTATATGAATTTTTACATGCACAAGAATATGTTTGAATATTTAATTCACTAATTCATGGTAGACTAGGAAGGCAAGACTTGAACTTTGAGAAGCTGACACATTTGGGAATCTGAATAAAGCCAACTCTCTTAATTTCCTGCCTCATTAGGGCCAGGGCAGGATGGAGGCGCTTGTCTAAGTCCCCAGGAAGTCCCCCCAGTAGCTCCTTCTTTCTCTGCTTACATTCTGCCCAGGGGAGAATAGCGTACATTGATGGCTGTGCCTCAAGGAGGTTGCTCCTTGCAGAATGATGAAGGGTGAGGTTGCATGACTCAGCCTGGCATGCTACTGGTACAGTGAGAGTTTTTAGAGCCTTGGGACCATCAGGCAGCAAAGCCAGTAGGAGACAGAGTCATTGTAAGAAAGAATGTGATATTCTCCAGATACTATCTGGCTCTAAGCTCCAGCATACAAATCTGACTGTAATGTGGCATCAGTTATCAGTTCAAGTAACAGAGAGGATCAGAGCCCTTTACCATTTGCAACAGGTTGGAGTCCATATCCCAGTGAGGGGCTCCTCGTGGAGACCAAGCTCCACTCTCCACCTCATGGACAAGCTGGGAAAAGATTTATGGGTGAGGACTTGACGGTTATGGAGGGTGGGATGGGAAAAGTGAAAAACAGAGTTCAATTTGTTGGAGGGTTCAGGGGCTCAGCAGTAATGGTCTTCAATTCCTCCTCCACAGGACCCCAGCTTGGCTGCTGAGCAGATGAAGGCAGCTCCTTCACCCATGCATGTGCATTAACAGCAACTTCTTAGTTTACACAGTATACACTCGGGACACAGAAAACACCTGGCAGGTTTCTCTCTAACAAATCATCACTCTGAAGATAAAACCGCATCTTTGGCTCATTGTAAAGGAAGGGCCTGTGATTTGAGGCCAAGCAGGTTTGTGATGCAGCCTTAGCTCTGAAACTTACTAGTTGTGAGCCTTTGGTAAGGACCTCAATGACCCAGCTTCAGTTTCTTCTTCTGCAAAAATGGCCTGCTTCTTTTTCAACGGGTTATTTAAGGACCTAATGAACATGTGTACAGGCACACGCACAGAGGAGACACAGAGGAGACACTCAACAAATGTTAGTGTGTTCCCTTCCGTCGGAGGCTGGCAGGGATATTCTGACTCTAAAGTAGCAAGTCTAGCATAAACGTGCTTTGAGAAGCTGTAGAGGAAACCCCAATACTGGGGGACAGTGGGCAGAGCACTGACTACGGGGAGGGAGCGTGGGATTCTTTTATGCCAGAGGTTGGGTTTATCTTCTGTGGTTTTCAAACTGTGTCCTTTGCAACTCAGGGGCTACTGGGGGTAGGAAAAGGGGAGGAGGAGTGTGGTTCTGAAACTCAAGTGGTTAGAGCTTTGGGGACCCTAAGACGGGAATACTTTTTTACTGTGTGAAATACTGGGATTCCATATAAAGACTGTTTGAAAAAGGATTCTGAGGCTAAAACAAACAAACCAAAATCTGAAAACTGCAGAGAGAAACAATCCAGAGGGCCACTTTGAACACGAAGTCTCCTTAGCATGGAGCAGAGCTTCATCATTGATTAAAAGAGGGGTTGGCTAGATGACCTCAGTCCGTGGACAAAATTCCTCAGGGAGAGGGTGGAGCAGGAAATAACACTGATTTTTACCAGTGAGAGGGATAAGGGGCACTAAATCATAGACTCAAAGCCAAGGGGCTGTCTTGATGAAAGATAGTGGAAGGCAAGAGTTCTTGGGAAACTTCCATGGTGCTGTTTTCCTGATTGTACCACCCAGTGCAAGTTAAGAAGGGTTCTCTTAGGCTCTCCTAAGTGCACAGGGTTGGGCATTTTAGAGAGAGCTCTTTGGGGACCCAGCACCTCTCTGCACCAATATAGAATCTCCAGCACCCCAGTGCAGAAGCTTGAGCTGTCTGCAGGTGGCTTCACAGCCCCTTACCTTCTTCAGCTCGTCCTGGACGCTCTGGCTGTTGTCTTCAGAGGACAGACTTTCCTTCTGGTTCTCAGATTCTGTCTTGGGCTCAGACTCCTGATCCTCCCCTGAAGAAGTCTCCTTTTCACTCATTTTCATTGCTAACTCGTACAGCCTGTTTCTCCGTTTCTCCTCTGTGCTGTTTATGGGAGTCCGGGGGTCCCGAGCCTCATTGCTGATGTCTGTCTCTGATAAATCATCCGACACCTAAATGAAAGCCAGAATCATGAGATGAGGAGCCCTCTGCTACAGCCATGTTGCCTCTTGTTCCCAATAACCCCTGAGTAAAGGAACATAGGAACATATAGTCTAGGAAAGTAACAGCTTTCTTACCTGGTCTGTTTTCTTTTCAGATGGACTTTTAGTTTTTACCTTTACTTTCTCAAAGGCATGAATTTGAGAAGGTAAGCCTCTTTACTCAGAAAAGTGTTTGAATTCAATTTTTTTTTTTTTTTTAAAAATTCACAGACTACTCTCTGAGCTCCCACCATGGGCAGCACTGTGCTGGTGAAAGGATGCTTGGAGAACCTGACCAGCCCTTGCCTGGGTCAGCTCTGTAATGAAGGAGACACACTAAAACTTTCCATATTCACTTTCAAAAATTGATACTGAATAATTGTACATATTTATGGGATACATGTGATATCTGATACATGTCTACATTGTATAAAGATCAAATCAGGATAATTAAGATATCCATCACCTCAAACATTTATCATTTCTTGGTGTTGAGAACATTCCAAATATACAATAAATTATTATTTTTGGAGACAGGGTCTCACTGTGTTGCCCAGGCTGGAGTGCAGTAGCTATTCATAGACCTAATCCCATGACTGATTAGCATGGGAGCTTGGAGCTGCTTTGTTTCCAATCTGGGCTAGTTCACCCCTCCTCAGGCAATCTGGTGGTCCCCCGCTCCTGGGAGATCACCATATTGATGCCAGACTTAGTGTGGACACCCAACCAGCACAGCACACTATAGCCCAGAGCTCCTAGGCTCAAGCGATTCTCCTTGCCTTAGCCTTCCAAGTAGCTGGGACTACAGATACATGCCACCATGCCCGGCCCAAAAATACAATAAATTATGTTAACTACAGTTCTCCTACTGTGCTATCTAACATTAGAACTCATTTATTCTATCTAACTGTATTTTTGTAACCAGTAACCAATAGGGTGGGAATGGAGAGGAAGAGGTGTTGGCTAATGAGTACTAACTTTTCGTGGTGGTTGAGTGCAGAGAAAATGATGTGTGTGGCTGGGATGTGGTGAAGGGAAGGGATTCTCACAGCCCATAAATAAGCACTTGATGGGAGGGGTTGAGGATTAGGGAAAGCTTCCCTGCAGAAGGGACTCTGAATTGAGATTCAAAGTTAACGGTCACCCAGCTAAAAGGGAGAGAGGGAAGAACAATATTCTAGGCAAAGGGCCTAGATTTCGAGATGGTACAAGGACCTTGCACGTATGTAAGGAATATTGTTTGACATTCCCTTAATGATGATATCTCCTGCTCCAACTCTCCACTTGCTGAATATCTCCTAAACTCCTTCTGTGAGTAAAGCCTTTACTAGGCCTGGGGAACTCTTTTACTTATTTTTTAAATAAAATATAACTCATTACAATTACCATATGGGTTCACTGGACCTTTTTATAAATCTAAGATATATAATGGGATCTTTGTGATCTTATTTTTCCTGTCTTTTGAAACATTTTGCTATTTCATCATCCAGGGAATTATTTTTCATCATTACTCACCAATTATTCCAAATTATGCTTAAAAAAGATGAAAAAATAAGTAGAATATTGAAATTGCCTAGAAGGATGATTCAGTAGGGACATAAATCATCACTATTTTGAATCTGCTTTTAGTTTTCACTGCATACAATTGAAAATTCCAAAAACTGACAGAGAACAACATTTCACCATCATTAGATGACTCAGAAGATGAATTCAAAGAGGACAGCAGGTCTCTAGATTCTAACAATAATGGTGAAATTGGTTATATTATTGAAATCTCAGACGAAGAGTCTTCAGATGACAGTGTCCCAGGTGAATTCTCTCAAGCTCAAGAACTGATGAGTAAATATTATCAACAATATTAATAAGGATGAAAAAGAAGTCTGGTCTTTTCATCCAGTTACTCATTCAACAGGAAGGACTTCATCACAAAACATTTTGCAACAATAATCTGGATATCTTGTTTTTTAAAAAGACGTGTGATACATTCTTTCATACTTTGTTTGTGTATCAATTTTACTTGAGAGAGTTTGTAATTGGATAAATTCTAAAGGCAGATGTCTATCCAAAGGTGATTAGAAGAAAACAGATGACATAGAAATGAAAAATATCACTGAATAATTAAGAGAAAAACATCTATTGGAAGTGATTATTTTTTTTTCTGGTCCCGAGTGAGAATTGATTAGGGAGGGACTCATGTGAAGTAACCTGTACTCCTAGCAGCTTGAGAAGGGGGAATTCCTTTGCCTGGGATGTGGAGGTGGTCCACAGGAAGAATGACCTCTGAGCAGGTTCTCAAAATATGAGGAACATTTTAATACACTGTAATGGGACAGGCATTCTTGACGTAGAAGCAGCAGGACCAATAGGACCCAGGGCGCATGAAGCTGCTTGCATAGTTATAGGGATAAGGTTCAGAAGTGGAGAGAGTGAGGAGCCGGGTGGTATGGAAAAATCAGGTCTGGGTCAGTCTGTGGAGGGTTAAACACCAGTCTAAGAAATAGGGCTTTAACTATCAAATAGATTTTCTGCTATTGTTGTAGTATGCACTAAATTAGCCAGGAAATCAGCAACTGGTTACAAACTCAGCCCTGGTGACCTTCTCTTATCATCTCTACACATGGAGCTGTCAATTCATGTTAACTCTAGTTTACTTTTATTAACATTAAGCTTTGGCCTAATTATTGCTTGAATATACAGACCATGAAAGACTAATTTACAAGGCTAAAATAGTTAACCCAAAAGATGAAACCTGCTTAACATGATTTGTCTAGGTTTCATGTCTATTTATCACGAGAAATTATGAGGAATTATTGTGATTCAGTCCACATCCAGCAAACACGTGTTGAGCACCCACTATGTGCTGAGCACTGTGCTTTACTGGGGCTCAAGGGTGGGAGTGACACTGTTCCTGCCCTATTGGAGTTGACAGTGTGATGGAGAGAGGAACATTGAACCAGACAATTGTAACATACTGGGGAACAGAATAACCACACGTAAGGGTTTGATGATACTCAGAGGAAGGGCCCTCATCTGGTTGGTTAAGGTAGATATTGTCAGGAAGGGAAATTAGAATAGATGATAACTGAGCAAATCTTAAAGAATGGAATCCTAAAGATTATCAGGACATACCTCAAGTTTTATTGGAGCAGCAAGAATCATAACGCTAAGTGATGGTTCTTGAGTTCACAGAAAGACGAATCGTATGCATACAGATCTGATGCCCAGATGAGATACCATAAGCATAACTGGAAGCATCATTATCAAAAGCCACAAGAACTTCAAAAATAACAGTATTATTTGGCCATCTAATATTCATCAAGTAGATTAGCAAATATTTATATCTCCAGAGAAAAATAGGTATTTTTAGCCTGCAAAGGGTTAAGCAATCCCTGCCCTATGTTATAAACTCACACATATTTTCCCCCATGAGCTGATTTTAATTTTCATGATAGCTGAGACAGTAAATGCTAAGCTGGGATCTTGGCTGACATGGAGTCCATGGATAGGCCTCTGTGGACCCCTGATATTGTTCACAAACTTTGGTATGCATGCACACTTTTCTAGGATGAGCATTATTAGTTTTCATCAGATTTCCACAGGGGTCCGTGCTCCCAAAAGGCTAAGAAATATCGATAAGAATACTTAGCAATAAGAATACTTCCTAAGTAAGACAACAGTAGATGGGTACATGTTAGTTGAACATGTACGCCATTGGAAGCTTACAGTTGAATTCAGAGAAGGGAGCAGTAAGGAGGTTTGTGTTTAAAGCCAGCTGGGAAACAGAATTTAGAGAAAATAAGAGTGCTGCTGAGTCTTCAGCCAACAAAAATGCTCTTCTACTTAAAAGGGACCCTGATTATCACAACAACTTCACCCAAACACCAAACATACTCACTATGTTGGACAGTGAGGGACTTAAGCAGATCACTGAGAAGATTATGAACTCAGTGGAGAATCCTGAGAAGCTTTTGCAGGGAGGGCGGTGGGGGTCAGGGGCAGAGGGTGGGGTGGGAAAGAATGAAATTCCTTATGGGCAAGCTGAATAACTATGAGCAATGTCTGTATCTGGGCACAAAACATTTTAAGTAATCTGAAAATCAGAGTTGCTTGCCCACTCGTGTGGTGTCTCAAAGTCTCCACCTTATAAAGCGGTATTTGTACGTATAATGGGACATTATTTTGAAAACAAGAAAGCAGTGCTTTTCATTTCCCATTAAAACTGCATTCCCTTGTGTCTTCATTTTCTTAGGCTAAACCATAAGCATTTTATCCCAGGGAAGGTGAATGTAGATCCAGAACCAAAAGACCATTGATCAGTTCACTCCATTAGCTCTTTAGGGTAACAAAAGGCTCAAAAGACAGATTTTGTGAACACGGACAGAGGGTGTCTAGAGATGAATCTGTTGAAAAGCTAAATTTCACTTCTACTTCTATTGAAATCTAGAGAGAGGCAACCTCACAGGATGCCTATGACCTCTGACCCGCCCCCCCCCCCACCTTATGATGATATGGGCAGCAGAATCAGAGTACAATCACCCCTGATAAGGAGCTTCTCAGGGAGGCTGAAGGGGGCTCCAGGGTCCCTCCTGGCACCTGTGTGGCACAGAGGGCACCCAGAAGCAGAGTCATAGAAGATTGCTGGTGACACTGTAATAAAGTAGCTGTCCTGGGGTTGGACAGCCAGGGCCAGGTAGCTGACACATGTGAGAGCCATGCTGGCGCCCGTGGAAGGGGTGCTGGCTTCTAATGGAGCAGACAGGGAACAGACCAAAGTTCCCAGGTCTTAGACGTTGGCAGCAGATGCCAGTGATGCAGAGAAATGACCTGATGAGCAGGGTCCCCATCACTGCAGAGTCCTGCAAGGACCCGGAGGACACTGTCTAGCTCTAAGATGCCCCGCAGCCACGAGGACCCTACAAGCTCCTCAATATGCTCTCCAAGACAGCGAAGGCAGAGAAAGTGGAGGGTTTGGAGGACTGATTATTTGCCTAGGAAAGGCAGGTTTAAATGGAAAGAAAAGGGAAAATAATTCAAATCACAAGAGGCCAAGTTTTCTTTGAATTGGTTGATTTACATTCCTAGCTAGTCAGAATGGGGAGGCGAATGGGGAAGTTTAAGGCAGTTACTAAAGAACAAAAAGTTGCCTCTTCCTTGCACACTTAAATGTAGCGTGTGGCCAGGCATGGTGGCTCATGTCTGTAATCCCAGCAGTTTGGGAGGCTGAGGTGGGTGGATCATTTGAGGTCCGGAGCTTGAGGCCAGCCTGGCCAAAATGGTGAAACCCCGTCTGTACTAAAAATACAAAAATTAGCTGGATGTGCTCGCTTGAACCCAGGAGATGGAGGTTGCAGTGAGCTGAGATCGTACCACTGCACTCCAGCCTGGGTGACAGAGTGAGACTCTGTCTCAAAAAATAAAAAAAATTAAAAAAAATATATATATGGAACTTGGAGACCCTGGCTAAACAGAAATGCATATCTTTAAACACTTAACGATGGAATACTCCTAAGATAAGTCAGTATAGTTTCTTAAACAAGAGACTTCTAATATGTTTCCAGTGGTGTGCAAGTTCTTTACAATAACCTTAAATGTTGCTTTTCATCTCACTGATCACTGAAAAAAGAGGCATGTTCTGGATTACCCAGGCCTTGACCCCACGGCTAGGTGCTGCCATGTGTGTAAGATCTCCGTTCTTAGATCTGCATTTATATTTAGGGTGGTGCCAACATTTTTCTTAAATTGACAGTATTTAAAATTTAATGCAAACTTTCTCAAACTGGAGGTCTTCTAAAAATTCTTGAGGAAATTACTGAATTCTTCAGCTAAAGAAACATGAGAACAGAAATAAATGGAGGAAGGCCAGGCATGGAAGCTCACACCTGTAATCCCAGCACTTTGGGAGGCTGAGGTGGGCAGATTACGAGGTCAGGAGATTGAGACCATCCTGGCCAGCATGGTGAAACCCTGTCTCTACTAAAAATACAAAAACAATTAGCTGGGTGTGGTGTTATGCGTCTGTAATCCCAGCTACTCAGGAGGCTGAGGCAGGCGAATCGCTTGAACCTGGGAGGTGGAGATTGCAGTGAGCTGAGATTGCACCACTGCACTCCAGCCTGGTGACAGAGCAAGACTCAGTCTCTAAATAAATAAATAAATAAATAAATAAATAAATAAATAAATGGAGGTGAGGTGATGGGGATTTGAGTGGTGGGGGAAGGAACGAGACATTTCTCACTGCCGAGCACACTGTGTGGGTGCACGCTCTACAGGGCACTGTGCACGGAATGTCACACTCAGGCATCCCAGCAGTTCCCTCTGTATTGATGAGGACAAAGGCTGTGTGTACTGTCCAAGGTCACACTAGTGGATAGCTGAGCTGAAGGTGACCTGACCCTGAAGGCCAAGCTCTTCTCTTACACCAAAACAAGACTGGATGCTCCAAATTAAACCGTGCCCACTAAAAGGAAAACAGCAGAGCCGTGAAGCAGGGAGAGAATCCAAGAGGCAAGGAGTTTAACCTCTTGTTTCACAAAAGGGAATACTTAAAGGAGTGAGAAGATAATTTTTCTAGAATTCTTTCTGGAGATGAATACCCTGAGATTTCCTTAGAATACTGTCTTTACCTCAGTAACCCCAGTGATCTGTGCACACTGAAATCTAGCCTATTGTAATTAAAATTTTTTTTTTCTCCTATTTAGCCTCATCATCTTTCTCATAAAAAGCAGCCCCAGTCTCAGAAAGTTTTTCATAGGGCTGTCTTTCACCTGCCAGGTTGTTTCAGGAGGCAAAGGGCAGGCAAGGCTCTGGGCTTTCTCCACCTTTTAAAAAAGAGTCCAGATAAGGGATAACTTTCAACAGTCCCATGTTAACCTTTGTTGAATATATCCTTGTGTCCTCGTGGCTCTCCTCATTCCTGTTGATGAACGATACTGAACCTGACCTAAAAAACCAAGTTTCTGCAGCTTGCTTTTAGATTTTATTTTAGTAGACTTCAGAGAAAAGCTCCAACTTACAGGTTAAACAACTTTAGGGCACTCAGTGTGGCAAATGTACATAGTTTTCCTTGCCAATCCTTTGGCACAGCTATTCAGAGGCTGGAGACAGTGGATGAGCCATGGGGCTGCTGGACTCTGCAGCTGATCCGTCTCTCCCAGAGGACTTGGAACGTTTCTGTCCCTGGTGTCTAAGGTAGAAGTTTTCCCACTTCCAATGCACTGCTGTTCACCTAAAACTAGTCTAATTCACATGCTATGAATAAGGTATTTGTTTTCCTTATAATTGGTGTGATAGCAGCCAGACACATACACAAATATACACCAAACCCTTAGTCAACTTCACACAGTGGAAATGGAAAGACACCATCTGGAATCTTATAGAAATTAATATTATAATACATTTCCTGTTGCCTCAAAGAGAGTCTCTCAAGGTTCTCTCATGGAGAACCCATCACGTGGAAGGACCTGCCTGGCTGGTGGAATTGCACAGAAGGTATGGGGACTAACTACCTGGTGATGAATTTGGTGAAGGATGTAATGAAATCTTAGCACCAGGATGTCATCTGGAAGGCTTATTTTTTAGCTTTTATTATTACAGATCAGTTGCTTTGGTATATAGATTCCATGA
The DNA here is from genome assembly GCF_024542745.1 of Macaca thibetana thibetana. Taxonomy (NCBI): domain Eukaryota; kingdom Metazoa; phylum Chordata; class Mammalia; order Primates; family Cercopithecidae; genus Macaca; species Macaca thibetana. Next base: position 94,373,419 of record NC_065579.1, on the reverse strand, counting down.
TTTCTGAGTCCCTTATATTATTACATTAAAAAACAAACAAGTCTGAATCTAATCTGGGGCACATCTCCCACTCTCGGAACCAAAACCTCCTGACTGCTGGTATCTGCACCTCCTCTGTGTTTTTTCATTGCTAATCTCCTATCTGATGGAATTAGACTATGCTATTTTTTGAAAGGGCAACCACTTATTCCCCAGAATTATGGCAATTCCATATAAAATATCTAGAAAATTGCTAGTCTGGGCTTTTCAGGTGAATGTTTACATGAGGAATGGGCAAATTTAACCCATTTATGCCTGAGGTTGCAGGTTTTTGAATTTTTGCAATCAGACCTTTGCGATGACCTTGAGCAGTCAGATAAATAACTCCCACATGCTTAGCGTTCCAATAATGAAACATTAGGCATAATTAAGACACAATTATCTTCATACTGGCCACAATTGTTCTGTCGCTTTGTGGAGCAATCTGTTAGGAATAAAGCAGCACTTGCAGTGGGTTTCACTTTCGATTTTTCTTTGACTCAGGATTGTGATAGGCATAGACTAAGTTATGCGATCCATGAATTTTGGTGGTGATTCAGAACCTGGGCCTTAATGCCAGTGTGAGAGTCAGGGTCAGCAGTAGGATTTCCTGGCAATCACATGATGACACGCAGGGCAGGGGTTGGGATGAAGGGACTGAGTGTGCTCTAGACCCCTTTCTCTGTATTGGCCCTGAATGAGTTGCTATCCATTTGAATGAGCGGGGCTTGGGTCCCTGCCATATGGAATAGAGAACTCAACATTTTCTTTCATGGAATTGACATGGTTTTATTGCTACATACAAGTAAAAGCCATAGTTGATAGCCCTGCTATTTAATGTCTCCTAAAAGAAGGCCCCTAATAATTTAACCATTGCTACAATCAAGTGATCATTTTCAGTGGAGAATCCTTAATATCCAACAGACTCCTATTTAAAAATCCTATATAGAGAGGCTCCAGACAGGCTCCCAATACTCCCCAAGATTGAATATAAAACTCTGTTGCATTTATGCACATTTTTTTCCTTCCTAGAGAGAAGACCTAGAGCAAACTTGCTCAACCCATGCCCCATGTGGCCCAGGATGACTTTGCATTGAGCCCAATACAAATTCATAAACTTTCTCGAAACATTACCAATTTTTTTTTGCTCTTCTTCTTTTAGCTCATCAGCTATCATTAGCATTAGTATATTATGTGTGACCCAAGACAATTCTTCTTCTTCCACTGTGGCCCAGGGAAGCCAAAAGATTGGATACCCTGACCTAGCGTACTCATTAGGTTCTCGAAAGGGCCCATAACAAAAAGAAAATGTAAGAAGCACCATTTTCCAGCAAGTGTCTCATTTTCTAGACATGTTCTCTGCAACCAGTTTATCTTGGAAGGCACTCCTAGCAATTCTTGTGCTCCAGGGGAAATCAGTTGACAGACATGCGACTAAGATTTTTCTTCTGAGGGGTTATTTGGTCACACCTGCTCTAAAGTCCTTCCAGGTTATTGTTTGTGCTTGCTGGGCTGCTGTGGACGTGGAGGTAAGTGGTGAGGAATGAGGGAACAACTGCGCCTCAGAGCAGCTCTGCTTTCAGCCGTATTATGATTTGTCTCCTCTTTATTTTTATTTTTGTGGGAGATACAACCTTTGGCACTCGCCTGCCTTCTCTTTAGATTTCATTTAAGGGAAACCTCTATGCCTAAAAATATTTGAAAATCAGGGTGGAGAATTGAAGGGCAGAGGGGAATGATTACCCTTTGGTCTGTGTACTGGAAATAATTCCAATACAGTTCTGAGTAGATTTTAAGGCCTTGCCTGGGGATATTCTCTTGGTACACTTCAGAGGCAGGCGAACCTTCTGGGAGCCCCAGTGTTCTCAGGGGAGTGTCACTACTACCTCCAACTCAGCTTACTGCCAACATGCGTGGCCTCACAAGCACTTGTCAGAGAGCATCCCCTCGAATACAGAGCTCCACAACACTCATCAAACAGGGAGGGCAGCAGTGGGGAGGCAGCCTTCCACTGCTCTCCACATCCCCACACTTAATCCTGGAGCAGCCCGGACAGCAGAGGTCAGTGCATTTTGGCCCCTCATCAGCCTGACTTAATTGAACTTAATTGAACTTAATTGAACAGTGCCCGCTGTGATGTATTGGTCAACACTGAGTGACATTATGAGAAGCAGCCCCGAGTGTGAATCCATGGAAGCAGTTTAGAGCAGGGGCTGCTGTGGTCTCCATCCTCTCCACAAGGATCCACAGGATGAGTTTCTCTTGGATTTTAGCTCTGAGAGCAGCATCCTTTAAGGAATGGACTTATTATTCTACTAGAGCTTCCATGACTTGGGGAACTGGTCATGCCACCCTCCTTCTATTGTCTTCTAGAAACTCAGGGACAAATTTTTGGTATCTCTCACCTAAGAGTCATTCCATCAATTTTGTAAATTATCATTACTCCTTGCTTCATCTTATCTTTTCTACTCTGGTTTTCCCTTTGTCCTCCTTTTCATTGTTATATTTTTATTTTATTTTCCCCTGTTCATATTTACGTAAGCCACTTTAAATTATTTCTGGAGCAAGGCATAAACCTATGAAGTAAAGGAATATTTACAGATGATTAGTTATAAAGAACTGGTAGTTTCTCACTATGGCAAGACTCTTAACATATTTTTAAAGAATAATTAGAATCTAGAATGCTAGGCGGGAGAAAGTTTACTCCAAGAAAACAAGTTTTGCTAATGAGTATAACCAAAAATGAAACATTGGAGGAAATTAAAATAGCAGCCTCCTGTGATCCTGAAGTCTCAATCAACAAAAAATTAATCAGCAGGTTTCCATTTTAAAATGGTATCTGGCAGACATCTTTCACACAAAATTTCCACCAAAACTGTGTGGGAAGATATAGAAAAAGATGAAAACCCACAACACTAAAAATCAATCAAAGTCCGTTTGTTGCCAGTAAATGAATGGGGAAATTTTTTATTAAATAGAAGGCTCACGAGTGCACTTGGAGACTCAGTTACTCTCTACCTTTTCTAAGTAGTCACAGTAATTGTTGACCCTCCTCCCAGTATTCTCTCAACCTCGAATCTTGGTCCAGAAATATTAAGATAAATGCTCACCATAAAACAAAGCAAAACAAATACCAAGAAACAAAAACACAACAGTTGAGCCTTCTATTGTGGCAGTGGGACTTTTTAAGCATCTGAAGAGAAGCTCACTTCCAACTCCCCTCGGTGCTTCCCTGTTTTATAGCTGCTTAGAAAATGTATTTACCTTAAAATATTTAGGTGGGTAGGAGGAAGAACTAGCCATGGCACCGTGTTGCATCCTGGGAGGTGTAGTGATAAAACATAAGCTCTGGGGTAGAGACTACAAAAACCATGCCAAGTGTGTGATGGTGTCTGTTATTTCTAATTCATTCGTTCATTCATTATCTATATATTCAATACTGTGGCTAGGTTCTTAGCCATCTGATCAGAGAAGCATAATGCGAGGCAGTAAGAATAACAAAAATCCCCTGTCTTAAGCTAGCAGAGTGGAAATGATTTGAGGGCATTAGATATTGGCAAACAATGAGGGTGGGGATAGCATTATCCTCATTTAAGAACTGCTAACAGGAAAAGTTAATGTGGAACCCATGGAAAAATACTGCAGAGAGAAGGAAACAAGTTAGCCTGAAGGCATCATGTGAATTTTACTAACAATCAGGACACAGTGTCTGGTAGCAGTTTTGCATTCTCATTAGAGAGTAATAATACAGATTTTCAATTAAGAGGTGTAAAAAGCTATAAGAGTTCAGCACTTAGACTAACAGACTACAGGATAAGGTGAAATGGGAAGACAAAAGACTGCAGAAAAACTGAAAACACAAACACTTGCATTTGAAGTCTAGACTTACAGAATTACACTTGCATTAATTCTACAACAGCAGAATTAATATTCAAAAGAGATGGGGTTTTAGTCCATCTATGTCCATCAGGGGGGTGGGTTTAGGAGGATAGAAGAGTGTGTTCAGCAGTTTATGTTATGGATTGCATAGAGCAGGGGTCCCCAGCCCAGGGGCCACGGACTGGTACTGGCCATTGGCCTGTTAGGAACCAGGCTGCATAGCAAGAGGTGGGCAGCAGGTGAGCCAGCATTACCACCTGAGTTCTGCCTCCTGTCAGATCAGGGGTGGCATTAGATTCTCAGAGTAGCGCAAACTCTATTGCGAACTGCACATGTGAGAGATGAGAGTTGTGCGCTCGTTATGAGAATCCAACTAATGCCTGATAATCTGAGGTGGAACAGTTTCATCCCGAAACCATCCCTCACCTCCCACGACCTGCCGCAATCCATAGAAAAACTGTCATCCACAAAACTGTTGGTGCCAAAAAGGTTGGGGACCCCTGGCATAGAGGCTCAGTGTGCAAAGGTATGTGTCAAGTGAGTGAGGCCAGGGATAAGGTAGAGAATGCGAGAAAGGACTCCTGCTTTCAGCTGGCTTCATCTGCTAATCCTGGCCCATGAGGTGAAGCATCTAGCAGGGAGTGAGATGACAGATGTACTTTTGCGTCTCCTAATATGAGTCCTTCACAAGCCTCTAAAAAGACAGGAATTAAGAAAACTGCAGAACAATGAAGACAACAGTAATGGGAAATTAGAGAAATGAAGGGAAATGAATGTGAGCTTCAAGAGACAGGACCTTGTTTTGTTAATGCCCAGAACAATGCATACATACACATGCAGTTTTGTCTCCAAAAAACAGAGAACATGTGTTCCTTCCAAACACACATAAAACATTCACAAAAACTGACCATTTATTAAATCATAAATGCAGTCTCAACAAATTCCCAACACTAGCAATTATGTAAGCCATATTCATTATTCATAATGCATACTAAAAATTAGTGACAAAACCAAAACAAAATGCAAAAACAAATCAAAGTGTTATCCATCTCACTAACTTAATTTGATCAAAATGAGAATTACACTGGAAATGATCAATTACTTGGAAAAGTTTGACAATGGGCACATTGCATATCAAAGCTAGCGGGGTGGAAACAAAACTGAATTTCAGGGAAAATTCATTAGCTATATTGGAAATATATATATTTCTATATATATCAGAATATATAGAAAAATGTGTGAAAACAAGAAAGTAAAAAGAAGACATTAATAAATATAAAAGTATATTTTTATATTTTATTATATATGTTATTAATATGTTATATATTAATAAATATAAAAGTAGAAATTAATGGACTAGGAAGAAAAATAAAAAATCCCTGGGATTTTTTGAATGAAAGTAACAGCTGGTTCTTCAAAAACACCAGTAAAAAAATAAGACTGATAAGTTCAAGTAAGAAAAGAGGGAATGATAGAGAATGATAGAGAAAAGAGGGAATGATAGAGAATGAGAATGAGAGCAAGAGAGAGAAAAAAATCTATAAACCAGAGGATGCCTAACTATAGTGCAGAGAAATTTTTTTAAAAACATGATGAGAATATTAGATATAATATTATATCAATACATTTGAAAATCTAGATTAAATAGATGATTGCCTATGAAAATGTAAATTACTAAAGTGGATTTAAGAAGAGTTACAAAATCTAAATGGTTTAACAACCAAAGAAGAAATCTATAAAGAAAGTAAAAGATCTGCCCCTATAAAGATGCAGCAGGCCTAGATAGCTTAAAAGGTGAATTCTCCCAAACTTTCAGAAAATTATTATGTCATATAAAGTGTTCTAAAAATAAGATAAAATAGAGAATCCTTGCCATGTTATTAGTATAACCTGATACCAAACTGAACGAGATAGCATCAAAATGGAAACCAGCAAATGGAATCTGGTTTTTATTAAAAAAACTAAGTAAAATTTATGCAACAAATGAAAAGATGATTCAAAATTGATAAATCTATTAATGTGATTTACAACATTAACAGATTATAGAAGAAAAAGCTGTCCAGGCACAGTGGCTCATGCCTGTAATCCCAGCACTTTGGGAGGCTGAGGTGGGAGGATTGCTTAAGCTCAGGAGTTCAAGACCAGCCTGGGCAACATGGCAAGACCCTGTTTCTACAGAAAAATAAAAAGAAATTTTAGCTGAGCATGGTGATGAACTCCTATAGTCCCAGCTACTTGGGAGGCTGAGGCTGGAAGATCTCTTGAGCACAGAAGGTCAAGGTTGCAGTGAGCCGTTGTGCCACTGCACTCCAGCATGGGTGACAGGGCAAAACACTGTCTCAAAAATAAAATAAAATGTAATAAAAATAAAAAAGAAAAAGTCTATGATCATCTACTGCCAAAAAGCAGTCACATTCCTGATTTAAATTGTTTAGTAAGTTAGGAATAGATAATTTCTCATTTTGATAGTACCTAATAAACTTAGAGCAAGCATGACACTTAATAGTGAAACACCGGAAGCAGGTCACTAAGGGTAGCAGCAAGACAAAGGCAAGGTGCCAGATGTCATTACTATGTCTCAGTGTAGCATAAGTTGTCACCAATGCAATAAAACAAGAAAGAGAAATAAGTATACATGACAGAAAGGAAAAGATAAGTGTCATTACTTGTTGACAATATGATTATCTATCTGGACTAGCTAAGATGATCACCCAAAAGACTACCAGAACTGAGAAGAGAATCCGTTAGGGAACTAAGTTATAAAATGTAAACATGAAATGAACAGTTTCTATACACCAGCAAGAAGCAATAAGAACATGTAATAAATCTCATTTACAATATCAACACAATGTATAAGATAATTAAAAATTACTTGACAAGAAACGTATGAAAGCTTTGAAAAAAATCTATAAAACTTCACTGTAAAGTAAATAAATGGAAATAAGTACTATATTCTTGATAGGAAAGGCTTAATATTACAGAGATATCAATTATTCTGAAGTAGATATATACATTTAATGTAATTCCAATCAAAACTTAAAAAGACTTTTTTGCAACTTGAGCAGATTTTAACAAATCATTTAAGTGAAGGACTGAGAAAAGCCCAAATGCTTTTAGAAAATGATATCATTTTCTAAAAATCCACACGGTGAAGAGAACACCAACCAACAGATAGCATTATATATTATAAAGTTATTATAATTAAAATAAAATAGTATTTGTGAAGGAATAGGCTTCAAGATCAATGGAACAAAATAGAAAGTAAAAAATAAACCAGGTTGATAGAAATAAAAGGTTAAAATATACTAAAGAGGCATCTGAAACCAGTGGATGATAGATTATTTAATAATAATTTTGTGACAAATTCTTAATTTGAAGTTTAGATCTTATCACATATCACCCAGAAGGATAAAGTACAGATGGTCTAAAGGACTAAACTGAAAATAGAAAACTACAAAAGATTAGGAAAAAATTGGAAAAAAATCCTTATAACCTTGCAAATTTAAGGCCTTAAGGCACCAAATACAAAAATAATAAAGGAAATAACTGATAATAACCAAAAATAACTGAGAAATTATTATGAACAAAAATTTTTTTATGTAAAATATACTTAAGGCAAAAGTGACAGACAAGGAGAGAATAGTTTCACGTGTAACCATCAAAGAACTAAAATCTATTATACAATTAGAAAATAAAACTAATTCCTAAAAATCAGTAAGAAAAAGACAAATAGTCCAATAAAATAACAGATAAAAAAAATAAATGTAAATTGCTTATCAAGGCTAGCGGGATGGATGAAAGAAGAAAAGTGCAAATAGCTTTAAACACAGGAAAAATTGCTCAATTTCAGTAGTAATTATGAAAATGTTAGCCAAAGGGAATTTTTTTTCTTCACATAAAATTGGCAAAAATTTAGCAGACTGACAACACTATTGTTGACAACATGAGAGAACATACTCACACACTGTTATGGCTATGCAAATTGCTATGAAGTTTTGGAAGCTTAATTTGGCAAGTCTATTTTAAAATTAAAGACCCACATGTTACTGTTGCACCTTTAGTTCTTATTGTTTCAAAAAGTTCCGGGAAAAAGCTCAGTCCAGGAAAAACAAAAACTGGTTGGATCCGGAGATGCCTGAGTTGGAGATGAGCTTGATGAACTTTCCCATTACCATACTACAGGCCCCTCCCAGGGAGGAGCTTATTCCCCATTTTCTATACAGGCTACTATGTAGAAGCATGAGGCAACACAGTGAGACCCTGCATTAAAAAAAAATAATAATAATAATTAACCAAAAATAACCTGATGTCTCTGGAAGTGCAGCACCATCCCCACCTAGTGGAGAGGAGTGGGTACTGCCACTAGCTCAAGGTCACTCCCTGGGAGGCAGAGGCAGTGCCTCTTCTCTATCAATGCCTTGCAAAGATTAGCAGTAGAAGACAAATTTCAAGCCACTTCAGAATAAATAGAAAGCTAATTGAGGTGGAGATGTGACATTTTACACCTGCAAGTGAATCATGCAGACAAACTCTCAAGAGTATCCCTTGAGGCAAGTCATTCCATGTTTCTGGACAACAGTGTCTACTTGAGCTAGATAATGATTTACACTTGAACCAAACTTTTTACTTTTATTCTATGATCATAACAATCCCATGAGACAGATTTTTAATGACCTTCTGTTTTGCGGAGGAGAAAATGGGTGCTTGGACTAAATAAAAGACCTTTTCTAGGCAATATGTTAGCAGGTCAATCAGGGCTGATACCACATTCTATGGCTTGAGGACCTGAGTCCTCAATTGTCTTTATGGGGGCCTCAGGACCAGGGATGTGGCTGAGGCATTCATAGAAGATCTTGTAGAAGACACTGGTGAAATCTTGGACCATATCTTTGGACCTGCATGAGTTGTCTGCAGCCACAGGGGACAGTTTCTGGCCGAACTAAGAGTATAGGGCATGGCAGCTAGGCTCCACAAGGTTTGGTATTGGGTTGACAGTGATGTGCAGGTCTTCACCAGAAGAGGTGGGGGCAAGGGCAAGGGCATAGCACAATCAAAGGCACAAGGCTGGGAATGAGCAGGGTGTAGAGAGTATAAAGTTAGTCTGGTTGGGAGCCCATGAATTATCTGAAATTGTAAGCAAGACCATTTGTGCATGTGTGAGTGTACGTCAATACAAGTGCATTTTTAAAGGGAGAAAATTCATGGCTTTAATCACATTTGTCTTGAACTAAACCATGTGGGAAGAACCACCGAGGATCCAGAGAAGGGGTCTGATGTGGACTAAAGAATCACAGAAAATTGAAATAATGTTTACTGAGCCCTAGTGTCAATCTCAGACAGGGCTTAGCTCTTTATAAACATCTCTTTCACTTGTCACGAACACCCTTTGAGGTGGGTTCTAATATCATCTTCATTTTACAGATGAGGAAACCGAGAACTAGAGAGATGCCTTGTCCAGGCCACACAGTTGGATCTGAACCCAGGCAGTCTGACTCTAGATCCCTCAACCCTAAACCCAAGGCCCGTGGCCCTTAAACTTGAGTGCACAGTGGAATCGCCAGGAGGGCTTGTTATAACAGACACGGCTGGGTCCCATGCCCAGAATCTCCAATTTGGCAGATTTCTAATGAGTTCCCTGGTGGTGCTGATGCTGCTGGTCTGGGGGCCACACTTCACAAACCACACTTTGAATTCTAGGTCATCATCTCCAAAGAGGACATGGAGTCCCAAAGAGTTGATGTGACCGTCTAGAGTCACTCAGCTACTTAGCAGCAAAACCAAGACGAGAATCTGGGTCTGTGGATTCCAAACCCAGGACTCTATGCCACTTGTGCTTGCAGGAGGGCACATCTTACCTAAGAGTGTGTGTGCATTTGCACGTGTGCACTTCCATTACCTGATGTGTGTCCAGATCCCGGAGCTGGGCGCTGGGGGAAGATGGTTCTTTGCTTGGCTCTTCTGAGCCCAGTCGGGCTCTTCTCCACCTCCTGGCCCGCCGGTCTGTGGTGTGGGGGGCCTCCTCCGGCTCGCTGCTGTCTGAGGTCTCCCTGCTGGTCACCTGGGGGTTGAAGTTCACGTCCAGTTCTCCCTGCAGGCGCATCTTCTCGGCTGCAGGGTTCCTGGGGGCCTTCCTCTGCAACCAGGACAGCCTGGCCTGGTGCCCAACTTCTCGGGAAGAGCCCGCGGAGGAGGTCTCCGAGTCAGAGCACGTGGCCTCAGGGTTGGGGGAGATTGCAGAGGATGGGGAGGCAGCTATGGGGCCTTGGTCAGTGCTCTGGGCCTGTGTGGGCTGAGGCTGGGGGTTCCTGGGCAGGCCCTGGGACCTGGGACACAGCTTGCTCAAGGCCTCACTCCAGTCAAAGTCTTCCTCGCTATCGGAGCCCATCTCATCGTAGGCAGATGCCACACTGGAGGCCACCTCCAGGGACTGAAATGTCCCACTCTTAGGTTTGGCCAGTAGTCGGGTAGGGGGCGGAGCGCCGTCCTTCAGGGCCACCCAGTTCCCGTCGGGGCTCTGCAAAACTGGGGCCAGGTCTGTGGATGGAGAAGATAGAGAAAGCAGAGAGGGGCTGTTGTCACTTTAATGCAAGATGAGGTTGCCACTTGTTACCTCCCCAAGAGCGTCTTGTGGGGGTGTTGGAGAGCAGTTGCCTTTAGGAAGCCCAGGAGGGCAAACCCAATTGGTGGGCAGAGTTCAAAGTTCCCCGAGGAATCCCCTGAAAGCTCAAAGGGTCCCAGTGCTTCACAGATGGAGAGAAACTCGGAGATGTGGCTCCTATTTCAGTCTACCTGGGTTGACGCCACCTCAGTCTCCTCAGCACTGCCACACTCCTGCCCCAGGCTTGTTTGGAAGGGGAGGGGAGAGGGCTGCAGTTGGCAGTACCAGCTTCTGGCTCTTTGACCTTGGGCTACAATTTTGTCTCTTGGATCCTTAGTTTCCCCTCACTGATGGGAAACAATTCCACTACCTGCCCTGGCATACCTCAGAGGTTAACGCATCTGCTCTTGGCTCTTTTATAGATCCTACTTCATAACAGGTTCCTGAGATAGGCACGTAGGTCTATTTTTAACTCAAGGAACATGCTCCACTCTGGAAAGGACTTGAGGCCAAAAAAACTTTGGTATTTCCAATCTAATTTTACAGATGAGGAAACGAAGACGAGCGAAGTTAAGTAACTTGTTAAAGGTCACAGAGCTGCTAACTTGTAGAGTGAGGACGAGGTGCATCCTCTACCTGACTCTAAGGCAGCTCTGGGCTACAGACTGTGCCTCAGAAGCCCCTGGCCAGCTGCAAAGCACCATCCAAGGGCAGCTGGAGCAGCTCTCAGGCTGTGACTATGGACTGGAGTGGTCTAAACTGGGCTCAGATCTGCCCAGAACATGGTCCCAAGGATTGATCTGCATGCTGGGGGTGGATTGGTAAAAGTTGTTTTGTCTTGATTAAGGCGAACAGGAAAATGCTTTCTTCCCATGTGTCTGTGGGGTGGGAATAAGGTGACATGCTGCTCCTTTGGCTGTGGGTACTTGGCCCAGGACTGAGGCCTCAGGCACAGCAGTTGCCAGCAGGAGCTGCCTTTTTTTTTTTTATTTTTGAGACAGAGTTTCACTCTTGTTGCCTAGGCTGCAGTGCAACGGCACAGTCTCGGCTCACTGCAACCTCTACCTCCCAAGTTCAAGCGATTCTCCTGCCTCAGCCTCCCGAGTAGCTGGGATTACAGGTGCACGCCACCATGCCTGGCTACTTTTGTATTTTTAGTAGAGACGGGGTTTCACCATGTTGGTCAGGCTGGTCTTGAACTCCTGACCTCAGGTGATCCACCTGCCTCAGCCTCCCAAAGTGCTGGGATTACAGGCGTGAGCCACCGTGCCCAGCCTTTTTTTTTTTTTTTTTTAAACCAGGACTATTGCAGGGATGTCTGTGGGAAGTGATGAGGACCCCAGGGCTTTGAAGAAACCATTCCCCAACTTGTGTGTGGAAGTCTGCTTCGGGGCTTAAGGCCTGCAGCAGCCACAGCCCTGATGTAGTAGGACTCTGAGGCAGGGTCTTACTTTATGCTACTTAAAACACATAGGTTTTCTACCAGTTAAACTGCTACTGCTCCACATAATAAAATGAAAGTTATCAGTATTTCACAGTGCTGCCCACAGAGCATTGTACCTGCTAAGCCTGTTACAGAACCACAGCCTTAGGGGAATTCAGATGTTGGTGGAACATATGTTTTCGACAGCGACCCAGTTCCACTTCCACTGCCTGACTGCAGCTCAGACTGGCAGGACATTGAGTTCTTTTTATTTTGAGAGTCAGGAAGTGGGGCTTTCTCTGACGAGGAGGATGCTGGACCCCGGCAGTGGGCTGATACAAGCAGGGGCCTCCAAGAAACCTGAGACCACACACCGGCCTTTCTCCTGCTACTCCTGCCTTCAGTGTCCTTCTCCACCATTTCCATGTAGTAAAGCCCCAGTGACCCTACAACACCTCATCCCACTGGTGGGAACGGCCTTTTCCTGGAGGGCATTCTCATCTCCCTGCTGGACTTGGCCTCTCTTCTCTGAGCTCTCCTGGTGTGGGACCTGGCTGGCTCATCGCACGTTCTTCCATGAGTTCTAGCTGTCACACACCTGCTGAGCGTGAGGACAAAGTCCCTGAGGCAGGGCCTGGATCTCAGGCATCGCTTTATCCTTAGAAGCAGCCTAGCCTTCTCTGTCCCAGAGTCAGTGTGTGCAGTAGAAAGACCAGTGACCTCGAAGCCAGAGGTCCAGGAGGAAGCCCCACTCAGCCACCTGGCAGCTGTGTGATCCTCTGTACCTCGGTTCTCTGACTGGTGAAAAGGGCTTAGCTAACACCTCTCTGGGTTGTCAGAGGACTACACAAGGGGATGCTCTTGAGTGTGTTACACATGCCTGCTCAGTGAGATTAATTCCTGATGGCTCCTTTACCCTTGTCTATAAATGAAGGAGGCTGCTTTAGTGTAGGGCAAAGAACAAGAGCTTTGGATTCAAGCAGACGCAGGGCTGATCCCCAGCGACTGAATTTACTAGCAGGTGACCTTGGTTAGAGATCACTTCTGGGCCTACTTCCTTGCCCAACAGTGGGGTCAGTGTGACCCACCTTTGGCTATCACTAGAATTATTATGAGATAACGCATGTAAAGCATCAGTCCTAGTGCCTGCTATACTTAAGGCCCTGAGCTATTTTTAGCTTATATCTGTTGAATCCGTTTTAGCAGTAGTACTTAACACCTGGTTATGAATTAACACCCATGCACTCCATATGTATGTATACAGAAAAGAGATATGCATCTGATAGTCATTATTCAGTATTACACATTAATATCTATACAGCAACACTATTTTCATTGACGGTGGAATTATTCAGAAGAGTGGCTCACTAGGGTTGTTATTACCATTTATTATTGGGCTCTACTTGTGGTGGTGGTAATAGCAGGTCTTTTGAGAAAAGTATTTCTATTTTGCTGACATTCTCCTAATGCTGTGTCAGGGGATTGTCAGTCAGGTGGTAAGAGTTTCTCAGGAATGCTCAGGCTCTCAGTGAAGCTATGCATGGCTAGTAAGTAGTTATATTGATTTTTCCTGTAGCAGGCTCTGTGGATGCCCTACCCCAAACCTTGGCCCTCACCACTTCAGTGTATGCCAGCTGGACTTCCAATTGCCAGCACTTGCAAGTCTTCACTTGAGGCTTGCTCTGGCTACTAGAGCCTGTGTTGCTTGCCCCAGGGGCAGGGTGGAAGTTCCCAGGATTCATCACCTCCTGGGAGCAGCCCTCAACCAATGAGTAGGGGAGCTGGTGGCTAAGTATCCCAGCTCTCTTGCTTGCCAAGCAGGTGAGTCTTCTACACTGGCTCCCAGAGTCCCCAGTGGGGTCAAGCTCCAGCCATCCACAGTGGCCATCTGCTCAGTAACAAGTCATTTTATTGCCTGATTTTCTTTCCTTGTTTCACATTCCTACTCCCCTCCCTGTGTGTTTTCTGGGCTCACCTCGCAAATAAACTATAGGTCTTCAGATTCTCATATTAGGGTCTGCTTCTGGTGGGAGTCAAACCAAGACACCCACATGATGCAAAGTGGACTCTGAGCATGGCTGTGGAGCACTCACTCTAAGAAGAAAGGAAAAGTTCTCTGGGCCTTCTAATCTGTCACTGAGGCTGCTCTCTGGACCATCTTTCAAGACTTGACTTACACATCACTCCTCAATTGCATATGCTTGGCCTTCCTTCCTTGAGGAGCTGGCTATTCCGTTCTCTGAGCTTTGCCAAAAAGCTTTCATTTCTTAACACTCAAACTAGATTATAGTTTATATTCTTGGTTGTCTACCCCACCCCTCAATCCTGATCGTGAGCTCCTTAAGGACAGAGCCACGTCTTCTTCACTGCTATGCTCCCAGCCCCTGGCAACATTGGGTCCCATCCTGGGCACATGAAGACTACTTGTTAATGAACACAGGCACCAAAGGCTGCAGGGGCGATGGGGCTCATTGAGCAGCTCTCAATGAACCCGGCTGTCTACAGCTTCTCCTGGGGCCCTGGGAGGAATCCAAAGAAGGAGACCCTGGATAGTGCCACTCAGGGTTGGCTCTAGGGTTGACCACATTGTAAATGTGGTCCCTGGGCTCCAATACCCACGACATGGTGAGATGGCATTCGGCCCATTGCCAACTCCCCTTCTCCTGCTTTTTTATAACCCCAGGTTGCCTCATGCCTCCGTGGAAGCTAGAAGTTTACCAACTTTTACCTCAGCAAATTTTACTTCTTAGCAAAAACACAGATGGCTCCCTGAATACCCAACCATGTGAAAACTTTGGTGGCTTTTGAGCAGCATCATCAAAGCTGCACCTGCACTCTGATATCCCAGTCTCTCGGTCCATCAGGAACACCCCTTGGGGATCCTGCTCCCGCTTCCTCTTTCTCCAAATTCCTGCTCTTCCATTATTGTGCAGACAACTAACTCTCAGTGAGTGATCCCAGAGCAGTGACAATTCCCCGATCTTCATTTCCCTAACACTGAGCACACACAGCATATACAGTAGATGCCCAGTCAAGGTTTATAAAGTGAAAATGCATTTGGGGGAAATCCATTAACTACTATAAGCACTGTCAAGACTGAAAGCAGAGTTACTGTGGTTTACCCAAACCACGGTGTCCCTAAGACTGACCCCAACTGGGCACTAACAGGAATCTGAATCAACCCTCCTCCTGAGGCATAAACACAACTGCTAAATATAGCTGAGTGGGCATTCACCGTTTAAGATGACCTCCACCTCCAGAACTCCTCTATTTGATGTTTCCGCCCAACTGAGACTGAGCAATGCCTGTAGGAATAATGTGCTTCGTGCTAAACATTTCAGACATCCCTCAAGACCTCTGAGGCTGGCATGGACAGTTTAGCATGTCAAGGGCTAAAAATTCCTCAGAAAACCAGAAGCTTTCCACCCAAGTCCTTTTTAAAAAATTTTAAATCTTTATCCTGAGAGATGCCTAGATTTTTGAGCAGAATGTGAAATATTTTTTTGGGTGTGTGATGTTGTGGAACTAAGTTTTATGTTTATACACAATTGAAAAATTACCTATGGGTGCCTAATTTTACAGAAAATTATGTCCAAAATCATGTTTTGAAAACAAAATTCCTTTGCAAATTTATTATGAATGCTTATAATCCTGTTGGAAACTATTTTGTGAAACAGAGCATCTTGTAGTTGTTTTTATAATATTCTACACATTTATCACTTTGCAAGTCTGAATTTTGAAATGATGTTTTTTGTTTGTTTGTTTTTATGGTAGAGAGACACTTATAATGCAGTAGTTGAAAGCCTGCAAATTGGAGTCATGATGTTTGGATTTGAGGACCAGCTCTGCCTACGTTGGCTGTGGGGTCTTGAACAAGTCACTTAACTTCCCTGTCCATCAATGTTCTTATCCGCAAAACAAAATGATGACAGTGTCTAGTAATGCTGTTGGAGGAAAAATAAAATAGTGCCTACATATGGACTCTGTATGTTTTAAAGTGATTTTAGAAAGCTAGATATTGTGCATTGAAGTTCTATTATGTGGTATTCTCAGGTACTCTATGGAATCTAACAGTCCCTTTTCTGTGTACATTTGCAATCCATAGTGAAGGAGAGAGAACTGAGAAAATGAGGAAGAAGAGAGAGAGTGAGAATATGAATGAACGAATATGAATAGACTGGGAGGGCAGAGGGAGGAAAGAAAGGCATATCTAGAAAAGAAAAATGCACTTAAAAACCAAAAATGAACACCATATACCTAAGTAAAGAAATGATCATCTGCTGCAGAATTTCTGCAATGTCATGGCACTGCAGTTTCTACTGATAGGTACTAAAAGGTCAATATAAAAATAATCTCTTTTGGTAAATCTTTAGAATGACAGTTAAAAATATTTAATGTTTTCTGATTCTTTGCACTGTGATAACAATGGATTTTGTTTCTACAGTTGTTGGTTAAATATTTTCCCTTTTAGAGTAGAAATAACAGCACAATCTTTAAAAGCTTATTACTAGGATGGCTATGCTGCTGTTAATCTTTTTTGTTGTTTTCATTGTTCAGGAAAGGGGTCTAAGTCTGACAGGACATGGGATGAGAATACTGTTAATGGCTTCTTCATGTGAAGACAGATATGCCTGGCCTCGCGACACAGTGTGTGTATGCAGGAAATAGGAAGAGAGGAGTAGACCTGTGCGGGGGTGGGGGGAAGATTTAGTCTGACATTCATGTAGACCAGGAGGGCCCCTGAGCACAGGGACTTCATGGCCCTCCGCCATCACCCACGGTGATGGGTCCAAGCACCTTAAAGTCTTCTGATACAAGACTTTAGGAAAATGACTCAGTTCATTTGAGCCCCTTCATTTTGAGGGATTACATGACTCAACAGCTTTACAAAGGACCACGTGCCATACATGTTGAAGAGTCTCTAAAGAAGCAAGCTGACTTGTCCCATGTAGAGGCAGGACATTCTAGGGGGAGGAAGCAGGAAGAGCAGAGGCACAAGCAAATAGCAATGCCGTCCTCAGGACGTCCCTCAGGCAGGGATAGACAACTGCCCACCAAAGAATCTTTCATGACCCAGCCATGTTACTGGTATTCATCTGCCTGGCCAGGATGCCATTTTTCAGGGCCTCCTGCATTGAGGTGGGGCCACGTGACCAGTTCCTGTCCACAGGTTGGGAGTGAAAGTGGTGTGAGCTCTCCCTGCTGAGATGGTTAAGAAGCAGGTCCCTGCCTTCTCCATTCTCCCTTCCTCCATCTGCTGTCTGAATGTGGATGAGCCCATAAAAGACTCAGAGGCCCTGGAGGATGAGAGAGTCACAAAGTCGGAACCTTGTACTTTGGCCTCTGAAGGCTTCCCACAGGCCAGGGGTACTTGTACTGCACTGTTGTGTAATGAAAAAGAAAATTATTGCATTAAGCCGCTTAGATATTCAGTTTACTTGTTATAGTGGCATATGCTACCCTAACTAATGTATCCAGTTTCAGAAAGGATATCCTTAAAACCAGACCTACAGACCCAAATTTGGTGGGACCCAAATCCCTTTGAAAGTTGAAATGCCATGAGAGGGTAGTTTAATGTTCCTGGCCTACATAAGACACATTCTCCTAGTCCACATAGAACAGGTAGCTGAAGTGGGTGTGCAGTGGAGTGATGTGAACACACTTGTCCAGGAGCCTCCCCACCGCCGCCCCCCCATCCCACAGGTCTCAGCACAGAGCATAGAATATGATGACACCCTGAGAGGCTTCATCCTGCCAGAGCAGCTAGGAAAACTGCCTGAGTGGAGAACATGACCACATTATATATTGTGTGTTGTGCTGGAGACCTCATGACGTGGTGGCCCAGAGGGACACACACCAGTTCAGACTTATGGGAAGAGGAGCTGAGTGGCCATGCAACAGCTGAGAAGCCTTTTGAAACCCACAGACCAACTAGATGCTGCTTAAAACAGTTACTTGTTTCATCCAGCCTGTCCACGCTCTTCCAGCTGGGCAGAGCAGACTCTGCTCTTGAGTGTTGGCCTTGGTCCCTTGGCTGCCTCGATGCAGCCTCCGCTGGAGGGGTCTTCAGGGCTTCTTCTGCAGTGATTGAGAAGGCAGACTGGGACCGCTGTGGAAAGAAAAGAGGGGAAGGGGTGAGCTCATAAGTACAACACCTGGGAGGTATGCCTTCACCTTTTGGGGGCAGACGTTGTACAGCATGGAGAAAACATGTTTAATGGTAATGGCTCTTTTCATGTGAGCCTTAAAAGCTGCAAATCAGTGTATAATGCCAGGTAATGGTACAAATGTTTATTCCCTTGCAAGTCAGCCAGGCCTAGTAGAATGAATGAGATGTAGTGGAATTTTATGGGGCCAGCTCTCATACGGCTCTTTCTTATCCACCCCTCTTGCGGCCAATATTTCTCAGGGCCAACTGTGCGTGATGAGTTGCTCTCGAGTGTGCAAAATGGAAAGCATCTTCTCCTCAAAGATCTCCAAACCTGAAGAGATCCCAGAGCAAGGTATGATCCATCCACAGCACGAGACTATTACAATATATTCCCATGTATCTCCTAAATTAAAGGAAGGAAAAAAACTCTAACCTAAGGATAAGTGGCAGAAATGGAAATTCAAGTGACTGACAGGAACAAATTCAAATTGAATTATATATATATAATATGTTGTATTGTGATGCTCAAATGTTGTATAGAGAATTTTATCAAAGAGAACGAGACTAAAGTTTTCCTTTGCCATTTAATGAAGGAATGATATTTTACTGGTTATTTTACTCTTTTTACATTGGTAATATTAGGAAGGAAAGGGTATATTCACAAAGCCACTGAAAGCATCTATGATTACAGTATTAAACAAAGTACTGATCAGAAGCTCAAGCCCCTTTGCAGTGGGCTTCCCCCTGCTGGTTGACATCAGCACCAGCAGCCCCTACTCCCTTCTGCCCCAGTGCAAAGCGTGCTCATTTCCTCGCCTTTCTCTCTCCCACAGGTACCTAGACTAGGAGACAAAGGCAAGCTCTCTCAGAGAAGAGCTGTGGGCAGGGCCATGGGGTGCTTTGGAGCTGCACCCAGGAGTCAGCCGTGCCTGGGCTCCATGACCACCTTGGCTACACTACCTTGGCCAAGTGACTTAATTCCTTGAGAGATGTGGAAACTTAATCTTGCCCTGCACTCACAGTAAACTGTATGATAATGGTAGCTTTAAAAAAAGGTATGAGAGAATAACAAAGAAAGAAATATGGCAAAAATGAGCACAGGATACTTGGGTGACAACACTGAGCTTTAAGATTAGAGGTTGGAAGAGGAAGATGCACTCAATGGCCTTGCCTCCTAAGGACTCTGGACCAGTCTGAGGAAAGACACAGAGCTAGATGAGGATCAAAATTCAGCATCCCCATTATCGCAGGCCAGGCTAGGACCCAGGACCCCTCACATACAGGGCGTCTGGTACACTCTGTTGGAGAGTGGTAATGCAGGCCAGTTCTGATTCAGAAAGAGTTGTAGGAAACCTTTACTTCCCCCATGAGACCTGGGGGTGATCTAGGAGGAAGGTGGGCTCAAGCTAAGCTATGAACCAAGTGTTACAACCTGCTCCCATCCCTTCAAATACAGAGAAGAGAGCATGATGGGCCTCCAGACCTGCCTTTCGTTGCAATGGTCATAGGTTAACACAACCCAGAGGTGATGAGCTCTCCCTGTCTTATCAGTTCCTCAAGATACTGTGTGTTGATAAGGTCAAGAAGCTCAAGCCCTCAGTTCAAGCAGGCCATGGCCTGTGGGAAATCTACCAATTGCCCCCTTCCCCAAGCTGGGCTGGGGGTCATGGGCTTCTTCGATACTTATGTTTTACCGCACTCTTGCAAACATCTCTCTTCTGGCCTGGGGCCCCCATTAGACTGTGGAGCAACTGAGGGTAATGTTCTTTTAGCGGTGACATCTGTAGCCTCTGGCACAGTAACTGGTACAGAATTGGAAATCAATGAATGTTTGCTATCGAGTGAATGGTTACAAAATGAGTTTTTCAAAGTGCCTAATTTTTTTCCAATTTCTTCCACAAAATTAGGGAGTAAGAGAAAGAAAGAAAAAGGAGCCCATTGTCATCTACACTTACATCCTGGAGAGCAAGGTTTGACTTGGAGGAGAGCCAAGCTAACACACAAGTGCAGTGGCTTTTGGCTGAGTGTCATCTCTTTCATTCTGAGGGCATAGCAAGCACTGACCCTGCCCCGAGTGTCCAGAGCAGTTTGGATGATGCAGCTTGACAACACCCAAGGTGTTCATGGGGCTGGGAATTCACAGTCATTCTGTGATTTTGCTAAATATCTGCCAGAAAATGAGCAGCTTTCAGAGAAGACAGAGATTGAGGATGATGGTCAACTGGCAAGTGAAGTTATTAAAAACGAAGGAAAACATCATTCTCTGGCAAACTTCCACGTATCAAGAGGGACACACCCTTGGCCCTGGTGTACATTGGGATTGGCTAGGTTTCTCCTCCTGTGTGATAACACAGCTCTGTCCACACCGTTATAGTTGTGCACTGACTTGCTGTGTCTTCCACACACAATGAACTCCATGAGGGCAGGGATGGCCTTTTGTTTGAGATCCTTGGTTGCATGTTTGTGACTGAATTTATAGGCTCTAAGACACAGTGCTGGCCCTTATGAAGCTGACAGTCTAGTTGCCAGATGCAGTATTATTACAGCCTCACAGAAGCCATTTACTGTATCTAGCCTTTAAAAAATATCTATAAGCTTCTCACTGTAAATCACTGAATACAAGTTTGGGGGGAAACAATACTTAATATTTCATTTTGCAGTGACTCAGACTTGTGTGTATATATGGTGGCTGGGGTCCTTTCTTATGGGACAAAAATTCTCCCCCATTCCCTACAAAAGCCAAGACTAACAAATGAAAAGTCCCTCTC
The DNA here is from genome assembly GCF_024542745.1 of Macaca thibetana thibetana. Taxonomy (NCBI): domain Eukaryota; kingdom Metazoa; phylum Chordata; class Mammalia; order Primates; family Cercopithecidae; genus Macaca; species Macaca thibetana. The sequence continues at coordinate 94,352,582 of NC_065579.1, read as the reverse complement.
TGGTCCCAATAGCAGAGAGTAGGGAATGCCAGGCTATAAAGATAGTCTATTTCAGGCAAGTCATTGTTCCACACTAGAAAAAAACTATACCCTGACAACCACAAAAGGCTCAACAGAGCTGTCTCCAACAGGTTCTAGGCCACTGGTGGCCTACAGTCTCCAGCCAAGGTGGAAAAGACAGTTCTGAGACCCAGGTGTGGTTCTGCCACAAATTCATTACAAGCAACACACGCCCAGCAGAGGGCACCACAACAATGCTTTTACTCACCAGCTAGTTCAGCCAGAGAGGAGTAATTTATTTGTTTATTACGCTGGCTTATAACCCTGGCTGAGCCCTCTGTGCCCACTTTTCTTTCCTACCCATAGCCTCCGCTTGTCTTACTTATTCTAGGGTACACAGAAGACGCAGGGCTGGTGACTGGAAGGACTGGTCTGAGTTATAGTGTCTGAACATCTGTGCAAGGGAGCTGTAGGGGGAGTCCATGGATCCAGGAATGTTGGCACATCAGCAATCCTTTGCATTGATGAACTTGAGAATTTGGGCTTTCAGAGAGGCCCTTCCTCTTAACTCCTTGGGCATTAACTTATGGGTGATACATTTGGTAGTGGGTAAATGCCAGCTCCTCCTCTTGCTATGTGGGATCCTGGAAAAACTTTAACTGTTCTAAGCCTCAGTTTCCTCATGTTAAGGGATCAGTATCATGCATAGCACAGAGAAAGCATTCAATAAATATTAGCCAAATAAGAGCATTTATTAAGTGTTACCACTGAGCCGGTGTAACTGTTCTCTCACTCAACTTGATTGAGTAAACAAGAGTCAGGATTGAATAACTTGCCCAAAGCATATGGATGGCCAAGGGTAAGGCAAGGGTTGAGCTCGGGTCTGACTGATTCCAATTTGATGCTCCTCCATGCTTTCTTGGTGTGTGCCTGACAGCCTTTGCTGCAAGCCTGGGAAAATGCACTCCTGGTTAATGTGCCCCAGCCCAGCAGGACTTGCCATCTGAACCAACCGGTCCCGAAGCTCTGGGCAAAACACCCAGTGTGATCATCAGTTACTTTTGGTACACCATTCTTTGCAGTAGCTGCATCTCCTGTGTGGGCAGCAGCAATGTGTTCTACTTATATCTGTTGGAACCATAGATTGTTGCTATGATTGCTATGATTATCACCAACGGGACAGGCTCCCTGTGGCACCAACCGCAGCTTTAAAATAGTCTTTGCTCTCAAAGAGCCCACAATAAAAAACAGGGAGAGAATGTTTTTAGTATCAAAGATTTGAGGACAAATCAAGAAGAGTGGTCGTATGTATACATAACTGAGACACGGCTTTGCTTTGTGTTTTTAGGGTCAGATGTAAGTATTAAATTCATTCCGATAATTATAGCAATGATAAAAAGTACTTTAGTCCTATACTATGGCCATTCAAAAGAGAGAAGGAATATGAGGAAGGAAATGACAGAGACAAAGGGAAAAGGCTGAGAAAATAGGAAGGGACAAAAGACAGGAGAACAGAGAAAGCCAGACAGAGATTCATCTTAGTCACTGGGCACACAGTAAGTATCTGGTCCCTGGTGTCACCATCATCATTACAATAAGATCACAATATTATTACAGAGAGGCCTTTTTATTTGCATGCACCCAAAGAGGCATGAAATGAATTATAACACCCACACTGGTGCCTTCTAGGATATTGCATCTTAAGGTTTTGAAAGCCAGGTCGCACTGACCCCCATACTGGCAGAGAGCACACAATGAGGGAGGAAATTAAAAATGGAGCATTCACACCGAACCTTCTTCCAAGAGAATAGATGAGAAATCCCATCTGGATGGGGAAGAATTAAGTTTGGGTTTTGCAGTCAAGCCTAAGCACTGGTGCTGATGGGTTTTGGGGATTCTGCATGGTTATTTCTTAAGCCAAAGGTGTCTGGGTCTTTGGAAAATTGAAAAAGGGGAGGCCCTATCAGGAGGCCACAGGTTTAGGGCCCTCCACAGCCTGTAGGTCAGGATTCTGTCTCAAGATACTATAAAGATACCATCCTTAAGCCTGGCATCCTGTCAGCATCACTCAGGGGCTTCTGGTAATATGGAAGCCCTGGCTCCACCCCAGACCCCTTGCATCAAGACCCTTAAAGCAGGGCTTGGGCAGGTGATGCAGATGAGTGTCCAGGGTGAGAACAGCTTGAGGAAAGGTGGGAGAGCTATGTTCTCTGAAGTACCCAAGAACCGAAACTCAGCCCATTGGTTTGTGTCCAGGCATATATATATATATATATATATTTTTTTTTTAGACAGGGTCTTGCTCTGTTGCCCAGGCTGGAGTGCAGTGGTGCAATCATAGCTCACTGCAGCCTTGACTTCCTGGGCTCAAAGGATCCTCCCACCTCATTTTCCCCAGGCATGCACCGCGATGCCCAGCTAATTTTTTTTTTTTTTTTTGAAATGGAATTTTGCTCTTGTTGCCCAGACTGCAGTGCAATGGTGTGATCTTGGCTCACTGCAACCTCCGCCTCCTGGGTTCAAGCAATTCTCCTACCTCAGCCTCCCTAGTAGCTGGGATTACAGGTGCCCACCACCACACCCAGCTAATTTTTTGTATTTTTAGTAGAGACAGGGTTTCACTATGTTGGTCAGGCTGATCTTGAACTACTGACCTCAGGTGATCCACCCGCCTCAGCCTCCCAAAGTGCTGGGATTACAGGCGTGAGCCACTGTGCCCAGCCCACCCAGCTAATTTTTATTTTTATTTTTTGTAGAGATGGGGTCTCACTGTATTGCCCAGGCTGGTCTCGAATTCCTAGCCTCAAACAATCCTCCCACCTCAGCCTCCCAAAGTGCCAGGATTACAGGCATGAGCCATGTACCTGGCCTTGTATTTCTGCTTTTGTGCCGTTTGTTCATCTCTTCTTCTTTATCTAAATCCCTAGACCAGTGCTGTGCAAATACAACTTGATTGATGATGGAAATGTTCTACATCTGCACCGTCTAACATAGTCACCACCAGGCAGGCACTGGTGCACCTGAGCACCTGAAATGTGGCCAGTGTGACCAAAGAACTAGATTTTTAGTTTTATTTAATTTACATTAAAATAGTCACTTGTAAAAAAAAAAAAAAAAAAAAAAAAATAGTCACTTGTGGCTTTTAGCCACCATACTGAACAGTGCAGCCTCAGAACCTCTCAGCTGAAAGCGACCGTGGAGATCACTGAACTACTGATCTCATTTTAGAGAGGAAGAAACTTGACCAACAGTTTTGGAGCAGGAAAGAGATACTCAAATTCTGGCCCCACTTATTACTACCTGTATGACTTTAGGCAAGTTATGTTAATGCTCTAGGCTCAGTTTCTTCATCCATAAAATTGGTCTAATAATATATGTCCTTATGTTGTGGCCAGGATTAAAAGAAATCACATGTGATGTGCAAACATAGTGCATGGTCCTCAACCAATGGTTGTTTCTCACATTCCTTGCCTCGGCAGCAGCTACACATCCCCAGGGGGCACTAATAGCATTGTATTCCATATGAATGGGGGTTCCCAGAGGTGTGCCATATAGTGGCTTTGGCCAGGGTCAGTCCCTTTTGGGTCCTAACTCTTGGACCTGAAATTAACTCTTGGACTTAAGTCCTAAACCAGTGGTCTGAAATTTGGGTTCACTCTCCTGGCACAGGCTTTTTCATCATAGGATATTAGGGCCAGGTAAAGGAGTGGCTTAGCCTACATGAGTCTGCCCAGCCATGCTGTATACAGCATTTGAGAAAGCTGACCCTGTCTACCATATGTGTCACCCCTGGTGGGCACCAGGCTGGCCCCGCTATGGTACTGGTGAGAGGGTTCCTGCCCAAGGGAAGTCAGGCCAGTGCCATCGGGGGGCAAGACATGGGGAACCACACCCAATGGGAGTCTAAGAATGGGAAGGGAGGGCAGCAGGCCAGAGACAAGCACAAAAGGAGGGAGGGATGAAGAGAAGTGGGAATAAGGTCAGGGGAGGATCCAGGTCATTTCCTGTCATTGCTGTTGGGGTATCTGTGGCTCATCTTCCTGAGCTGGCCAGTGTGGGTTCTGTGGGTCACCTCAGCTTGTCCTCTTAAATGTAGATGACTGAAGCCCAATGGGGACAGATGAGTATCTGTTTCACCACTTCAAGTATTGGTGGTGTTCAGGCTAGGACTTAGTATAGGCCTTTCTAAATGAGCCAATGAATTAAGACTTAATGCATTCTTATCACCACAGTTGGGACAGTGCAAGCTCTCCATCCCAATAACTTTTTTTTTTTTTTTTTGAGACAGAGTCTTGCTCTGTCGCCCAAGCTGGAGTGCAGTGGCGTGATCTCCACCTCCCGGGTTCACACCATTCTCCTCCCTCAGTCCCCCGAGTAGCAGGGACTACAGGTGCCCGCCACTATGCTCGGCTAATTTTTTGTATTTTTAATAGAGATGGGGTTATACCGTGTTAGCCAGAATGGTCTCAATCTCCTGACCTTGTGATCCACCCGCCTTGACCTCCCAAAGCGCTGGGATTATAGGCATGAGCCACTGCACCTGGCCTCCAATAACATGTTTTAAAAGCTCTAATCACAGTGCTTGTCTTTAAACCAAGTCAGGTACTAAAAATGATGATTTATGAGGGTATGGATCCCAGTGTTTTTGCTGGAACCTTAATTCGTACACTCTTCCTCCTCCACGGGTATCCTGGAAACCTGAAGGGAAAGGTTCAAGTCCAGGTCTCCATTATAGCCCCGCTAATAGACTTGTTCGGCCATCAACCGCCATGGACCTGTACTGCAAGATGCCTACTACACACCCGGTGCTGAGCTGTGGAAAATCCAGAGCACATGTGACCACAGACAATCATGAAGGGGCTGATAATAGTGGCTTCTCAAGGGAAAATTGTGTCCGGGACCTAGCTGAGTGCATAACAGATTTCTCTTTACTCTCAGAATCAGGTTTCTTCGCTTGGGGCAGCTCCCCATGAGTGTAAGTATGAACAGGGGGAAGACAGAGCATATACTTCTTCCTTCCTGATACTATTGACAAAAGTATGCTGTTTACATATTGAAAATCACGGGATAGTGTGAACTCACAGGGAGAGGACAGGAGGGAGTCTCCTTGATCAAATGTCTAAGATAAAGATGAAGGTTGCAGTAACAAAGAGCCAGCTGATAACCTTGTTCCTCCTGTAAGGTGCCTGCACCCCTGCCAGGCATATGATCTGGGTGGTTACACTGTTATGCCAAGAGAGGTGCTCACCCAAGGGTATGTGTCAGTATCCTTGATGGTGCTTTCCCAAGCTACAGCCGCACAGTTCTCTCCCACCTCCCTCCCTAAAAGGTGGATTCAAGCTGGGGGGAGGTGGACATATCTTGCGAAGTATTGCATATGGAAATTCAAAAGATATGTTACATTCAGGGAGGGGCTTCCATTAGGCCCCATTTTTATATAAAAATCTCAAAATAAATAATATTCCTCTATTTGCTTCAAAAAAACAAATGCTTAAGTTCTCTTTACATTGATGTCAAAGCATAGCCATGAGTTATGCTGTGTAGGAGGCCGGCGTTTGGCAAGACAGATTTTTTTCTGACAAAACAAATAAAATCCTGAGAGGTATTTGTTTTAGTAAACCAAAGGGAAATCCCATGAGACTCTGGCTTGTGCCTCTAAATGTCTTCCTCAGTGAAAACAGCCGGTGGCCACGCCTGTGTCCTGGGTGGACTGAGTTCATTCCAGTGAGCTGATGAGCCAAGCGGGAGATTTCCCTTGGGAAGGGTCATGGTTGTTTATTTGAAGCTGCTTTCAGCCAGTGCTTGGCTGAGGAGTGTGGATGAAATCCCTCTGCTGTCCTGCTGCTGAAACGGGAACACTATTGGCTGTCATCACTGTTGTGCCCACTGTTTTGGCTTATGATACAAGAGCCCACTGTCCTACATCTCTAATGATACACAGAGCATCTCTGGTCTCTAGGAGGTGGGAGGGGCACTATGTCCAGTTTTAACCATATGCATGACAAGGAGATCCAGCGACCATCTGGTGGGGAAGCAGGCATTCCATGTCCGGAGCTTCCCAAGGGAACAGGAGACAACGGAGTGTAGGAAATGCTCAGAACCAGGAGACCTGCAATCACTTAGTTCCAGTGGCTTGGGGTAGCTATGATTCAGTTTACTCCTTTGTCAAATGGGGACAATGCAGGGTGCTCATATGTGGAGCTAAGGAAACAATGTGTGAAAGCCCGCTGCATATAAAATTTATATAAAGAAAAGGTATTGTTCCTGTGTTATTACTATAGATACCTGACTATCACTCCATTATTAACATTACTATTCAAGCTTTCTGTGATGACCCCCTTCCCATGCCTCTCTGTTCACCGGATTTACGTGAGAATTTTAGTTACTGTGCAGAACTGCAGTCACCTGATGCCAATAGGAAGAATCAGGAAAGGTCTGTTTCTGGGGAGTGAGGTCTTTTTAGTGCAAGGGGAAATGAGACAGGGTCAGAGAAAGAGCTTTCAGCTTCTGATAAAGGAAGAATGAGACAGCCCCAAGATGCAGTGAGTGGATGGAAATGTTCTAATGGGTGAGTTGATATCTTAGAAGAGAAGCAAGCTGATGCCATCTGGCTGTGTGTGGGAAGGAAGGGGAGAGGGCACTGGTGAGGACCCACAGTGGGGTTGGGCTGGTGGCAGCAGGTGGTCTGGGAATTGGAGCAGGTGAGTAAGTGATACGCCAACAGCTCTGCTCTCTGGGCCTGGAGCCTTGCTGTCCAAAACACAGTGAAGTACAGCTCATAACTCATAGGGGATACCTTGAAGATATAGTCACCCTTATTTCAAAATGTAGAAATAAGTTAATAATAGAGCAATAACTATGTCCACGTCTCATTTAGTCACCCGCCACTGCCACTGTGCCCCTTACCCCATTTTCTAGCCACATAACCACTATTCTATTTCTTGAACATACCAAGTTCCTTCCTGCTCAGAGCCTCCACACACATCATTCCCCCTGTAGTAGTGCCCTTCCTCTTACTGCTCCCAGACCTCTCATCTTTCAAGTCTTGGTTTCATGTCATCTCCTAAAAATGGTTTTCCCTGACAGCTCCCTAACCAAGCATCTACCTGTCCCCAGCACTCCCTCCCCTCCATCCCCTTGATGACAATTCCTGAAATACATACCCCTGTGTTTTTTGTTGTTGTTGTTGTTATTTACTTGTTTATGGCACTCCTCATGTTTCACCATTAGATGGTGGAGTCTGCTGTATCTGCAGAGACCACTGTCTCTGTAGCACTGATACGGTCTGGCGGGGCCCCACCCAAAACTTGTCTTGAATTGTAGCTTCCATAATTCCCACATGTCGTGGGAGGGACCTGATGGAAGGTAATAGAATCATGTGGGCAGGTCTTTCCCATGCTGTTCTTGTGATAGTGAATAAGTCTCATGAGATCTGATGGTTTTATAAAAGGGAGTTCTCCTGCACATGCTCTCTTGCTTGCCACCACATAAGATGTGACTTTGTTCCTCCTTCACTTGTGTGGCCTCCCTAGTCATGTGGAACCATGAGTCAAACCTCTTTCCTTTATAAATTACCCAGTATTGGGTACATCTTTATTAGCAGCACAAGAACAAACTAATACAAGCACCTAGCACAGTACCTTGCACATAGTGGAATCTCAATAAAGACTGTGTTGGCCACACAAGGAATCCTCAGAGCCATCCTTTAGGGCAGGTCTTATTATTTCCATTTTACAGACAGGAAACTAAACAGTTGTTCAAGGTCTCATACCTAGTCAAGGGCAAGTCCAGAATCCTACCCCAGGAGTGGCAGAGACAGAGCCCAAGCTCTCTGTTCTTGCCTCTGACTCATTGACTCATGGTTGAGTCTGGGGTGCTGTGGGAATTTCCACTTTCTGGAACTCCCCAAGACTTGATACTTTGAGTTTGCAGAAAATATTTCAGAAAGACCCCAAATGCAAGGTGATGTCATGCCTGCAGCCTGAGCCCAGGAACTGCAGCTCTGATTTTGTGACCAGTCTGAGTGACAGGCTATTTGAAGGACTTTTGCTCCCCTGCTCCATCCAGGAGGATCCCTTTCCACTCCTTGCTGGAAAGGCCCCTTGTCTGAATTCCAAATCCATTTCCATTCTTAATCTTTCAACTCAGCACCCAATGATGAACTGTCTCCCATTATCTCTTTTTTTTTTTTTTTTTTTTTTTTTTTTACCAGCCTTACCCGTGTCCCCTCCTGCCTTGCTAACCAGATTATAAAGCTCTGGAGGGTGGGCATGGAGTCTTCTATTTGTTTTGTTCTCCTTGGTGCTGAGCATACGCATGACAGCAGCAGTAAAACAAGCTGACAGCATGTTGACAAAGAAAGGTTCTGCTGATAAATCAATGAAGTTTAATCTCTGATAAAGCCATAAAGATACTCCTTGTAACCCCTGTGCATCTGGCAGTTGGCGAGGACAAGGGAGTTTATGTAGGTGACCTATGCTGATCCCTTGTGGACTGCAAGTCTACCATGTGCTGCTTTGCACACCCTTGTTTTAATCTGCTCATGCAGGGATGAATGCCACTGGACTCCCAGTGGGGATGGGGTATGCCCCTGGCCTTGCCTTTCCCATGCCTAACTTTCCAGTTTTGAAGTGCACCTGGGTGCTGCCCTGTCCCAGACTGTGAGCACCTATATCTAGCAGAACCAGAGCCCTACTGGCCAGTCCCTTGGTTTCTTGCAGATCCTACCCCACCCAGCTCCTTCCCCAGCACTTTGCACATTCTCAACTGGGCTTACTCAAACCAGTAACAATGGATGTGACAGGCTCAGCAACTCTACTGCAGACAGGAGCAGCACCAAACCCCTGGGTCGTGGGAAGACCACTGAGCTCTGTGACTCAAGGTGACAGACAGAAAGGTTGGCTCCACACTGTGACTTCCTGTGTCCAGATGTGACCATTTTGGTGGTTGAAATAGCAGTGGCAATGTTCTCGTGGTCACTTTTCAGTTTCAATAAAGCAAGCAATCTAGGTTATAAGAATACACACGGTCCTTATAAAGTTATTTCTCCCCACTGGACTCAGTACTAATTCTTTTCAGAATGAAAAAAAAATGCAGCCTATCAGCATTTGTATGTTTCCTAAATTGGTCTCTGTGTAAAATCTATTTCTATAATTGTCAATAGACCATTTGTGTTTTTCTCTCCTCTCTTACCCTCCTGGCCCCTGACACACACTCACTTTCTCTTTCAATTTCGCTCCCCATCCTTTTGAAATTTTACCCTGGCCAGTGGCCACCTGATTCAACTACAGAGGGTTAAATGTGTGCCCCAGACTTGCACATGTGGAGGATAGGCCAGCACTTCTTGGGGACTTACCCAGAGGGCAGCAGGAGTGCGGTGGCCTCCAGGGGATGCTGAGGTCCCTTCATTTGCCACTTTTGTGCTGCCACTCTGGGGATGTGGCCATCCTGGCTCTTCTTCCACTTGCTGCTCACTTTTGCTCTTCTGTTTTCGTATAATCTGGGGAGGGGAGGACAAAAAAGGGGCAAGTTATTAGAGAGGCCTCCTGATGCTATCTGGGGTAACTGGGACCATCTTTGGAATATTTTTTCAGCCACTTACAAGCTTAATGTCAACAGAACACTAGGCTGTTTCAAATCTGCTCTATGAGAAACCAGTACAACTATAGCCTTGAACATACTAAGCATTCTACAGTTTGCAAATAATCCTTTTATGATGTTAACAGCTTCTTCTATTTATTAAGTGCCTAGCATGTTTCAGACCTCACGTTAGGTATTGTGTAAGCTTTACCTCACTTAATTCTAGAAGGTACATACTGTAATTCTTTCCATTTTATAGATGAGGAAACAGGCTCAGAGACACTAAGTTATTGGATAAGGCTACACAGCTCATAAATGGTGGAGCTGGATTTCAAACCCAGAGCCTCTGGTTGTAAGTCCTGACTTTAGGAAGCATCTGGAAGCCCTATCAAGGGGCTAGACATCAAGAGTCACCAGAATGGCTCCAGATCCAGCTCATTTGCACAGTCATTTGGACCTAGTGAGTCCATCTGTACCAAGGTCTCTGGGCTTTCAACTTCCTATAGGCAGGAAGCAGTCAAGAAATGTGCTAAGCCACCAAGATGAGCATATTCTTCAATGTTCCTTTAGGCCAGACAGGAGGATAAAAAGGGAAGTTGAGAGCCCAGAGAACAATGAACTGAGGTGCCATCTCCCCTGGCAGGGTGGGGACCCAGCCATGTTGCCCAGCAGGATTTCAGAATTGCTGAGGACCAGTGACCCCCAGTGCCTCCCATTCTTCCCCTCTGCAGGTAGGTGGGGCCAGTGCTGTCTCTTTGTCCCTCTTCAAACATTGCATGTTGGGTACATGGGGCGGAGATCATTCGTTTGCTTAGTTTACAGATCTCCAGCTAAAAAGGAGCTAAAATTGGATCAAATGTACTTTGAATTGTGATGGGATGAGACATTTGGGGGTCTTTGGGTGTGGTGAGTCTACTTGGCATATGGAAGGGATATGAATTATTGTGACCAAAAGGGAAGACTGAAGTTTTTCAACACTTCCTGCATACAGCACTTTGTTGTGTGACTCTGCAGACCCTCCTAGTATAGGGAGATTCTACATCCCAGCCCTTGGCTTTGGACTCGATGTGTGACTTGCTCTGGCCAATGAGATGAGAGGAGGGAGTCAGTAACTGTAAGCCAGAGCTAAGCCTCGGCCTTAATAAGCACTGTGTGCTTCCTCTTGCTGGCTTGTGCTCCTGTCATGGCCACAGGCAGCTGATGTGCCCTCAGTTGGGACCCAGAGTGAACATGCTGCAGCCGACTTTGTCCCAACCCACAGCTGGAAGTGCAGCCACTGCAGATGTGTGAGCAAGAAGTAAATTGTGGCATAACAAAACATATATACAGATAGTCCTTGACTTAGGATTTTTGGACTTTATGATGGTGGGAAAGCGCTGTGTATTCAGGACGGCATTCCATAAATTATATGAGCTATTAAACACTATTATAAAATAGGCTTTGAGTTAGATGATTCTGACCTGTTATAGGCTAATGCAAGTTCTGAGTACATCTACGATAGGCTAGGCTAAGCTAGGATATATTAAGAGTATGTTAGGTGTATTGAATGCATTTTGACTTCTGATACCTTCAACTTAGGATGGGGTTACTATCTGGACTTAACCCCATCCACTGTAAGTTCAGGGGCGTCTGTATTTGGTCTTTGTCCCCATTTCCTGGCACAGTTTAAAAAAACATTTGCAATGATTCGAGTGTTAGGAGTGTCTTTGTTATACTAACAAGGTGATTCAAGGTGAGGTCCCTAGATAACTTCAGGATGGCGGCAGGTTGCCAGAAAAGCCAACTACAGTGCATGATTAGAGGGCTCGGAGCAGAAAGACTAGAGAGTGCGTTCAATCAGGTAATCAATCATTTAATCAATCATGCCTACATACTGAAACCTGGCTAAAAACTCTGATGCAACAAGGCACAGAAACCTTCCTAGTTGGTACATACATCGATGTGTTGGTGGAGTGATGTTCACAGAGAGGGCATGGGAGCTCTGTACATCCTGTCCCCAGACCCTGCTGCTCTCTGTATCTCTTCATCTGGCCGTTCACCTGTACCCTTTATTTTAAACTGGTAATGGTAAGTAAAGCAGTTTTCTGAGTTCTGTGAGTTCTAGCAAATCATTGAATTGAGGGTCCAGGGTCGTGGAAACTCCCAAATTTGTAGCAGGGTAAGGAGAAGTGTGGTGGCTTGGGGATACCTGAAACTTGTGGCTGATGTCTGAAGTAGTGGCAGTCTTGTGGGACTGGGCCCTTAAATGTGGGGTCTGCACTAACTGCAGGAAGAAGTTAGTATCTGAATGGAATTTCAGTTCTCAGTTGGTGCTGGAGAATTGGTTGTGGAAGACAGAAAGATCCTTGTCAGAAGCCACAGAGTTTTGGGGTGGTTGGTTTCTCAGAAGTAATTGACAGGTACACTGTGCAAGGGACAGCATAGGGCACGGAGCTAGCAGGAGTGACTGCAGAGCAGTGCAATACATTCCCTCTACATGGGTCCGCAGGGCACAAAAGGCTAAAGTAAGAAGGCACAGAAGATACAGTACCAGAGACACTCCTCATGTTTCATCTGCTACTTGCCAGAGTCCCTACTCCGGGCCCAGCCAGGAAATTGCAGCCATCCCACTGCCAGGGCCCACCTACCTTCTGCAAGATTGTCGTGGCCAGTTCCTCGGTTAGCTCCTCCTTGTGGTCCCGCAGGTAACTGGCTTCGTTTTGCTTGTCCTGCGGAGGGAAGAGAATGGCTGTGTGCTGTGGGTGGACTTGGGTTGACTCGGCAATCACTTTGCAAGGAGAATCCTGACCACAAAAGCAGAGGGATTTCCTGATTTCCTGACAATCTGCACTTTCTCCTGGCAGCCAGGACCCCCACCCACACCTCCCCCCACAGAGAGGAGCAGGAGGGGTCCTACCAGGCTGTCCCCATATGCTTCTGCTTTGGAAATTGCTTCCTCAATGGCCTCTTCAGCCACCCGTAGGGCCACAGCCAAGGTGTCCATCACACTATGTCCTAGACAGGAAACAGAACAAAGAGCATTTCTAAAAGGGAATGATGAGTAAAATGACTGTTCAAGCTCTTCTGCTTAAATTCTTCAAGGGCTCTGGGATAAGTTCTCAGCTGCTTACCATAGCGCACAAAGCCCTCGCCCTTTCCACCTGCCTCACAACTGCCTCCCATGCATCATTCACATCCCGAGCCCCATATGCAACAAATTATTTCATGCCTGCTGTCTCATTCCTCCTCCCTCCTAGTCTCGTGCTCCATAACTGAGCTGGTTCCCATGGACCCCAAGGCTTGGCCCAAAAATTCCTCCTCTAACAAATCTTCCCAAATCCCTTCAGCCTCACCCTTTGCTTGAGGTCTGTCCCAGGTTCTGGGCTTGCTTTCATCATCCAGAAAGGCTCCATGCCCCGGCCCCTTCCCACAGGTCACTTTCAGAGAACGAGAATTGATCACATTCATTGTTGTATGAATATGATCATACAAAAATGAAGGACTGGTCCAAGCACACAGAATGGCTTAAAGATGACTGAACAAAAGGGCTTAATATAAGGAAATAATGGTTCTTCATCCACTTTCTCAGATAAAGATTATGCTTTATTTTGTCCATATAATGTATTACTGTGATGATGGGGAAAATGTTATTAAATGTACTAAGGACATTGGGCTGTGCATATGACTTAGTGCAGATATAAACTCTATGGTTTAATTTTTTAGACTATCAACCAGTATTAACAACATTGGCCATAGCCACATGGCAGGCCCCAGGCCCAGAGTTTCACATACATGATCACAGTTAATTCTGTCAAAAATCCAGTGGTAAGTAGGTGCCATATAGGTACAATTTTACAGATGGTAAATTTCAAGCACAGAGTGGTTAAATAACTCACCCAAGGTACACAGCAAGACAAGAAGGCTAAGATTTGAATCCAGTTGGATTCCAATTCCTTTGAATTTGAATTTGGATTCCATTCCAAATTCCTTCCAATTCAAAGCCCTTGATTTTAATCACAAAACTGACACGAATACAAGCTAACATGATTTAAAAATATCGTGCTACCATATTTTTAGTGGACATTTTTTTTTAAAGACATGGCAACAAATGAGAGAAAATAAAGGACTTCCCCAAGTGAAGAGTTCTTTTTGGAGCTAAGTGCTGGGAAAAGTTCTGTTTCCCTTGAGATCCTAGATTTTAGCTTCTTACTTGTGAGAATTTCTATCATCCTTCTCTTAGTTTTCCCTAGAAGTCCAAGTCACATCACATGCAGGAATGTAGGTCAGCAAGGGCTGGGTACCTGGGCCTCCTTTTCCCCAATTTCAAACTCCTGTTTCCATTTATCGTCTCCTACTCATATATTATTTAACACATGCAAATCTCCTGTAAGCTGTTGAAAATTCTTTGTAGAATGAAACAGGGTGTGAATACCTCAATTCATTAACTACTCAATTAAAAAATAATTCAAGCTTCTTAGACTCTTAAGGACACAGATGTAGACAGAAAGTATCATTTGGCAAACATAATAAAGTCTCTAAACAATCCACTTAAGGTCAAAGTGATCTAGCTAGCTGATGAGTATGTCACAAGCCAGCTATGACAGTCATGATAGAGCCACATAGGGGCAGCTCGGCCCAGGGCTCTGCACACCACCAGGTAGCACAGTCTTTCCAATGTTTTGATAACTAGAGCCTACATGATATAAATTGTCATCACACACACTAAGAGCTCCCTGGTGGTAGACACTGTATCTCCCCTCTCTCTTCTTCAAGATAGTCACCAACGTATTTTTCACAGAAAATAGTACAAATTTTTGTTGAATCAAACAAATGTTTACTGAGTACCGTTTGTGTGCTAGACTCTGTGATGGCCCCAGTGACAACCTGATGGACAAGCTGAGTCCATGCTTTCATGTACCTTCCAAGATATTGGGTGATTAGACATATAAGTAACCACTAAGAGACATGCATAACTATCCGTGTAGACTCCTGGAAGGTAGGCACCTGGAGCTGTAACTAGGAAGGCTTTGGATGCTATGATTATAATTCTTAGATGAAAGTGATGTGGAACTCTGGGTAAAAAGTGAAGGTTCAGGTCAGTGTTTCAGAGAGAAAGGTTGGCAAGGGTTGGGGGTAAGATTAAGAAGGTAAAGTGGCCAAAGTTCAGAAGACCAGCTAGATGGTGGGATGGTCAATGTGTCAATGTGGCTAGGCTATAGTACCCAGTTATTTAATCAAACACTAGTCCAGGTGTTACCGTGAAGGTATTCTTTAGATGTCGTTAACATCTACAATCAGTTGACTTCATGTAAGAGTTGTCCTCCACAATGTGGGTGTGTCTTATTCAATCCTTTGAAAGGCCTTAAGAGCAAAAACTGAAGTTTCCTAGAGGAGAAATTCAGCTTGAAGCCTGAAGCAGCAACTCCTGTCTGAGTTTTCAACCTGCTGGCCTACCCTGTATGTTTGGGGCTTGCCAGTCCCCTGCAACTGCATGAGCCAATTCCTTAAAAGGAATCTGTGTGTGTGTGTGTGTGTGTGCATGTACATACATATATATTTAGTGTATTGGAGAACCCTGCTGATACAGATGGCCACTGAAATTAACACTAATACCAGAGAGTTTCGGGCAGAGAGGTATGAAGGATAGGGGTTTAGAATGGAGAGAAAAGGGTAAGATTGAAAACAGGGCTGACAAGTACTTTTGTAGCTTGGGGGAAATGAGGAGAGGGACTGAAGGAAACATATCTCTCACTGGTGGACCTAAGTGGCTAAAGAGCTTGACTAGGACAAGTTGGGGTTAAGAACCCTATAGGATCTTCAGGTGCTAATGGCCAAGCATTAGAAATCTGAGCCTAGAACTCTGGGATGAAATCAAGGTTGGGCATTTCTGGCTCAGCAGCAAATGGAGGTGCACTTGAGGTCGTACAATGGTGTGTGGTAACCTATGGAGGAGCTGCAGGTAATAAGGATAACAGTGGACAGAATTTTCATGAGAAGGCACCTGTATTAGGGTTCTTCAGAGAAACAGAACCAATGGGATATATATAGATATAAAATAGGAGATCTATGATGGGAATTGGCTCATGTGATGAAGGAGGCTGAGAAGTTCCATGATATGCTGTGTGCAAGCTGGAGACCCATAAGAGCAGTGGTATAATTCAGTCCAAATGTGAAGGGCTGTGGAATGGGGGAGCTGCTGGTTTAAGTCCTGAGTTAGAAGGCCCAAGAATCAGAAGCTCTGATGTCTGAGGGCAGGTGAAGATGGATGTCCCAGCTTCAGAAGAGGGACAGTAAATTCACCTTTCCTCTGCATTTCAGTTCTATCTGGGCTTTCAATGGATTGGATGACACCTACTCATACTGATGAGGGTAGATCTTCTTTTCTCAGTCTATGATTCAAATGCTATTCTCTTCCAGAAATACCTTCACAGACAAACCTAGAAATAAAGTTTTACCAGCTATCTGGGCATCCCTTAGCCCAGTTAATTTTGACACACAAAATTAACCATCACAGCCCCCAAAGAGAGAATAGAGGGTACAGATGAGCTGTGGGGGTCACAGGAGGAAGGCAATTCAGGGGGCACTGATTATCAATGTCCATTACTTCAGACAAAGAATTGAAGTGATAAAGTTTTATTTGAAATTAGAAGTTTGTTTTGCTTTTAACCACTGCTCTAAGGGGGCAATTATATTGGTATAAAAAAGTAGAATTTAATCAGTAAATGATACCTTCTTTAAGGGAATATTTTAATAAGAGATGCACAAGTGAGTGGGTTGATTGATATGTTCCAACTCCAGAAGAATATTTACTAGTTGACTGTAAAGTATCCATGGTTGGGAATGAATGCTGTTCCCTTGGCCACACTTTGGATGGCCATATGATGGATTCATGCAATTGGCAATAATAAGTGACCCAGGGAGACTCACACGTAGTAGTAGATAGTTGCATCTGGGGTAACAATGCACCTGGCGGGCCCTGGCAGTACCTGTACCTATAGGTGTTTCTATTCCTCCAACTTCCCAGTAGCTGTAAACTCTTAAGCAAATTTACCTTCTGACTGCCTATAAAATGTTGAATCACTGCCAGAAATGCTTCCTTCATTCTCCAGGTTTGACTCAAAAAGGCTTCCTCCTGGCAGGGTAGGAGTGGGAGAAGAGAATGAATATGATTATCAAAGGTCTTCAGTGAACACTGATGCCCTGTGTCACTGAACTGGCAGACTGCTATTACACACTTGGGTTGTTAGCCTTGCAAATAGGTTTAGGGACTCATGAGTTCCCACAATAATGCTAACATTTTTGACCCATTGCTTTTTTCTTCTCACACTGATTTCTGGTGCAGCATTGCTACCAACCCCAACTTTCTTCCCATACCTTCTTTGCAGGCAATATGGAGTCAAAGACAGAACAATAGACTAAAGTCTGAGAAATGTGAGGTCAATTCCTGGACCTGCAAATTACTGGTTGTGTGGCTTGGCATGGCTGCATCTAGAATTTATTTATTCATCCAGCAAATAGTCTATGAGCATCAGTAGGTGCCTGGCTTCAGCCTAGGTATTAGGGGCACACTGATGAGCAAAGTTAAACCTGCCCCCACCCCACCCTGACAAGCATGAGATTCTCATGTGGGAAATTCATTAATCAAATGCTTATAAAAATACATATGAAATTATAGATAGGTTAAGTGCTTTGATGGGACGGTTCACCGCCCACTGAAAGTGTTCAGCAGGGAAGACGGACCTAAGCAGTGAAGAATCAGCCAAAGGGCGTAGGGAGTGGGAGAACATACAAGGCACAGCAAACAGCTTGCACAGAGACTGGTCCTGGGAGGGAAGGGTGTATCTGAAGGCCTAAATGAGAGTCAGCGTGTCAGGGCTGCAGAGAGAAAAAGCAGCTCTGGTGAGGTGACCTGGGGACACAGGCCATGCAGGTCATGGTGGCCACATCAGTGTTTGGATCTTTATCTCAACCACTATGTGAAGCCCTTAAAGGTTTCACAGAGACGACCTGGTAAGATCTGTGCCTCTAAAAGTGCACTGTGGCTGCTGTGTGGAGAATAGCTTGGAAGGGGGAGAAGGTGAGTGTAGACTGAGGAAGGGCAGACGATGGAAGCTCTGAATGCAGCTCACTTTTTTAAGTTGACCTGTGATGGGAAAGAGGATGGCAGGACAATGAGTGGAGGAAAATGCAGTCAAGGAGGGGTTTAGAAAACAGGAGAGACTTGGGTGTGTTTATAAATCCCAGTAAAGACAGAGATTGAATAAGCAAGAAGTGAACTTTAGACTTTCCTGGAAGGTGAGAGGGATATCAAGATGCAAGACCAAGGGGGAGCAGGAGGCAACAGAGAAGGCAGACAGCACTCCCACTGCAGCTGCATGCAGGGGCAAGTCCCTGCCTGGCATGCCCTGTAGGCCATAGGAGGGAAGATTTGAGGTTGCCTGCTGAGAGGATGGGGAAGGCCATGGGAAACATAAGGGGAAGGGAGATGTGAAAAAGTCTTTGGAAGACTGACCTCACCAGAGGACAAGCCCTAGTTTTGTATGACTTTAAATCTTCTAGTAAAACACCTCTCTTTCTGTTTCCCTTTTAAATTTGGAGGTGGGAGCGTTGGTGTCATTTAGGATGATGTGATTTTCTTTCAAGGGCAGAAAGGGGCTGAATTGTTCTGGAAAGCATGGGCTAAACAGCCAGAAGACATGAAGCCACTATTTTTCATGAGTTGGCGGAAACTCTAATTTCACGTGGCTCAGCATTTTTAGAAAACCACATTTGTCCATCAAATCCCAGACGAAGCAATAGAACTCTTTAAGAATCATGTCAAAATTAGATATAGAATGATAATAAAAGCAAGGTTTATTTTTCCCATTTATTTATCTAACACTAAATAAAACCACATATTATTTATCCAATTGTCTGAAGATTAAGTATATTAATAATGGCAACTTTTACCTTTTTCATGTAGTGCTTCTTTTAGGATAACTGTTAAAAATGTCATATTGTGTTCTCTGTTCTCACTTATAAATGGGAGCTGAACAGTGACAACACATGGACACAGCAGGGGGAACAATGCATACTGGGGCCTGTCAAGGTGGCAGGGGGAGGGAGAGCATCAGGATAAATAGCTAATACATGTGGGGCTTATACCTAGGTGGTCGGTTGATAGGTGCAGAAAACCACCATGGCACATGTTTACTTATGTAACAAACCCGCACGTCCCGCAGATGTATCCCGGAACTTAAAATAAAATTAAATTAAAAAAAAATTCATGCTGGGTCTATCAGAGAAGCCATGTGAGCACTCGTTACCTTTGGACATTATTTCATTTATAAATGTATTTACTTATCTGACTTCTCCACTAGAGTTTGGCTCTGAAATGGCAGGGTCTTGCTCATTTCTTCACTTCTAACATCTTAAGCCAGATGGGCACATAGTAGGTGTTCAGTAAATATTTGCTGAATAAATGAATACATCTTAGATTTGTCTCATAAAACAAATAAGAATTCTTTTAGGGCTAATCTGGTCACCTGCTGTGAGCTGCAGGAGAAGGAGTAAGGTTAGCTTGGGAGCACTGCTGAGGAACTGATGGCACTACAAGGTGTGTATGTGATGGGTGATATGTGAGATTTTGTGGATTGAAGCAATCTTCAATGAATTTATTTATTTATTTATTTATTTATTTATTTATTTATTTATTTGATGGAGTCTCGCTCTGTTCCCAGGCTGGAGTACAGTGGCGCAATCTCGGCTCACTACAACCTCTGCCTCCTAGGTTCAAGCGATTCCCCTGCCTCAGCCTCCCAAGTGGCTGGGAGTACAGGCGAGTGCCACCATGCTGGGCTAATTTTTTTGTACTTTAGTAGAGACGGGGTTTCACCATGTTGGCCAGGATAGTCTTGATCTCCTGACCTCGTGATCTGCCCGCCTCAGCCTCCCAAAGTGCTGGATTACAGGTGTGAGCCACTGTGCCCGACCTGAATTGAGTGGTTTTATGGCAAACTACAGTGGTCCGCATAATGAAGACGTTCTGTAGGTGAAAGGAGTTTTATACTAAGAGTCCTGGAGCATAGCACATGCCTTGTGCAATACAGATTTTGCGTATCATGTTCTGACAATTAAAATTCTGAAAATAAGTACCATTAGATAGAGTTGGAAGAACACTGCTGAACTAATTACTCTGAGTTCTAGCTGAGGCTCTTGTTCTCAGTCTTGGCTGTACCTTAGAATAATACAGGCAACTTTAAACAATATGTATACTGGATTCCACCTCCAGAAATTCAGCAGTAATTAATGGGGGGTGGACAATGATTTGGGGTATTGGAAGGTTTTTTTCAAAGTACCCTTGGCGATTCTAATGTGTAGTCATGAATCGAGGATGGCAGATGACAAACCTACAAAGGGTATTGGGTAACAAGCAAAAGCTAATGAATGGCTCTTGAGTCATCTCACACAACCAGGAGGCTACTTAAGCCCTGGAAGATTTCTCCCTACTTGAAGTGTAACTAAATTTCCTATGTAGCTTGTAGAATAGATTTCGTTGTTTTATGACCATGGCTTTCTATATTTGAGTACCATCTCATAAATTGTCTCCTGTCTGCCTGTCTTCATGTTTCTCCAGAAGAAATCTTCACTTAAATAGAGATATGAATAGTATTAAAGCAACTGATTATCATATTTCTATGAAGCGGCTTGGTATCCATAAAATGCTTTGTTTTTGGACAGGGTCTTTCTCTGTCACCCAGGCTGGAGTGCAGTGGCACAATCATGGCTCACTGCAGCCTCAACCTCCTGGGCTCAAGTGATCTTCCCACTTCAGTCTCCCAAGTAGCTCAAAGGACAGGTGCATGCCACCACATCTGGCTAATTTAATTTAATTTAATTTTTTTTTTTTTTTTTTTTTTTTTTGTAGAGACAGGATCATGCTCTGTTGCCCACGCTGGTCTTGAACTCCTGGTCTCAAGTGATCCTCCTGACTCAGCCTCCCAAAATATTGGGATTACAAGCATAAGCCACCATGCCTGGCCCCATAAAATGCTTTTAAGGTTGAACTAGTACAATAATGAGGATATAAGATGTGCCAGGCCTTGAGCCACGCTTTGAGAACACAGATAAACAAGCTACCACCTGCATATCACAGTCTGGCAGGAGAGGCAGCTGTGTAATCCTGAATGCAATGTGATAATGTGATAAGTGCTGTGATTGAGGCTCAGATGAAGAAAGTGGTGAATCACAGAGGGCCCAGCACCTAAAGCTGCTTCAATCAGGGCAGATATTTATTCTTAGCAAAGAATTCTCCTTTGAAACTGATCCTTGTAAATTTCAAAGCCCTGCAATACTAGCCCACTTGCGATTCATGCCTGCCTTCTCCACTTGTGGAGACTTAGAGAGAAAGGGAAGGAAATAAAAATTCTGCTCTATTCTACAGGGTTTTCCACATGTTTGCTTTATTCCTCAATGTGCATTAAGTGGTAAAGAACACCTACGAGATCTGAATTTGTTGACATTTAAAGGGGCATATTCAGCATACCCGAGGATGTACAAGAGAGGAAAGGAGGATGGGATGCAAATGAGTGAGCCGATTCTATTCATGGACCTTCTTCAGATCTCTCTCTGGGTTGAAAAACTGCTAACAGTATGACTTTTAAGCTTTATTTCTTCTTTGCCTCCATTCCTACAGAGCTTTTAGAGAAATTGGTGAAATGGTGATAAACATAATATGTGGAAACCTTTAGCACTGCTCTCTTAGCTATAGCTTTCCTGAGCAGTTTGAAAGACAGAGATTCTAATAATGACAACAGAAGACCCTAATGATTCTCCATGTTTAGTGCCTCCATTCTATTTTCCCCATTGTCTAAGTGGCTGGCATATTTTTAGGTAAGACACAACCAAAGACTCTATTGAGAAAACGACGTAAAATAATGATGGTGAAAAAGCTCCAAATTAGATTTCTTCCTTGTTTCTCATGGATAAAAAGCATTTACCTGTGTTAGCCAAGTGATAAAAAAAAAAAAAATCTGCCACTAGATAGAAAGAAACAGACTTTTTGGAAGGCATGCTGTCCATATTCTGACTACCATTCTTTTCTACTGGCTGATCTAATAGGACTAAAGAATATAATTTCTCATTCCAATGAACTTGGTTGTCTCAACTGTATAAAAACAGCACAGGTAAAAAAAAAAAATTCATCCTTCAAGTTTCCTGGGAGGAAGCGGACACTTTTCTCACTCTCCCACCACATCAGCTTCTGGGCCATACGAACAGAATTTTGGAGTAAGAAGAAAGGAAGGTGGAGGGCATGCCCTCCAGGGACAGTTGTAGTCTCTCTGTAGCCAAGGGCAAATGACTTTCCAACGTTTTAATTATTAAGGGATGATGATCAAGAATACCTAATTTTTGATCTGAGATTAAAATAATCACAATTTGCAGAAGTACTTGGTGTTCACAGCTTCTAACTTATAAGCTCTAGCCCAGTGGGGATGCTGGAACCAAAAGAGTCAAAACTTAGCAGAGTCTCTGGCATCCGTCCTTCTATTTCTGCTTCTCACTAGTGCCGGATAGTTAAGCAAATTTATCTGTCCCAGGTGAGTGTGCTCCAGTGTTCAGGGCCCCTGAGCCAGGCCTTCTACCCACCAGCCCACCAAAGACTCCTAGAGTGGCAGGAAGTGAGAGTACCTAGAATGTCGAAGCACGCACCACTCTCCAGCCGGTGCTTCCTGTACAGGTTCTTCAGAACCTTGGCACTGCCAAAGCGCTTGAAGCGGCTCTTCACATTATTGTAGAACCATTCCAGAGACTGGGCCCTCAGAAGCCTGAGGAAAACAGAATTAGACAACAGAAAATTAGAATTACTAAATGGTGAATTGGAAAACTGCTACAATGCTTCACAGCTCCATCCATCAAGATGTGAAGTTTATTCCCCTTGAATCTGTGCTGGCCTTGTGACTTTCTCTGACCGTAGAAAATGGTGAAAGTGATGTTGTGTGAATGCTGAGCCCTGCAGTTTCCTCTCTTGCTGCTCTTGGGAATCCCACAATCTTTATCACGTGAGTAAGCCCAAGCTTGCCTGTTGTGTGATGAGAAACACTTGGCCCAATCATCCCTCTTGCCCCAGCCAGTAGCCAGCTAACTCCCAGACAGGTGAAAGAAGCCATCGGCCAATAGTTTGGAGACAAATGAGTGACTTTAGGTGCGACCAGGAGAACCATCCACTAAGTCACTCCAAAGAGCAAACCAATAAATGCTTGACATTTTAAACCACGAAGTTTCAGGGCATTTAATAGTAGGCTTTATATTTAATATTCTTACTGTATTAACAACATTTCTAATTCATCTTGCAAAAATAAAAAGCACAAGGAAGATAGCAAAATTCTCTAGCCTCTTCCTCATTCAGATTGAAGCACTGTGAGAAAGTAGTTTCCTGGTTAATGCTACAATGGTTGGTATAAAACATTGGCAAGATCCAGGCTGGGTGCTGTGGCTCACGCCTGTAATCCCAGCACTTAGGAAGGCCGAGGCAGGTGGATCATTTGAGGTCAGGAGTTTGAGACCAGCCTGGCCAACATGGCAAAACTCCATCTCTACTAAAAATACAAAAACCAGCTGGGCGTGGTTGCACATGCCTGTAATCCCAGCTACTTGGGAGGCTGAGGCAGGAAAATCAGTTGAACCTAGTAGGTGGAGGTTGCAGTGAGCCGAGACAGCACCACAGCACCGCTGCACTCCAGCCTAGGTGACAGAGTGAGATTCCATCTGGAAAAAAAAAAAAAAAAAAAAAAAAAAAAGGAATTCTTCTCTTTTATGCCTGATGAGAACAAATTTCTAAAGCCTTTCCATTTTGAAAACAGCTGTTTTTCTTATTATAAATGTAATAATACACACTCATTTTAGAAAATTCAGAAAAGCAACAGGAATATAAAGGCTTCCAATTCGATGGAAGGACAATTCCACATTTAGTGGCTCTTCTTTTCCAGACCCCAGTGAAACGTGAGAAGATATCCAAAGATAAAAAACAATCTATACAAGGAAAGAATCGGGGTGAGAGCAAAATCAGAGATTTTGACAATGATAGCCTAAAGGTAACAAAGAACAGTGTCTTTCAGAACAGATGGAAGAGCTTGGACTCTAACTGGAAGGCCCAATTTTGAGTTGGTTGATTCAGAGAGCAGCCTTGGATTATGACAGTACTCACAAAGGTAATTTAATGGTTGTGTAGACAATAATGAGGTCTTTTGGTCCCCCATCCCTACTCCATAACAAATGGGCAATTGGTCTGAGGATGATTGGTCTTAGGCCCAAAAGATAAAGTGGTTCTCTTTTGAAGTTGAACAATCTACTTTAGATTTAAGACTTCAATATGGAGATTAACACCTTACAGTGAAGCTATAGAGTTTGGATATTTGTCCCAGTTGCAAATCTCATGTTAACCTGTGATCCCCAATGCTAGAAGTGGGCCTGGTGGAAGGTGTTTGGGCTTTGGAGGCATATCCCTCATGAATGGATTGCTGCCTTCCCTGTGGTAATGAGTTCTCACTCTATTAGTTCACTCGAGAGCTGGTTGTTGAAAAGAGTGTGACAACCCTCCTTCTGTCTTGCTCCCTCTCTCACCATGTGACACACAGGCCCCCTTGCCTTCTGCTATAAGTAAAAGTTCCTGAGGTTTTTACCAGAAGCAGATGCTGGCACCTTCTTGTAATGCCTACAGAACCATGAGCCAAACAAACCTCTTTTCTTTATAAATTACCCTGCCCCAAGTATTCCTTCCTAGCAACATAAATGGACTCATACAGAGGAAGCCTGTCTTGTTTGGCATTGGGGGAGCCCCTACATGCCTGCCCATCAGATGTCATCCATGTATACCAAAGCAAAGCCTGTCAATTGCCTGCTTAACTCAGAAACTTGGAGCTCTTGGTAAGCACCTCCACCTTTCAGCCCTAAACTCTTTCCAAAAGAGAGGTCTATTGGGAATACTTATCTACCCAATGGCAGAGGAGGCCCATGTTGGTTACCTTTATTCACCAAGTCCTTTTTTCAAAAATATGAATAGATGACAAAAAATCACCAGCCATTTGCAACAATCCAATGGCATAAGAAGAAAGAACCAAGATAAACTAACAACAAGTAACAAAGGACAAAAAAAGATAACTCAGGGTACTGAAAGTAATTTAAACTCTAATTAATGTCCATAATGGTTTGAAAAGATACTGCATCCGTGCAACAGGCTAGGGTGATGTGAAATATATGTAGAAGATAAGCAACAACTTATTGGAAATAGAAAACAGGATCAATAGAAAATTTAGCAGAAGTCCTAAAAGTTAAAACCAACATAAATTTTCTAGAATGTACAATAAGAAGGCAAAAATATGGAATATACAAGAGAAAACAGACATGGGGGTTCAATTCAGGAGGTCCAGTATCTAACAGAATTCCAAAAAGGAAGAAAAGAGAAAATGAAAGAGAGGGGGAAAAAAAATCAAAGACATAATAGAAGAAAATTTCCCCAAGCTAAGAAAGGGAAAAGTCTTTAGGTTAAGAGGGCCTACCAATTGCCCAAACAATAAATGGAACATAAAACAAAATAAAGCAGACAAACCTACCTTGCTACATCTTCATGAAAATTCAGATCCTCAAAGATAAGGAGAACTTAGGGGCTTCACACAGAAAAAAATAATATTTTGCAAAAGGATAAAAATAATGATGCTAAAATTTGTAGTCAATAACAATGAATGTTAGAAGACAGTAGAGCATAAATTTTCTAAGAATAAATGGCATGAACTTAGACTTCTATGTTCAGCCAATCCATCATCACAAGAGGGCAAAATAAAGACATTTGCAGATACATAAGATTGCTTTCTGGAAAAGAAAATTCTCAAGGTGTATTCCAGGAGAACCAAAAGCCATCCACGAAAGAGGATCTTGGGACTCTAAAAAGAAGGAAACTGTCCCAGGAGTACAATGGAGAGAAGTCCCAGGATTGTGCAGCAGATCTGGAAGGCAGGCAGCCAAAATGGGGCATTCAATAAGTATATAATTAAGAATCTACTTGGATGAAGAGAAATGGTGAAGAAGGAGCCACATCTTTCTTTTGCCAACAAGAATAAGGAAAGGCCATTAGAAGCTTTGGGAAAATCAAAATCAAAACCAAAAAGAGCTCAAGAAAATATGGTCTAACTATGAAGCAAATGAAAAGTTGTATGATTTTGTAAACTAATTGAGTGGAAGAAGAAATATGATGACCCATTTTTCTTCAAGGAGCCCACGTGTTACAGCCAAGATTAAGTATTTTTTTTTCTCTCTCCATGAATTTCAAGTCATGACTTTGGTCTCTAGAAGATAATATTTATATAATTTAGAAACTACTTAGTTTTCACCCTATTTATAGACAAAGCATAAAAGGATCACACTGTCAAGACATTTGCATTTGTTATTGAAAGAAAAATTAAAAATCATTGACAGCCTGATAGAAGCCTGGCTGTAAAGAGAAAGAGGAATGACGAGGGTAGTTCAGAGATGCTAATTTCCCCATCTTGCAGAATGGAGTCAAAATCTTACAGAATGCAGTCAAGACAGACTGTGTAAGGTATACATACCAAAGATAATGGTTTCGATATGCTAAAGTCATAAAGGTCACCAGCATATAATAAAAGTTTTAATAAAACTTCCAAGGGGAAGGTAAGGAGATAGGAAAAAGTGAACTATTCATAAAAGTCTAAAGCTGACTGATCAATAAACAGCAAGATAAACATATTATTTAGGATTATTGTGGTAGCCCCCAGAAATGTTTAAATGTGATTCCCTGGGGGCCTGGGACTTGGCAAGGAGTTGGGGATATGAAATCCTTTTAATATATTTTACTGGCTGAATTTATTTTAACCAAGTACATGTGTTATTACAAAAACTGAAATAAAAACAAGCAAAAGAAGATTCAGAAAACTACCCCAAGTTCTACTACTGGAACCTGACATTAGATGAGTGTTCTTTCAGACTTCCATGCAAGGTGGTTTATAATCAGCCTACACAGAGATTGGGAGGGATCCTGGAACTCATGGTGGGGGGTGTGTGTGTGCATACATGCATGCAAATGTGCATGTGCTCATGTGTATGTGTGTGCATGCATGTGTATGTGCATTTGTGTGTGTGTATTCATGCAGGCACACAGAGAAGGCAGGGACCAAGAGGTCAGTCTAAAGCTGGTTGGTGCTGAAGGGGCTCCAGGGCCAGAGCAGCTCTGAGAGACCAAATTTTTTCACAGAAAGGACGTGCTCCCTCTTCCCACAAAGTTTAGCAGACAGGGGCTGTGGGGCAGCAGCAGGGCAGCCACCTGGAATGGCCAGGAAACAGTGATGGTGGCAGTGGGGAGGTGCCCCTTTTAAATGGTGAGTGACTTCAATGAAGAGAAAAAGCCACAAATGGGTTTTCCTGAGCAATGTTCACACTATCTTTTAACAAACATACTCACACTGGCTTTGATCTTGCTGTTCCCTCTGCCTATAATACAGTTCCCCATAGATAGTCTCAGGCTCAATCCAACACTTCATTCAGGCCTCTGTGCAAATATCACTTCTCTTGGGAGGCCTTCCCTGACGATCCTTGCAAAAATGCCACTACCATGCCAACATGTCTGTCCTCTTACTCTGATTTTTATTCCTTATATTTTTATAGAATACTTCTTTGTACCTATTTAGTGATATGTAATTGTCTATGATTAAGTAATTATAACAATAATCACTATATCAACATATTGACAATTAATTATTAATTTGTTTGTTATCTATAGGCTCAAGGACATAGGCTCAAGGAAGACAGATTTTTTTCCCACTCCTGTATCCCATGTGCCTAGACCACTAAAGTGCACCTAGTAGTCACTTGATAAAATCCAGTACGTGATGGACAGACATTGTTTTATAACTTGTTTTTTCCACTTAGTATTCCTGATTGACTGTAATGTTGTTGAAGTCTCCCATGACATCTTCAGTCACCTCAGAGTTCTCCAAGGTATGGACACAGCAAGCTTTATATAACTGATCTCCAATCTTTGAACCTTGAATCCTTCCCATTTCTTCTGCATTAAAAACGGTTCTGTGATGGATATGCTGCCAGCTAAACAATTTCACATATCCATAGTTGTGGATCCTAAAAGTAAAGCAGCCAGGTTCAAAGATGCGACTTTTTCAGAAAGCTTGCACCAATTTACACTTCCCACCCATGGTGTGAGATTCTAAAGTCCCTCTCAAAGTGGCCTCACATTAAAGGGAAACCCCTGAAAGAGTCGCCAACTTGTCCATGGCAAAGCCCACTTCTGGTCCCCAAATGCAGCTCAGGAAGGAGAATGAAAGAGCAGAAGGCAAGCATTATCTTCTCCCCTCTGGTTTGGTTGAAAAACTGAAATTGAAATTGAGAGGTTTGTCTTCCTCATTGAGGGAGAAAAAGCACTTATCTAACACAATATACCAAATGTGTAATTTCTTTCACATAAAACTTCATCATATAATCAGTATCACTGTTATGAAAAAATGAGCACAATTTTTTGAGTGCTTGCTCTGTCTGCCAAAAGTTTTCCTTGCATCACCTTATTTAATTCTTGCAGAGTACAGTGCAGTGGTAGGCACACGGGTGCGGGTGCTGGTGAAGTGGCCCAGGTCCTGGCATTTACTAAAAGTGTGGTCTTGAACACATGACTTAATCCCTCTAAGCCTCAGTTTCTTCATCTATAAGATGGGGATGATGACAGTAACCACCTTATCAGGCTGTTTTGAAGATTAAATTATATAACATAAACAATAAGGTGCCTGGCATCAGAACAGGGCTTGATAATTTCTTCTAATAGCTCTAAAATGATGAGTCCTCTCTTTCACAGATGCATAAATCAACATGCAGAAAGAGTGAGTTCCTTGCCCAAAGCAGCAAACTCTTGAGCAGGGATTAAAAACTGGGAGCTTGCAATCATGCACAAGTACTATTCACAGGCACCCAGCATGAATAGAGACTCTCTCTCTCCAATTTATTTTACTATAGAATTTTAATTTATTATAAGAAGCATCTGTCATTTTTATTTAAAAAAACACTGATAAAGCTATTTTCAGAATTTAGGATAATGTAACAGAAAAGAAAGGAAATACAGAAAGCCTTGCTTCTGGAAATCACACCCTCTGGGCCTATGATTTATTTGATATCTTTAAAAGCACAAAAGAAATGCAACTGCAGAAGAGAAATCTTCTCCAGCCTCCTTCTTCCACACACTGCCCTGCTCTCTGAGCAGATGGTCACCAGAAAGGCTCAGCTCTGCAGCTGGAAGGGTCCACATGGTATCAGTGGAGGACAGTTGTTACTGTGCCCCTCATTCTTCTAAAAGGGACATTTCTTTTCCTTTTGGGACACTCCTCCCTCCCTCTCCAACTTAGTCTATGTGGTTCTGGAAGGCTGGGTACCACTCCTGGCACTAGTGTTGATGGTCTCATGACTCACACTTGCCATTGGGGTTGAGCTGGGAGCTTCTACTGGAGGTCTTGGTAACAAATGCCCCCTTTCTGCAGGGCTGGCTCCATGGCAGAATGAAAGCCTAGAGGTTCAAAAGCAGATCTGACAATCGGGAGGGACAGGATTTTGTTGATATACTTAGAACACCTGTATCTACTCAAGCTTAAAGTCAATCCCTGGACTTTACCATTATATAAGCCAATATTTTCTCTTGTTTGTTCAAGGCTTTTTGAGTTGAGTTTTTATTATTTGCAACCAAGAGTCCTAATATCATGTTCTAAGTTCTAGACAGCCCGAGAAGACTTCAAGTGCATCATCAGATGAGTTCTCCATTCACTGCTTATACCAAAACTCTACAGCATTCCGAAGTATTTTAATGAACTTAAAATAGAATGCCTCAGCTTACTTAAGTCTCAGAGTGGAATTAGGGCACCAGCCTGGAGCTGCAGGGAGGTGGAAGACAATAGTAAATCGTGGGGAATGATCTGTAAAACCACAGGCCGATTTGGAGAGCAGAAAACTTTTCCTTAAAAAGTAATGTTCTTTATGTCACATACAAAAATGATAACATGTGCGAGATAGATATGTTAACTAGCTTGATTTAATTATTCCATAATGTATATATATCAAAATATCACATTGTACCCCATAAATATATACAATTATTGTTTGTCAATTTAAAATAAAATTTAAAAAATAAATTTACTTTCTGCCAGGAAAAAGTAGTAATGTGTTTTCAATTATGATTTGACTTAGAGTTAATGTAGAGAGCTTTTCTGGAAGCTCTTCCTTGGGGCTTCCAGGAAAGGCTTAGTCATGATTATCTTCATTTGATATTACTGATTTTATTGCATTTATTTAAAAACTTATGGCTCAGAGGAAACTCACAGGATGCATGTGGCTCATGGGCAGAGGTGCGGGGAACAGGCTGTGAGGACCCCAGCACGCCGGGTGGACTGGCTAAGTGTACAACTCCCTGGCCCACGCTCAGGTGTCTGGTTTCCGACTAAACATGCACAACTGCAGGCAAGGCTAGATCAGAAGAATCTTTATGTCAGCATGCTGCTGAAATAGAAGACAGGGTGGAATCCTGCGTCTGTGCATGGACTCATTCATTTGTTCACTCACTCGTTCTTTCATTCTTTCACTATGTATTGAGGGCCCACTATGTGCCAGGCACTGTGTTAGATGTATAGAAGTGACAAAACAGACCAGGGCCCTAACCAACAGTGCTGCCAGACTAATCTGTTCAAAGAGTGCTATGTAAGTCAGGAGATGGAATGGAAAGCCAGGTCAAAGGCATCTTGGGCATGGCTGGACTGCCAGTGTCCCACAGGTCTTGGGTTCTGCATCATTCCCACAAATGTGTGAGAAACCAGAATCTACCTGCTTTCTGTCCCAGGCATTTTCTCTCATAATCAAACTGCTTCTTCTAAGCTTCAGTAGGTGTGTGCGAGTGGTGGCTTAGGAAGAAAGGGAGATGCTCTCCTGGTGATGAGATTTATAGGGAAAAGCTTTCCAACTTGCAACTGTCCAAAGTTGTCCATGCTTGATTTCCCTCACTTATTTTTTAAAAGATTCCAAGATGGCCAGACTCAGTAGCTTACGCCTATAATCCCAGCAGTTTGGAGGCTGAGTCAGTCAAAGTGCTTGAGCCCAGGAGTTCGAGACCAGATTGGGCACCATGGCAAAACCCCATCTCTACAAAAAATACAAAAATTAGGCACAGTGGCACATGCCTGTAGTCCCAGCTACTCCAGAGGCTGAGGTAGGGGGATAGATTGAGCCC
This sequence comes from Macaca thibetana thibetana, assembly GCF_024542745.1. Lineage (NCBI taxonomy): Eukaryota > Metazoa > Chordata > Mammalia > Primates > Cercopithecidae > Macaca > Macaca thibetana. The sequence goes on along the minus strand of NC_065579.1, from coordinate 94,321,765 downwards.
AGAATGCGGAGGTTGCAAGGTGCCAAGATTGCACCACTGCTCTCCAGCCTGAGCAATGAAGCCAGACCCTATCTCAAAACAAACAAACAAACAAAAAAAACAAAACAACAACAACAACAAAAAAAATCCAAGTTATCCCTGAGATCCCTGAGGATGATTACACAAAGATTCTTAGCTCTGTATAGTTTCACAAACTTAAGCATGATAATTTCTTAAAATACCAAAGCTTTTAAAAAATCAACAGCAGGCCAGGTGCAGTGGCTCATGCCTGTAATCCCAGTACTCTGGGAGGCCGAGGCAGGTAGATCACTTGAGGTCAGGAGTTTGAGACCAGCCTGACCAACATGGTAAAACCCCGTCTCTACTAAAAAATACAAAAATTAGCTGGGCATGGTGGCAGGCGCCTTAATCCCAGCTACTTGGGAGGCAGAAGCAGGAGAATCGTTTGAACCTGGCAGGTGGAGGTTGCAATGAGCAGAGATCGAGTCATTACACTCAAGCCTGGGGGACAAGAGTGGGACTTCTCCCAACAACAACAACAACAACAACAACAAAAAGAAAAGAAAAAAAAAAAAAAAGAAAATCAACAGATACTACCCAAAGCAATCTACAGGTTCAATGCAATCCCTATCAAAATACCAATGAAATTCTTCACTGAAATAGAAAGAAATTCCTAAGATTCGTATGGAACCACAAATGATCCCGAATAGCCAAAGGAATCCTGATCAAAAAGAACAAAACTAGAGGCATTATATTATCAGACTTCAAAATATACTACAAAGCTGTTGTAACCAAAACAGCATGGTACTGGCATAAAAACAGACACATAAACCAGTGGAGCAGAGTAGAAAACCCCCAATTTAATCCACATATCTACAGCTAACTGATTTTTGATTAAGGTGCCAAGAACACTCACTGGAGAAAAGACAGTCTTTTCCACAAATGGGGCCGAGAAAACTGGATATCTATATACAGAAGTATGAAATTAGACTTTCACCTCTCACCCTACACAAAAATCATCTCAAAATGGATCAAAGAACTAAACGTGAGACCTAAAGTAATAAAACTGTTAGAAGAAAACATAAGGGAAATGCTTCTGGACATTGGTCTGAAAAAGGATTTTATAAATAAGGCCTCAAAAGCACAGGCAACAAAAGCAAAAATAAACAAATGCAATTAAATTAACAGCTTCTTCACAACAAAGGAAACAATTGACAGAGTGAAAAGACAACCTACAGAATAGGAGAAAATATTGGCAGACTATTAATCAGACAATGAGCTAATATTCAGAATATACAAGGAACTGAAGCAACAGCAAAAAACCAAACAATCCAATTAAAAAATGGGAAAATGATCTGAAAAGACATTTAAAAGAAGACATACAAATGACTGGATCTCATCCTTTCTTATGGCCGAACAGTAGTACTCCATTGTGAATAAGTCAGGCACAGAAAGACAAACATTGCATGTTCTCACTTATTTGTGGGATGTAAAAATCAAAACAGTTGAACTCATGGAGATAGAGTGTAGAAGGATGGTTACTAGAGGCTAGGAAGGAAGGGTAGTGGGAGGTGGAGAGGGAGATGAAGATGGTTAATGGGTACAAAAAAATCGTTAGAATGGATAAGACCCAGTATTTGATAGCACAACAGGGTGACTATAGTCAACAATAATTTAATTGTATATTTTAAGATAATTAAAATCATAAAATTAGATTGTAAGACAGTCTAATTTTGAGGATAAATGCTTAAGGGGATGGATCTCCATTTTTCATGATGTGATTATTATGCATTACATGCCTGTGTCAAAATATCTCATGTACTCCATAAATATATACACCTATTATATACCCATAAAAAATTAAAAAAAGACATACACACATGGCCAACGAATATGTGAAAAAATGCTGAAATTACTAATCATTAGAGAAATGCAAATCAAAGCCACAATGAGGTATCATCTCACCCCAAGTAGCATGGCTATTTTCAAAAGAACAAAAAATAACAAATGCTGATGAGGATGCAGAGAAAAGGGAACTCTCACACACTATGGTGGGGATGTAATTAGTAGAGCCACTATGGAGAACAGTGTGGAGGTCCCTCACCAAACTACAAATAGAACTACCATGTGATTCAGCAGTCCCACTACTGGGAATTTATCCAAATGAAAGGAAATCATTATACCGAAAAGACATCTGCACCCCCATGTTTATTGCAGCAATATTCACAGCAGCCAAGATATGGAATTAACCTAAGTGTTCAACAACAGATGAAGGGATAAAAGATGTGGTATCTACAAGAATGGCTAATATTAAAAAGACTGACAATACACAGTGCTGGTAATGATGTGCAGCAACTGGGTCTCTCATATGTTGCTAGTAAAAACAGTTTGGTGAATCCTTACAAAGTTAAATATATAGTGGTTACTATACAATACAGTAATTCCATTGTCAGGTATGGAACTAAACAGAAACGACATGTCTACACAAAGACTTGTACATGAGGCATAGAGATCCACTATCTTGTCTCACCACTGCCCAAGACACAGACATGGCTTCTGTTTGCAAGTCCCTATGAAATATTTCTTTTTAAGAAAAATAAAAAGATGGCACAAGAAAACTTATAGCAATTTTGTTCATAACAGCCAAAACACTGGAAACTGATCAAATGTCCATCAGCAGGTGAATCGGTAAACAAATTAAATTGTATGCACAAATGGACTATTATTCAACAATAAAAAGGAACTGCTGGCAGGGTTTGGTGGCTCACGTCTGTAAACGCAGCACTTTGGGAGACTGAGGTGGGTGGATCACTTGAATCCAGGAGTTCAAGACCAGCCTGGGCAACATGACAAAACCTCATATCTACTAAAAATACAAAAATTAACTGGGTGTGGTGGCGTGTATCTGTAGTCCCAGCTACTTGGGAGGCTGAAGCAGGAGGATTGCTTGAGACCAGGAGTTCGAAGTGGCAGTGAGCTATGATTGTGCCACTGCACAACAGCCTGGGCAATAGAAGGAGACCCTGTCTCAAAAAGGAAAAAAAGAAACTGCTGATATAAATGACATGAATGAACCTCAAAAATGTTATGCTAAATAAAATATTTAAATTAAAATTGCAATTGTATTATTCTACTTACATGAAATATTAACAGAAACAAAATTAATCTACATTGACAAAAAGCAGATCATTGTTTACATGGAGCCAGCAGTGGGACTGACAGCAAAGGGGCACAACGAAACTTCTCAAGAAGTTGGAAATGTTCTATATCTTGATTGTGGTAGTGGTTATATGATTGTATATATTTGTCAAAACCTGTTGAACTGTACACATAAAATGGATGCAACATACTCTTTGTAAATTATACCTTAATAAGGTTTAACCCCCAAAAAGAATAATTTTAAAATGCAGATGCAATACAAAAAATATGGCATATATACACCATGAAATACCAGTCAGCCATGAAAAAGAATGAAGTTCTGTCATTCATGGCAACATGGATAGAACTGGAGGACATTACGTTAAGTGAAATAAGCTAGGAAGAGAAAGTTAAACACAGCATGTTCTCACTCATATGTGGAAACTAAATAAATTGATCTCATAGGAGTAAAAAGTAGAGCAGAGGATACAAGAGGCTGGGAAGGGTAGGGGGAAGAAGGTGATAGGAAGAGACTTATTAAAAGATACAAAATTACAGCTGGATAGAAGGAATAAGTTCTAGTGTTCTATACCACAGTAGGATGACTGTAGTTAACAATAATATATAATATAGTGTCAAATAGCTAGACGGAGAGTATTGAATGTTCCTGACACAAAGAAGTGATAGATGTTTGAGATGATAGCTATGCTAATTACCCAGATCTGATCACTACACGTGATATGTATCAAAACATCACTATGTACTCCATAAATATGTAAAAGTATTATCTGCTAATAAAAAACCTTAATGTCAGAAAAAAGGCATGGAAATTTATAACTTCTATTAACTACGGGGAAAGGTTAAGTATCTTAAGATTCCTCAGAGAAAGAGAAAGCTGGTATAAAATGGTTTTTAAGAACTAGGTTATTAAAAAGTTTAAACATTTCTTGATTTTTATCTTTCAGTATGGTATAATTCCTCTAAAAATGGAAAATTTTAATACGATCTTTTGGAAATAATCAACAGCAAACCTTCAAAATTTACCAATGACAACACAGTTAGAATTCATTACTTTAAGTCCTTCGAGCTACCGTTTTCTCATCTGCAAAATGGGATAGGTTGTGCCTTACAGGGCTAGAGGAAGAATTAGATAGCTCAACCGAGAGCTCCCAGAGAAAGACCAGACCCTTGGTACTCACTGGGGGTGCCAGCAGAGTCTGAATGTGAGTGAACACACCTTTCCTGCATGACCTCTGTGCATTTGTCCTGTACCAAATGCTGCAAATGAGTGATTCTCAGGAGGGGACATGTGCCCTAATGCGGGCAACAGCATCATTTGTTGGCAGAAGTGTTGTTTTCTGAACACATATGTTCTTGGAGATTCTATGGTGACCTGTCCTTCTACTTTGCTCCATTTCCCTAGGGAGAATAATTGTAATGAAGCGTTTTACTGATGGGACACAAAGCAAGGCTGAGGATAACAGACTGCTGCTCAGATGATGTAAATAAATTTATGACATAGATGTATGACCAGATCTGTCCTGCAAGAGCTCATATAGTTGTCAAGATAAGAGAGTGCCCTAAAGACCAGAGGCAAGAGGCTGGGGTGTGGCCATCTTTCTATTGAAGCTTTCCCTGAAGGAAGGAATGAGTGAGTGATGTGTTCCAGGACAGGTTGAACAAGTCCCTTGGAATTACACTGGAAAAGTACAGCACTATGGATAAAGACAATGCTGTGGGGCCAGGGAGAAAAGAATTCAAATTCTGGAGCTTTCTCTGGAAGTGAGGTGCCAGGCAAGTTATTCTACCTCTTGGTGCCTTGAACTTCATCAGAAGGGAAACAACAATAGCTCCTACTCCTACAACTTGGCTGTGGAGATTAAATGACAGATAGAACATAAAGTATGTTGCAAAGTCTAGCACAGAACACTGTGCAGTCTGAAGTCCACGTTATCATTAGTACCATTATTAGCACAGGTTCTGAGCCTGGGTTCCGGTCCCTGCTCTGCCACCTCTTAACTGTGTGACTTTGGGCAAATTACTTAACCTTTCTCTGCCACCATTTTCTCACCTGTAATACAGGGATAATAATGGCACCATGGGGTTTTGTGAGTAGTTGAGAGAAGAATCCAGTAAAATACTCATCTCTGACACAATAAAACCAATCACTATCCTCATCACGGTCAAGAGTGCTTTAGAGGAAGTTTATGTAGATGGGGAGTGTCAGGTGTCCCACTCTGAGAGTGTCTAAGGGAACAGATGAGGAGAGCTGGGGTTTAACAGAGGTGCGGTCTGGGTAGGCGGAGAGGTGAGAAGCTCTGTTGCACATTGAACAAACAGCAGGAGGAATGGCTGCATGCTGCCTCCCATCAGAAATAAGCATCTTCACAGATTAAAGAGACTAACTTCCTCCTTTCCCCAAATAGTCTTTTTCTTCTGTATGGAGATTTACACTTGACAAAGTGCTTGCAGGAGGGCCATCCCCGGCAATTCCATTCTGGGAATCTCCCCAGAGAGGCACTCACATGTGTCCCAAGGGTGTTCACTGAAGATTTGCTTATAACTGAAGAAAATGTAAGCAACCTTGGTTCATTCATTCAGTCATTGTTCACTCATTCACTTATTCATCTGATATATACTGAGCACCCAGCATGTGCCAGATGCTGATGTAAACACTGAGTGTACAGGAGTGGACAAGACGGGCAAGGCTCCCAGTCTCATGATGTTCACATGCTAGAACAACAGGCAGGTTGGCTGACAGATAACTAGATCTATTCTATGTTGGTGTGGCAAGTGCCATGAGAAGAAATGCAGCAGATTAAGAGGAGGAGAAAGTGACTGAGTGGGGAAGGGGAGCTATGTTTGCAGGCTGGTTAGGGAAGGTGTCTTTTGTACAGAGGCAAGGAGAGAGAGTGAGCCATGTAGAATCTGGGGCAAGAGCTTTCCAGGTGGAGGGAACAGGAAGTGCGAAGGCCTTGAGACATGAACACCATTTGCATGTTTGAGTAAACAAAGTCAGTGTGGCTGGTGTGGTGTGAACAAGGTAAGGAGTCCTTCAGTAAGACAATGATGAAATAAACTGTGATTAATTCATTTAACAAGAGATTATATGTACAATGATATTAAATAAAAAACCAAGTCTATGCTTCTCAACACGTTTAATGTAGAAATATAAACTTCAGAACTTTATGTATGCATGATGCCATTAATGTAAACTGAAAACACCACACAGAGCACTAGTGTACATCTTTTTAGTCATACATAAGTTGTAAAATGAAATAACATGCATGGGCACAATATATCCAATTTAAGAGGGAAAAGAAACTGGAGTTAGAGAGTCACAATAGAGCTTTAACTATATTGGAAAATGTTTTGTCTTCTTAAAATCTATGCTGGTGGGCCCATGAGAGTCGTCAAATCTATACGATTTGTAGATGGGTGTCTTTATAGCATGCCAAAAACTGCTGAGAATGTCGGAAACATTCCACAGTACGACCAAAAAAAATTCAATACATACATTTTTTTTTTTTTCCTTTTTTGGGAGACAGAGTCTGTTGCCCAGGCTGGAGTACAGTGGTGCGATCTCGGCTCACTGCAATCTCTGCCTCTTGGGTTCAAGCGATTCTCCTGCCTCAGCCTCCTGAGTACTAGGGATTACAGGCATGAGCCACTGTGCCCAGCCTCTAAACATACATACTTTCTACTTATTTCCCCCATTATTCTTAATAAAGCCTCATCCAACTTTCTCACCTCTTCTCTAAGCATAAATCTTTATCACGATACCTCACAGCACTATTTTAATTAATTATTTAGGGATCTGCCTGTGCTGCTAAGTTAAGCATCCATCAAGAGAAGGGCCCATGACTGGTCCCATGCATTCTGCAGACACAACTTGTTGTTTGTCCTATTACACCAGGCCTCCTAAGATGATCTCTGCAAACGGAACATGATTACAGCATATTGGTTTTTTTGTATACCTAAGATGTGAGCACCTCTTAAGCTTTTTTCTTTCTTGGCGTCACAGGAGGGTTCCTAATCAGTGAGTGGATGAATTCTTATTTTCACAACTGACTCAATAGACATGAATTTCTTGAGCAGTCCTTCCAGCCCTGCACTGTTGTTGTTTATGCAGACTTTGTCTTCTTCCTTCAGTTCCATCACTCTAGGCACCACACAGTGTGGCCGTCTGTGTTCTCCTCAGCACTGAATACCACACAGGTGTCCACAGAGACCTCTGACCACATGTCAGTCTATTACAGTTTCGTTAGTTTCCACCATGAGCCAGCGCTCCATCAGCTGACATGAGCACCTCCATGGCAGTGCACTAGCTTCAACAAAGGCAATATGCTGGAAGACTCTGAGGAAGGAGGGCTGAACTAGGATGGGTGATGAGTCCAAGTCCCAGCTGGACTGCCAGCACATGCTGTGTGCCTTTGGTGGGATCAGCCACTGGATGCTATGCCCACCTTTTTGTATCAGTCTTATGCCCTGAGGGGTTAGGCAGAGATTCTGTACCAACCCCAGAGGAAGGCTGGTAGAGAGGCAACCCTCTGGGTGGCCAACGTCCAAGCTGAAAAGGAAAGGCTAGGCAGTACCCTCATGCCCCCAGGGTGGGGCTTCCCAAAGGGTCCCATCTTGTATCAGATTCACTGAGAGGTCAAAATCCTAGGGGAACCCAGGGCCCCTGCCTGTTTTAGCTCAGGGCCCTGGCCCAGAAAAATATACAAATTTGGCCTTACACTTCTTACTCCCAGAGCTCTTGGGCTTCTGGAGAATTGCTTAGCCACAGAACAGTCCAGCTCTTGAGGAATGAAAATGTGACAACATCATTTTTAGGAGCTACAGGTGGGCAGGTGGTAAAAGCAGAGGGTCCTTTGTTTCACAGCTACAGGCTTATCTGCTGGGTTTGCAGTTAAAGGGAGGAAAGAACATTTATTTGAGAACTTCTTAGGTGCTTAGGTGGCAACTGGTGGGTGATATGCTTCGGAGTAAACCTCTGTTCTGTAAGTTCTAATTTTAAAAAAAGTGAGGCTCATTTTTCTGCAGCTGTAGAGACAATAGCATATTTTCTAAACCCTCTAAGTCTTTTTTTTAACCCCTCTCAGCCTTACCTTATTACTTGGTATCTCAATGTCCTCCCTAATTCCCAGCTCAGGGAAGGCATTCAGAAGAAAATTGATTCTATAAGCATTAAAAATTTGATTTCTTAAAAAATGATATAAGCACATTTTAGATTCATTTTGCTATTATTTATTGACAGCCTCCCCAACCCAAGCTACTTCAAAATAAGTCTTTTCTACATGGAGAGAACCCTTGTTTATATGTCTAGATATTCAGAAGGGGCCTTCCTACAAGGTAGAAGAAAATGAAGAGAAGCTCTCACTGAAAAAAAATTAGGGTTATTTTTCTAGTTAAGAAAAGTTTTGGAAAAGAGATATGAGGGAGGGGAAACTTGTCCTGTTAGATGTTAAGATACGTTACAAATATATAATAATTAAAACAATGTGGCATGTTTAAAAACACAGCTATAAATAGAAAAAGAAAACCCTGAAAGATAATGTACCAAAATGTAACTGCTGATATCTTCAAATAGTGGTAATATGGGTAACTTTATTTTTTCAAATCACATAAACTTATACTATTTTATAAAGAGAAGAAAGATACTACAACTTTGATGAAATTTTCCAAGTAAGAGGAAAGTGTATTATGAAGGTCTGCAGCCACAGAGAGAATAAGATGGGAGCTCTACCCTCCTCACTTACTTGTGTTTGATATTGGGAGAGTCATGTACTCTCTTTGAACTACTTCCCACTTAAAAATAATGTTTATAAAATCTACCTCACAGGCTGTGAAATTAAAAACAATGTCACAAAGCACCTATTAAAATATTGGCACATAGCAGGAATGCATCTGAGAGTGAGGGTGACAAGCTACAAGAAATACAGTAAAAAATAACAAACATAGAGACACATCTAGGTAAGAGTTGGTACAGAATGTAAAAATAAGAATCAAAACACTACCAAGCTTTGCTTATATGGAGTTTAGATTCATGGGAGTTCACTATACCCTGGCATAGAAATCACTAATAGAAAAGCTGTATTCCCATTTGTTTTGGACCATGGGGGCAGGTAGATGGGTTGCAATTTTTCACAATGGCAATTCTTCAAAATTCTCATAAACAACTTCTAGGTTTGTCTGGACCATCCATCTTTATGGAGTTTAGTTCAATACAGGCATATTTTTTGAGCATTTTGCTGTGCCAAGTCTAGTTCAAAATACTGGGGTTATGAAGGTGACTAAGACCAAGTGCTAGCCCAGTGAGCTCACACTGTAAGAGGAAATGATGCTTCTGGGTTCGGGTGCATGGGTTGTGATGGTCATATAAATAGCCAGGATAGGAATATAGGAAGAGGATCAGGTTTAGAGGGAAGGCAGAAAGTTGAGGTAGGACAATTAAATTTGCAGTGCCCATCACATCCCCAGGTGGTAAGACCTGGTGGGCATTTGGATACACCAGTCTGGAGATTTTTTATATATATATATATATATATATATATATATATATATATATACACACACACACACACACACACACACACAAACACACATATGTATATTTTTAGGAGGGTAGAAATTTGGACTAGAAATACAGATTTAGGACCTCCTTGATCCATAGGTAGTATTAAGCCAATAATGGGTATATTGCAAGTATAAATGATCATTATCATTATTTTACTGAGGAAAATGAAAACAAGTAATTTGCTGATATGTCACTGACTAAACTAGAAGCAAATCTGGGAACAGACTGTAGACATCATTCTTGGGTCAGTGCCTTGACATCTGATCAGGTTGCTTTTCTTCCAGAAATCTTAGTAGTGTTCTTATGGCAAATTGGGGCTTTTGCTTCAGAGTTCAAGCAAATAGAAAGCTGTGTGAATCAAAGAATCAGAATAAAATTTAAAATCACTGTGTTGTTTCCCTAAAAAAACCTACTTAACATCATACTGCGAATACTAATCACTTCAAGGCACTTGTTCTGTAAGCAGTTTTCTAATTTCTTTTTCTATGACACAAGTAAATTTGTAAACATGTGTATTCTCATTCGAAGACAGACTGGAATCACATAGAACAGCACTGAAATTACAATCACATTAAAGTTTCACCTAGGAATGCCAGGTTGATTTTGGCTCATTAGACTAAAACAACACAGTTGTGAGAAGGAGGGAACTGAAACACTGCTCACGCCCTGGCTGCCAGTGAGGAAGCAAGGCATAACTAGGCCTTCTTCCTCAACACAGTAGGGCACTGTGCAAACTAAGAGTTTACATGGGAAAGGCTCTGTGAGATCCTGAAGATCTTGCTATTCCCAGTGTGGTTCTCGGACTAGCAGCGTGGGCATGGCCTAGAAGCTAGATAGAAAAGTGTAATCTCAGACCACCACACTCACACTGTGACCTGCTGAATCAGAATCTGCCTTTTAGCAAGATTCCCATGTGTAGCAAAATTAGCTGGGTGTTTTTAGAGGTGGAATGGATTTTTTTTTTTTTTTTGGAGACAGAGTCTCACTCTGTCACCCAGGCTGGAGTCTAGTGGTTCTATCTCAGCTCACTGCAACCTCCGCTTCCCAGGCTCAAGCGATTCTCCTGCCTCAGCCTCCTGAGTAGCTGGAATTACAGGTGCCCGCCACCATGCCTGGCTAATTTTTTTTTGTATTTTTTGTAGAGACGGGGGTTTCACCATGTTGGCCAGGCTGGTCTCCAACTCCTGAGCTCAAGTGATCTGCTTGCCTCAGCCTCCCAAAGTGCTGGGATTACAGGAGTGAGCCACTGTGCCCAGCCATGATTTTTTTTTTCTTTTAAATTTTGACCACAATCCACTTAGTAGAAAAAGAAATAGAGTAGTTAACTTGTTTCCCCCCTTGTCATTTTTTTTTTTTAAGGAAAAAGAACTGAACTGGGTGATAAAAAGTTTTGAAGAGGAATTGAATAATTAAAATGCGACTTCCAAATTCAGACACAATAGTTATAAGAAAATACAATGCTAATAATACTATTGATACAAATTCAATCATTATACATAGAAGGTACACCAAGCAATCAGCAACAAGCTAAATTGAGAATGATGAAGCTAAGCTAACATTGCTTCGTTGGTAAAAAATTAAGCACAGCAGCAATTAAAATCCATGACCAATTTAAAATGACCTTGATGATTTATGAAAAATGAAGTATACCTCCTGAAAATTGTAAGAATGTGATTTGTGAGCTTTGCTTTGGTTTGTGTACGCAGCGTAAATGCACCCGATGGCAAAAATTGAAGCATTCTCTTAGAATGTCCCTGTATGGCAGATATACCTGAATGTGTGTTCCAAGCTGGGGAATCCAGGTGTCACCAACCTGGAGATTCATTCCTTGTCTTTGATAAACATCTCAACCCCTGGCCTGTCCCATGGGACACATGCCATACAGGGGATTGAGGCCTTGAGTTTTGGGTTAAATGAAGGCTGGAAGGTGGAGGTCGTTAAGGGGAGGGTGTTAAGTGAAAATGCTGTATAAACTACATGCTCTTTGGAAGTGGTTGTGGTTTTCCTGCCCAGCCTGTAGCTACTGAGCTGTGCAACTATGTTGTAGAGCTCACCACCACTGGACTGTAGGAAGGCAGATAGGCTGCCTAGTCCGCCACCACTGGACTGTAGGAAGGTGGATATGTTGTCTAGCCTGCTGCCACTGGACTATTTCTGTATATAAGTCAGTTCTCCTATCCAGCTTGCTGCCACCGGACTCTCCCCGCTGTATGTAAGCCCCTATTAAAACTCCATGTCTTGTTTGCTGGCTCTGGGTCTTGTCTTTGGCCTCTTGAACCTGGTGCCTTCCCTACCGAGGTTAATAGGGGTTTGACACAAGAGTGTAGAATACAGAATGAGAAGATTCAGCAACCACTGATAACATACTCAGCAGTAAAAGAGAAAGCATTCTGGGTTTTTCAGAGGGACTCTAATATAGACAATTAGTTATATAGATGATGAAACAGTTAAGGTTCCTGGGAAGAAAATGGTGAGGCATCTCAGAGACTAGGAACAGAGTGGTTCTCTCCCACCTCAAGGCCAGAGGGATGAGGGAGCAGGCAGTGTTACCAGGAGTAGCATCCTGGAGCCGGGAGCTGGGGCCACAGAAAAGGTGCAGCTGCTTCTGGAGATACTGCCTCAGGCAGAGAGACAGGAAATACACTGTACCGTGTCTGCTGTCTTCCTTCTGCTCTCCTACCTCCCAGCATAGCCTGACATTGGCCAAGCTGAGAAGGGAGTCTGGGTAGCACAGCCTGTGGGGCTCAGTGCCCCTCACCCTCAACCAGGAACACAGAGCAGAGCAGAGCAGGGGAAAGGCAAGGGTGGGAAAATCCTGGCACCTATATCGATGTTAACTTCTGAGCACCAGATCCCAGTAACCCTAATAACTAATTTCATAGATTACAGCAAGTGGCCTTCATTTCAAGCAGAAATCTAATTCTGTAGAACTGTGACCCACTTGACTACAAGAAGGGAAGAAAGGAACTACATCTGGGACCAGTTTGCAGCCTATGAAAAGCATCCCAGTGCCTCCAGAAATTGGGCTAGTTGTCAGACTGCCCTCTACTATTTACCACCAGAGTGACCAAAAGCAAGTCGCTAACCTCTCTGGGTGCCATGTTCCTTACCCGCAAAAATGGAGATGGTAATATTTATCTGGTAGAGTTTTATGAGGCATCATTGATCTAACATGCTTAAGTGTCTACTATAGGGCCTGAATATAGTTAAGCACTAAGAAAATGGTAGCTATCTAATCTTAGAAAAAAGAAAATCTTCATCAGATTTAAGTCATATTATAAGAAAGCTGTTTTCTTCTAAAGAAGTAAAACAAAAGAGTTGCTCTTCTATATGGACCACCCACATAGGGGCAGTAGGAGGACCTTGGTTTTCCCATTAGGGCTAATAACTGACATCTATTTGGGACTCAGATGTTTGTTACATGTTTTTGTAAAGCAAAGCTGTGCAGGTACAGTTTCCCTCAATGACAGTGTGCACTGTTTCCTCCCTGCTGAGGTCTGCAGAGAACTTTCCAACTGGGTCTGTCACCTGCCGACGGCAGCTCATCCAACTGACTGCTCAGCATTGAGGATAGGCCCAAGGAATGTCCTTGCTGCTAGCATTACTCACTCCTACTCTGCTTAGCGAGACTCAACTCTTAGGAATTATTATTTCTAAATAGTTCCTTGGATAGAGGGACCTTCAAATAAACTCAAGGTCCAATGACACAGTTTGCAAAAAACAAAACCAAAACCCCAAGAACAAAAAAAATATTTTTCTCTCCTTCAAATTTGGTTGTAGGCAATGTATTTAACCTTTCAGAAATTTTATTTCCTCAGATACAAATGATGAGAAAAAATATTTCATCAGATTTTCATAAAGATTAAATGACATAAACACATAGGAATTAGTCAGCACAGTGCCTCACCAAGGTAACTTTTCAATACATGCTATTTTTTTTTGTCATCAACATCATTATTTAATCCTAAGCCCTCATTCACTCCTTTTTGAAAGGTTGTAGGTATAATCAGTAAATTAATGGTAAAAACAGACTTGGCAGGAAATGTGTTTGATTCTTACATTTCATCTTATCCAAAATGCTAAGGTGTTTCTTAAACTTTGGCAGTTCTTAAACGTGAATATGTGTCAGCATCTCCTGGAAGGCTTGCTAAAACCAGCTTGCTGGGCCCCACCCCAGAGTTTCTGATTCAGGAGGTCTGGATGGGGTCTGGGTACGGGCATTTCAGATAGCTTCTCAGGTGATGTGATGCTGCGAGTTCAAGGATTGCACTTTAAGAACCACAGATTTTTAGATAGATTGGGCAGGTCGTTAAGAGCCCATGAGAAGGTAGTACTGATTCAATGCTGTGAGGAAAACAACAGAATCCCATCCAGGTGTTTGGAATATAAGAATCCTTCAGCCCTGACAGCATGAAGGCCCTTGAGCACAGAGTCAGAGCAATCAGTTTTGAAAAGTCAAGAGCGGCTGAGAGGCTGGATGGAAGAGAACAGCCCTCACGCTGAGACCCCTGAGTATGTCACTGGGAATTTGCAGACAGACATGGCTCAGAGGCTGGAAGTGTCATGTTCAGTTGATACATGACAACTGCCATTAATGTGAAGCATCTTGCTAAGGGTAAGACGCCGGAGCTGACAAATAGCGAGAAGGAAGAAAAGCCTGGAGGAGAAGTGAGGAGACATGTGTGTGTGACTTACCCGCAGCTGCTCCTAGGCCCTCTAGGCACAATTTCTCTGATCCCTACAGCAATTAGAGGGAGACAGAGAAGGAAAATGAGGCTGAAGGAGGTGTAAGATGCCCAAGGTCACATAGCTAGTGTGATGGTTAATACTGAGTGTCAACTTGATTGGATTGAAGGATACAAAGTATTGATCCTGGGTATGTCTGTGAGGGTGTTGTCAAAGGAGATTAAGATTTGAGTCAGTGGGCTGGGAAAGGGAGACCCACCCTTAGTCTGGTGGGCACAATCTAATCAGAGGTCAGTGAATATAAAGCAGGCAGAAAAATGTGAAAAGGAAAGACTGGCCTAGCCTCCCAGCCTACATCTTTCTCCTGTGCTGGCTGCTTCCCACCCTTGAACTTCGGACTCCAAGTTCTTCAGTTTTGTGACTTGGACTGGCTCTTCTTGCTCCTCAAGCTTGCAGACAGCCTATTGTGGGACCTTGTGATCATGTAAGTTAATACTTAATAAACTCCTTTATATATCTATCCTATTAGTTCTGTCCCTCTAGAGAACCCTAATGCAGAGCTAGTAAGTGGCAGGGCTGGGATTTGAGCTCCATCTGGCTGCAAAGCCCCACGCCTTCACTGCATCACATGTACCACGGGTATGAGTGTCAGGCCTGGTTCTAAGCCTTATACGATCAACCTATTCAACCTTTGCAACAACCCTATGGGGCAAGCACTTTATTTATCCTCACTTCACAGAGGAGAAACCTGAAGTTCCATAACCTGCCTAGGGATATGTGACCAATAAGAGGCAGAGTCCATCACCACTGCACTGCCTCTTCTATATGAGGGAGGCAATTGAAAAAAGAAAGAAACTGAGCCAGGCAGAGGTGGGACTTGTCCAAAGTCATGGAGGAGATGACAAGGCCAGCCACTTAAGAATGCCTGCCGGCACAGCAGCCATGCCTCGGGGGCCAAGTCAGATGGGGGTTTGTGTGTAGATCCTAGTTGCCCTTCTCCCCAGCTGCATTCTGCTGGTCTCAGTGCACTCACCCTCTCTGGATCCAATCCATTTCCTTCATACCCACAACTCTGCCAGAATATCCCTGCCAGTCATACACCAAATCCTAAATACCCACCTTGAAAAGCCAGCCTTTCTCTCTAGGAGAAACCTCCCGGAGAAGCCTCGAATAGAGAACCAAAAACAAATGTTGGGAGAAAGGTGTGGGTTGGCACAGGTGCATGGGGAGGCAGGGTTCCAGTCACCACTGAACTGGCTCTCCCCTCCCTCCATGTAACCACCAGCACCAGCCCTGACCACAATGGTGACCAGTCCTGATCTTTCTGCTAAGGAGCTGACCAAGTGTGAAATTTTCTTGCTTAGACAGAGTCATTCACGGCTGTAGAGATCAAAAGATCCTGACATCACAGAAAGCGTTCAAAAGGGGCCTTTGGAGTAGTGGAGGATCCTGGCCCAAGTGAGTCTGTGGTTTGGTTGTCTGTGTTTGGGACTCAGAGCTCTGAACTTCTGGATGCTTTGAAGGAGAGCTTTGATGGAAGTGTCTTTCCATTGGGATGGAGCAGATAAAAGATGGCCACAAATTCTTTGCTACACTTCCCTCTGAGAAGTGAAGTCTAAGTTCCCTGTCCTCTTGAAACTGTGCTGGTCTTCGTGAGTTGTTCATTCACTAGAATATGGCAGAAGTGAGGTTCTGCGATTTCTGAGGCTAAGTCATAAATGCCTGGAGCACTCTGTCTGGAAGCCCTGGGTACAAGGCAGTTCTCCAGGTAGGTGGCCTTGCACCAACCCAGTTCTTCCCCTTTCTTGATTGTAGTTCTCAGGAATAGCTGTCAAATGTGCTGGGAATGTGGCATTCTGAAATAGGGAGGAACTGGCCAGAGCAGCCAGGGTTTTGTTCCAGCCACCCACTAGAAACAGGATGCCATTCAACACTTTAGCCTAGCAAATGAGGATTCCCCTTGGATGAGCTGCTTCTCAGGATCCCTTAGCTGCAGGTGGGGCACACACAGACAAGCAGACAAGACTATCTGCCCTGGGCAGCTTTGCTGAGTCTTGAGGGATCAGCTCACAATGAATCTTAGGCTTTGGCTGTCCCTTGCTGCCTCTCTGTAAACAATAAACCAGCCTCTTGTGACTTACGTGTGTGGGTGCTCTGTCTCATCAGACTTAGACAAGCTGGTAACCATGCACAGTGAACCTGCTTCAGCCTGGGCTGCCGTGTAACAGGGGGAGCTATCCTGAGACTTATGCTGGGGAGGCCACATGGTGAGGCCACAGGGAATGAGAAGGATGGCTGGTGGGCTCCAGTTGCTCCAGCCACAGTCTCTGAGTCCTCCCAGCTGAGGCCCCATTTTCAGTCAGAGAACTGCCCATGTTTGGAAATGTCTCTTGACCAAAGGACAATCTTAAACGACTTTTAACGAATTTCAGCTTACTGAAATTTCTCTCACAAAATGCCAGGGTGACTGATATTGTTTAAAAAATCCTTAAGGCTACTTCCAAATTCGGATAAGCCTGCACTAAGCAAAATGTGTGAATCCGTTTTAGAAGATCCAAACATGATGCTGATTTTTATTACAAATTATTGATATTGAATGCTGCTTAAAACTCTATCAGATAACATTTCTATAGGATTTAAATCATCACAATAGTTAAAAGACAAATCATTGGCTGTGTTTTGTAAATTAGGTGTATTCATAGAAAATAAATTTTCTCAAGTTAAAAATTCAAAATCTCAAAAATTACCTATTGGGTACTATGCTTATTACCTGGGTGGTGAAATAATCTGTATACCAAACCCTGGGATATGCAAGTTACCTATAGAACAAATCTGCATATGTATCTCTGAACCTAAAATAAAAGTTAAAAAAAAAAATCTACTTTATTGAGGTTGTAAGGACTAGATAAAATAGTATATTTAGGGCACAAAGCATAGGGCCTGCCACATTTTTACCGATGTGGCATTAATTTATTATATATTATATGCTTATATCAAAATATATATTCTCCAAAAATACATACTATTATGTATCTATAAAATTTTTTTAAAAGATGAAGAAAAAAATTAAAATGTCTTATAGACCAATTTTAGCCCCCCAAATGAATGAGAAAAGGTTGTACTAAATATATTTAAATGTGAATTTAATATGAACACATACATATACAGATTAATAAATGTGTTTATGTATCTATAGACAAAAATGTGTAGGAAAAAGTACAACAAAATAAGATGATTATCTTTATGATAATCTGGATTTTTTTTCTTTTGATTTACATGTATTTGTATATTTTCTACAAGAAGCATGAATGACTAATTGGGTAAAAATAAATTTATAATATTTATTAAAAATAAAAAATCAAAATATATAAAGGCCTTTTATTGCTCATATGTTCATTTCACATGTAAAATTAGGACCTCTATAATCTCCTTAATTTCTATTTCATATGTACTTTCCCTATAATAATTGATACTCTCATGCAATAATTCATACATATCCAATTTCTTTTTCATTTACTTTCAAATTCAGGAGGTATATTCATATCTCTTATTAAAAAGTTTTACGTGCATCACACTTTCTGAGTTAATACTGCTTATTTATTAGAATTCAAAACTCTCAACTGAAAATGAGATAAGCAAAGAGTAAATTTTTGAAAATATTATTGATGAATTTGGTTCCATTTTAGGCCAGGAAAGCAACATTACAATAAATTCTGGTTTCACTATAAATAAAATATTTAAACATAAAATAATGTTGTGAGTTTAATATAGCTATTTTCCTGTTTTTAAATATTTTTCAGACATTTTAATATTCTAGAAAAATTAACCCTTAAAAATACATACAAACATTTACTACTGGGGACATATATTTCCTTTTGTCTCAGTCTCTAATATGGCATTATCAGAAACCCCTTTTTTACTTGAAAGTTGTAAGTTTAGTTCATTATGAATTTTTTGCATCAACTTTTATTTTTAAAAATACTGCGTTAAAGTATTATTTGTCTCTACTACCGAGTTTTTTGGTACACCAGGGGAGTGAGTGCCTTGCTTGCTTGCCTGTCCCTGATAGAGGAGTGCTGGGTTTGCACCAGTGGGGCACCTGGTGGAAGGCACCTTTGCCAATGCAAAGGGCTGTAGTGTCCAGTGGAGCAGAGGACCTCAGGAGGAGAGGGTGGCACCCAAAGAATGCAGTGGTGATACCCAGGGGAATGGATGTGGCGAATGGATGCACAGTGCCCAGGTTGTTCTTGGGATGGGGGAGCAGAAGAAGAAGAGTGAAAAAAAAATCCACAGATGCCACAGTTAGTTGTCAAAATACTTGCCTTAAATGTTTGTCAAGATGCTTGCCAGAAAGGGGTGGGAAAAAAGCTTTGTAGGAAGCTGGGGTCTTGTATTAACAGGGTCCTGTATTAATAGGGATAAAAACCAACGAAACTTCATTACCCAAGATAGATATATTGAGAATATGTTTCTGAACTGGTCTGGAGGTGGGTGTGTGAGGGTACCCCCTTGGTCCCTTCTAGGACTCTTCTAGGTGCTATTCATGTGGTGTGGGCACAGCAGCACATCCTCTTCTCCAGCCACTCTGGCCTCAGCAGGACCTGCCCAGCTGTCTCTATCTGGCTCTCAAGGGGCCTGCTCTAGACTTGAGGCCGCAGGCACTGACCTTGCCCTGAACTTTTCCATCTCTCAGCTGGTCTCCATGGCTCTTAGCTCCACCCTCACGCTTGATTCATTCCTCTCTGTATAGTTCAGTGAGCTCGAATCATATTCAACCAAGCAGTTGTCAGGCCTGGGGGATGGGGGAATGAACTGGTTTCATTTAGTCTCAATTATTTGGAGGCAGGAATAAAGAACATTTGAATATAACCTTTCTTTAGCATTCTTATTTATATAGCTGATTGAGCTTGCTTCTTTATTTGTCAGAATCAGCTTGAAGTGAGTAAGATAATTTACTGTGTTTATTTGGATAGCTGCTATTCTTGCTGTAGCTGCAAAAATTTGTACTCTGAGCTAAGCTGGCCCACAAGGACAATCTTGTGTCTTCCTCCTGCTAATCTGTGTGATCTGGGAACTGACTTAGCAAAGAACAGCCAGGACGCATGGATTCTTTCCTCAACCAAATCAGTCAATGTGTGGCCTTGAAGACATCCATTTATCTTTCTGCATCTCACCTCCATCATCCTCAGAATATAAATGATCCCAGCTTCCTCCAACCAAATTTCCAGGGACACACAGGGTTGCATCAAATGCTGCCTCGCCGATGTCCTGACACACTGATGTGAGCCTGTTTTGCTCTGATAACATCTTCACATTCATATCAAAAATGTGTACAATTCCCTTTTTGGTTTATTCATTTGTTTGACTAATGGTAACGTTAAGTTATATAGTGAGGTGTTTTCCTTTTAAATTAAGCTCCTAGCTGGTTGTTGGAATAAGAAGATGATCTGATTACTGTGAATCTTAGGCAATTCTGGACTTTAGCTATAATAGACACACAGTGTTTTAGTTTACTGTGAAAATTAAAAGGCAGGGATTTTGCTATATTAGGCTAAAATATAATAAAACTTCACCATTTGTTCACAAGAAAATACCTTAGTTGACGTTGTTGGGTTGCAGTGTAATTAATTACTAAGATCTTCCACTTGCTGAATGCCTATGACAAGCCTGCCATTGAGCTAGGTCCTTTTAGTCCTCAAAACTAAACTATGAGATAGGTATTATTTTGTGAAAACAAAGGCTACATCGCTGGCTAATGGTGAAGCCAATATCCTCTCTTTTTGTCTATTAGTTTTAAAGATAAAAATAATTGAATAGATAGGCCACAGGATTTAAAATTTGTCTCCTGCTCACCTATGTTCACTACCCCTCCAGTTCCTGTCTCCAGAGGCAAACAATATTGTCAGTTACTTGTGCACTTATACACACGTAAGAAAATACTAAAAAATATTCCCTTTGCCCTTTTTCTGCACAAATGTCAACATGCCATTACACACTGCTCTATTTGCTCTTTACATAAGAACACATCCTGGAGGTATTTCTTATCAGTAAATAAAAAGTTTCCTCATTCCTGTTTAGGGGCATGCCTGTTTAGTGTCTTCACTTTGACCATTCCATAATTAATTTAACCTGTGCCCTACTGATTAGCATCTAGATTGTTTCCTAATTTGCTATTACATCAGTGCTGCAGGGAATGGTCTTTACACCTGTCTCTTTGCAGATGGGCACATATATCTGCAAAATAAATTCCTACAGATGAAATAGCAAGGTTGAAAGATATATGCAGCAGGAATTTCACAGATACTGCAAAATTTCCTTCCATTTGAGTTATCCCAATGTATAGTCTCGTGGCAGCATATTAGCCTCTTCGCCAACATACAATGTTATCAAGTTTTTTGATCTTTGCTAATCCAGTTGGTCAACACTGGTATGCCATTATAGTTTTAATTTACATTTATCATATTTTGAGAGAGGTTAAGCATTGTTTCATTTGTTTAAGAGCCATTTGTGTTGCATTTTCTGAAAATCCTGTTTACTTTCTTGTCCCTTTATTTTTAGGTTTTGGGCTTTTTGTTTTGGATTTGTAGGAGTATTTCTATGTTAGAAAAATTAGTTTTTGCAATTTAAATTAAAAATACTTACCTTAGTCTGCCGTTTCCTTGTGACTTTGTTAATGGTGATTCTTGTGCTGTAGAGGTGTTTTTATTTTTATGGAGCCTCTGGTTTGGGGCCATACTTAGTAAAGCCTCCCATGATTTCATCTTTGTATTTGGGTTTGTTTTTTATGCTGAAGTCTTTGTTCTAAAGGAAATTAATTTCAATGTCAGGTAGAGGGTAAGAGTCCACAGTTATTTATTTTTTTCCAGATGGAGCTAAGATGGGAACTGAGGTCTGGCTGTAAAGCTGCCTTTATGTCCATCACATCCTAAGGGCTGCTGTCGCTTTTCTGCCTCTACACTGATGGACTATGTCAGAACATCGACATGCTGTATTGATGATAATGGATGATATTTTCTTAGTTGTGCCAATATTACTCTTGAGGGAAGAAATGATGCCAGGATAAGTGAGGACACTGGACATGCATAGTGAATAAAATATTTCAATTTCAAAATGTAACAGCTAAGCATGTAGAAGTGGGAATCACCTGGAAAGAAGGGAACAGTGATGGGCAGAAGGTTGCCTCAAGCTACAGAGGGCCAGAGCTTTTTAAAAGGGGGGAGGTTGTGACACAATGTAGTAAAGTTAATTTACATAAACACAGTAGCTTTCATATGGCTTTGATGAAATCACACTTTGTAAGGGTCTCAGTTCTGTTCCTGATTTTTAGCCCCCGGGGTCTTTGTTGCTACTCCTATTCTGCTTTGACATAACTGGTGTATGATATCTTCATTAATTATCAAATTTTTCTAAACTAGCCACCAAAGGGTGGTGCGGTGAGCTACAAAAATGTCAAAATAACAAACTTCTATTTTACAACGTCGGCACTGGGGGATTGAAAGGCAGATGTGGCCTCACCGGATGCTCTTGTCATATTGGCAGCAAACTGCAAACAAGCTATAGCCGGGGGTGCAGCCACTCATGTGAGACTGTGAGACTGAGACAGGAGAGAAAGGAGAACACACAAGAGATTGATTCACAGAGGTTGGGCAAACTTGTGAAACTATGGAAGGGGAATTGCTTGAAAAATATTTTGGAATGACTCATGAGAAAAGAGGTTCGTGGCAAAATCAATAGTGTTATGAGATTGTAGAGAAATGCTTTAACTTCTTCACATCAACAAGTCACTTTAATGGTTTTTGGGATATACCCCAAACCATTTTTGTGTATTAATTTCTGGCTAAGAACCTGCAGCGTCCACAAGGGATGTTCTATTCAGTTTTCTAGCCCTGTGCATATCCTTAACAGTCTGTCAAAAACAAAGACGCCATGTTCTAAACTTCCTGGTTCAAAATGGTGCCTCCCAGCCTGAGACAAAGATGCAGAGAGACAGGCCCATGCCTGTCAAAATTGGGCCAGACTAAATTGTGCTGAGGTGAAGACTGCTGAATTCAGAGAAAATAAAGTGTTGAAAGCAATGAGCTCTTTCCTTACTCAACTCTCAGGGACAAGGGAAAATGAAAGAGAGATAAATAAATAAATAAATAGGATGGCAGGGGGAGTTACTTACAGCAGGGGGATGTTTTCCATCTAGAAGTTTCTGAAGATGGCAGTATCAGAGATGTGTCTTATGCTGCCAGGTGTGTGTGTTGGGCAATGCAAGTTGTTCCTTGGGAAACTTGAGACCACGTCTTACTTTCCTAAGGTCTACACATCGCATGGAGGAGGTATGAATGCATCTGCTAGGCTAAAGCTGGCTAAAGGTAAAGTGCCAGGGGATACCAGCAGCAGGGGCAAAACACATCATGGGGATGTGACTGTGCCCCCATCCAGGGATCAAGCAAAAGATGAAAACTGGAGACCCAGAAGGACAGTCAGCCCCAGGGAGCCTGTGAGCCAGGGAGCACTGCAGCTGGCTTCCATAATGACATTTGGGAATTCAGACTCTTCACCACTCCATGCCAATTTCTACACCTGTTCTACTCAACCTTGCTCAGGCTGTGCAGTTGTCATTACCTGCATTGGCATGAGCTGTCTCCATGGCAGAGTGAGGGGGCAGGAGGGTGTGGACCTCAGAGCCTAGTTTTGGTGTTTTATATGTGATCTCTTATGGAAGCCCACTTGGAGAGACTGATACTCTGTAATAAAATCGTGACATAAATTTTATAGCAAAGAGCATCACATAAAAAAACGGACTGGGAATCTCCAAGTTTGCTCCTGAGTCTAGCTTTTTGAGTGACCTTGGACTTTGTAAATCTCAGGTTTCTCTTCTGTAAACTAAGAGAATAGAAATACAAGATTTTAAAGGTTGATTTCAGCTCAGTTCTTAGATTCTAACTCTGGATCCTTGGTGATACGGTTTGGCTCTGTGTCCTCACCCAAATCTCACCTTGAATTGTAATAATCCCCTCATGTCAAAGGTGGGAGCAGGTGGAGATAACTGAATCATGGGAGTGGTTTCCCCCATGCTGTTCTTGTGATAGTGAGTCAGTTCTCATGAGATTTGATGGTTTTGTAAGCGTCTGGCATTTCCTCGGCTTGCACTCATTCTCTCTCCTGCCACCCTGTGAAGAGGACTCCCCAGCCATGCGGAACAGTGAGCCAATTAAACCTATTTTCTTTATAAATTACCCAGTCTTAGGTATTTCTTCATAGCAGCATGGGAACAAATAATACACTTAATTAAAATACTAATTTTATTTTTAAACTAATAATGTAATATATACACACAGAGAGTAGGAATGAGACATTTATCTCCTTTGAATGATCAACTTCACACCAGGAGCAACTTTTTCCTGAATATTTCCCAAATTTTGGGGCATAGATAGAGATATTGTCATATTGACATTTCATATCAGACATACAGAAATACTTCATTCTTTTTTCCCCTCGCTGTAGAATATTCTACTATGGAAATGTATCACAGTTTATTCATGCTACTAAATGAGAGACACTTGGAGAGTTTCCTAATATTTTGTTCTTACAAACAATATTGCAATTAATATTTTTAGGCACATGTGTGCATTTCTGTATCACATATTTCTAGAAATTAAATGATTAGCTCAAAGGTCATGTGCATTTGTAATTTTGACAGCTATTGCTAAATAGTCTTCCCAAGCAAGGAGCTGTATTGATTTACATCCCACTGAAAGCACATTCAAGCACTGGCTTCCTCCTTCCTGTTAACACTGAACTACCAAAGCTCTTGATATTGGCTAATCTGAAAAAATTTAATACTTTGTTCTTTTCATTTGCATTTACTTATTAGAGAAGTTAAACATCTTTTCAAACATTTCCTTCTCTCTGAACTTTGCTCCTTTTTTCTTTCTTGACTTGTTGCCATTGATTTATGAAAATTCTTAATAAGGAAACTAGTGCTTTGTTGTGACAAACATGCTAGCCCATATTTGTAAGACTGTAAATGCCACCCGCTTTTATTTTACTAATTTGTCTTTTGGTGTTAGCTATGGTATACAGTCATTATCACTTAATGATGAAGATATATTACAAGAAATATATTGTTAGGCAATTTTGTCATTGTGAGAACATCGTAGAATGTACCCACACAAACCTAGATGGCATAGCCTACCTCACACTTAGGCTACATGGTATGGCCTATTGCTCCTAGGCCACAAACCTGTAGAGCATGTTATTGTACTGAATACTGTAGGCAACTGTACACAATGGTAAGTATTTGTGTACCTAAACATATCCAGGCATAGAAAAGGTACAGTAGACTTTTTAATGATCGCCATTCTAACTGGTGTGAGATGGTATCTCATTGTGGTTTTGATTTGCATTTCTCTGATGGCCAGTGATGATGAGCATTTTTTCATGTGTCTGTTGGCTGTATGAATGTCTTCTTTTGAGAAATGTCTGTTCATATCCTTTGCCCACTTTTTGATGGGGTTGTTTGTTTTTTTCTTGTAAATTTGTTTGAGTTCTTTGTAGGTTCTGGATATTAGCCCTTTGTCAGATGAGTAGATTGCAAAAATTTTCTCCCATTCTGTAGGTTGCCTGTTCACTCTGATCAACAGGTGCTGGAGAGGATGTGGAGAAATAGGAACACTTTTACACTGTTGGTGGGATTGTAAACTAGTTCAACCATTATGGAAAACAGTATGGCGATTCCTCAAGGATCTAGAACTAGATGTACCATATGACCCAGCCATCCCATTACTGGGTATATACCCAAAGGATTATAAATTATGCTGCTATAAAGACACATGCACACGTATGTTTATTGCGGCACTATTCACAATAGCAAAGACTTGGAATCAACCCAAATGTCCATCAGTGACAGATTGGATTAAGAAAATGTGGCACATATACACCATGGAATACTATGCAGCCATCAAAAAGGATGAGTTTGTGTCCTTTGTAGGGACATGGATGCAGCTGGAAACCATCATTCTTAGCAAACTATCACAAGAACAGAAAAACAAACACCGCATGTTCTCACTCATAGGTGGGAACTGAACAATGAGATCACTCGGACTCAGGAAGGGGAACATCACACACCGGGGCCTATCATGGGGAGGGGGGAGGGGGGAAGGGGGAGGGGGGGGGGGGGGGAGGGATTGCATTGGGAGTTATACCTGATGTAAATGACGAGTTGATGGGTGCAGCACAGCAACAAGGCACAAGTATACATATGTAACAAACCTGCACGTTATGCACATGTACCCTATAACTTAAAGTATAATAATAATAAATAAATTAAAAAAAAAAAAAAAAAAGAAAAGGTACAGTAGAAATATGATATTACAATGCTTTAGTACCACTGTTGTATATGCAGTACGTTGTTCACTGAAATGTTATGTGGTACATGACTATATTCTGTGTTGCAGAAAATTATGTTTTATGGTGTCAAAATGATTATTATTTTTTCCTTTAAGTTTTGTGGGCTTTATGTATTTCCTAGAAAGGCTGTCTCCACACTAAGATTATAAAAGTAAATTCTCCCATATATTCTTCTAAGACTTTCACATTTTTACTTTTTACATTTCAATATTTGGGCCATCTAGAATTTATTTTAATGTAAACTGGGACTTAACTTTATTGTTTCCAAATGGGTAACCAGTTGTCCCAGCATTATTTATTAAATAACTATCCCATAGTTATTTAAATGAAGTGAGACACCACTTCATTTACTAAATCTCCCCATGGACTGAGGTCTTTTTGAAAAACTTTCTTCTCGGCCAGGAATAGTGGCTCATGCCTGTAATCCCAGCACTCTGGGAGGCTGAGGTGGGAAGATCACTTGAGGTCAGGAGTTCGAGACCAGCCTGACCAACAGGGTAAAACCTTGTCTCTACTAAAAACACAAAAAATTAGCCAGGTGTGGTGGTGGGTGCCTGTAATCCTGGATACTCGGGAGGCTCAGGCAGGAGAACTGCTTGAACCCAGGAGGCAGAGGTTGTAGTGAGCCAAGATGGCACCACTGCACTCCAGCTTGGACAACTGAATGAAAACAAAAACAAACAAACAAACAAACATCTTTATTTTCTTTTCCATTGTTCTGAAGGCCCATTCTTGTATTAGAACCAAACTGTTTCAATGACTGTTCCCTACATTGCTTCTATGCACCCCTGGGTTCTTAATATAGTCTGGACTAGAGATGAAAAAGCTGGAATCCATCTGAATTGATCCCACCACATTCATACCAGCCTGGATTTCATATATTTGAGATCAGGCTCGACAGAAAGGAGGGATATAATAGATTTTAATAGTTTCTGGTAGGGTGGCTACTAATGCTTGATTTCAGAGAAAAAGATCTGCTCTCAGGCTTGTACAATAGTCACAAAAGTAGCCTGTGGATCCTGAGGCCACCTGCTTAGAAACAGAAAGGGCAGCCTGTTTACCACAGAGAACTTTCTGGCAGTCTGTCTGGCCTGTATTTCTAGCATTCACTCTACTGGATGAAAAACCCTTACGGAGGCACAAAAGTTCGGACCTGGGAGGGCTGCATGTGCTAATATGTCTACTCCCTCCTCTGATATCTGTGACTTCTTTGAGTTTCCACACGGCCACAGTGACCTTGGATCACGGGAGCTCAGGCTCACTGATGGCCAGAATTTGATAAAATATTAGGACTGCTCAAAAATGCAGCTAGCTGGTAATGACTTCTACCAGCTTTAGGAAGTGATGGGCTAAACCCATTCCTAGCTTACTGCTACTAGAGTAGAAATTAGAATTTGCTGATTGAGGATTGGCCCAGTTCAATAATTCATTCCTTCCATAGTTCTCACAAACATTTACTGAGAACCAGTGTGAGTCAAATACTGTTAGGACAAATGTGTGTGCTTATTTGTCCCTTCCTCCTTTCTTTCCTTCTTCTTTCCTCTTTCCCTCCCTTTGCTCTTCTTCCCTCCTCCACTCCCCACCCCTCCCATAAGATAATTCATTTCTCTATTCCTATAGAATTCCATGAGTCTATGTGTGTGTGTTCCAGCCTTAATCCACTAAAGTCCCTCCTGTATTAAGAACCCAGGGGTGCATAGAAGCAATTCAGGGAACAATTCATCTATCCAACTCCCCAGCTCATCTGAGGACCTTAAATCTCTTAAACCCTCACCTCTCTGGTCTGTGGATGAGGCCATCAATACTTAATAATAAGTAACAAGCATATAAAATCACAGATGTTCAGATCAGGAAAGAACCTTCGGGATCACCAAGCCTAATTGGAGAAAGTGGTTAATTCATGTACACACAACTAGTTAGCAAGGCCAGGACATCCACCAGTTCCCAGCCCAGGGCTCACTTTCATCATAGTATACTTTCTCTTCAACTCCTGGAAACAAACACCATCTGCTTGCCTTCTTAGCATAGTAATTACTCAATTACTTAGTGTACCACATAATTGGGTAACTTTATTTTTTTTCCCCAAATGTCCTTTATATGAAATCTACAGGGAACTCCAGTATGTCAGATAAAAGCTGAACCATCTTATTGAGGTGTGGACTGGGGACTCAGAGCCCATAAGCCAGGCCTGGGAAGACCCAACACAACCCCTGGGACTCCTGCACTGTCCACAGTCCCTGGCCACCTTCAGCATCCTTAATTACTCAGCAGTCTCATCAACATACTGCCCCCACCCATCAACTCTATAATTTCTTTTATATCAAAGAACCTTTGGGTGGACACACTAGCAAATGGGTCTTTAATCTTGTTTTCCTTTGAGATTGTAAAGGTTTAGTCTGTACAGTTTCTAGGTGAACATAAAGAAGATCTCATCTCTGAGTCAAGAAGAATTAGTTTTTGGAGCTTAATGCATTTTAAACATTTTTCAAGTACCATTTGTTGAAGAAGCTGATCAAGAGATGGGGTTTTGTTTTCAGCTCTAGGGAAATTAACTTATCTACAAATGATCTGGTCTCAAAGCTACCAAAATCATGTAGACAGCCATTCTGCTAAACAACTTCCCCCTTCCCTTCTTATGAACCATCTAGAGCAGTAATGATGAGGAGGGGGCTGTTCTGTGGCCCTGACCACTAGCAATGTCCTAGGAACTCTGAAACCTAAGTGCAAAGAACTGCCTTCTGGGGGACCCTGGTGTCTAACTTTGCCATTCTCAGGTATCAGATTGAAGGCTTCCCATGCTTTGAGTCAACACACTGGGTATTCTCTTTGTTAGAAGTATCAAAAATGTCTATCTGAAAATTAAGATGCGCAATTGATGCCTGTAATCCCAGCACTTTGGGAGGCCGAGGTGGGCGGCTCACAAGGTCAGGAAATCGAGACCATCCTGGCTAACACGGTGAAATCCTGTCTCTACTAAAAATACAAAAAATTAGCTGGGCATGGTGGCAGGTGCCTGTAGTCCCAGCTACTCGGGAGGCTGAGGCAGGAGAATGGCGTGAACCTGGGAGGCGGAGCTTGCAGCGAGCCAAGGTCGCGCCACTGCACTCCAGCCTGGGTGACAGCGAGACTCCGTCTCAAAAAAAAAAAAAAAAAAAAAGATGCGCATTTTATTTGTTTGCATTCTAAATTAGATGAGTATGCCACACACACACACACACACACACACACACACACACACACACACACACACACCCCTTCATGAACTGCAGAGTATCATAAAGACATTTGTGGTTTTTGAGAATAGTTACAGAGAGAAAAGTGAAGTTGAGATTAGAATAGGGAGGTAGGTCAAGAAGAGAGGAGTGGCCTGTGTTTCTGCAGTGAAACTGTGGAGTGATAAAGGAAGCTGGCACCATGTCCCAGCCTTGGACGGGTATGTGGGTCTGTGAAAAGAGGGGCTGTTGAGAGGGGTCAGAGGACAAAGGGTGCTCAGGCCTCCCGTGGTTGGCAGGAGAAGCCTCAGGTGTCTGGAAAGGGAGGTGTTGTATCCCCGGGTATGCAAGGGCTTCTGACCTCAGCTGCAGCAGGCTGAGCACGTTAAACAGAGTCACCCATTCCTCTCCAACCTCAAGTGTCTTGAGCATCTTTGAGGTTAGAAATCAACATTACTTTTACTCGTGATTTCTCTTATTCACATAACTGATCCTCTGAGGTTACTTCTTTTGGCCTTGGCCTCCTGCCTGTAAACTAGACTTGCTTCAGACTGAACATTTCTCCACAGACTGGAAAGGCCTTTTTTTTCTACAAGGGCAATGCTTTTTATTATGTTCATAAAAACAGGCTTGCTTCTGGGCAAAGTAACCTGCAAAGGAATGCAAATGTGCCCTTTCCAAGGACACAGCCACAGATAAAAGGGCTTTTCAAAGTAAAAATTCCCTGGCTTCTCAGGGCCTTCTCCTCACTCCATTCCTGGCTGAGGCTGTATTCCGAATGAGTCTGGCAGGGCCTTGTCCCAAAAGGCCCACTGGTGGGCGGAAGTGGGTAAGAAATGTGGTAACAGGCTCTAGGGCCCATGGTGGGCATCAGGCAGTAAGTTCCAGTTGCACTTATCACAGTTACCCTTCTTCCCTACACATATCTGCCCTATACTCCTGCAGGAGCTCCCTAGGCAGGGACTGTATCCTGTTCAATTCAATGCTGGGCATTGAGGACATAGCTAAGACAGCAAGGACATGACTAAGACTACCTCCTTGTAACAAGGTGGGAAGGACATTTCATCATCCATAAAGATAACCCACAGCAAGATTTATCAGTGTCAAATGCATGGCTCAGGCCAAGTCCTAGGGGAGTGTGCAGTGGTCATTATGGGCTGGTCCGGAGGAGTCTATGAGACTATGGAGAGGCTAGGGATGGTGATCTGGCTTAGCAGTAGTGCCAGGAAGGACACAGGGTTTATTCTGAAATGGGGCCTCCTCTGCATATTTGGGAGCATATCCTTCCCAACAGCAACCTTCCCTGGCCTGAGCCTGCTTTCTTCTCAAACTCCTGGCCTCAAGCAATCCTCCTGCCTCAGCCTCCCGAGTAGCTGGGATTACAGGAGCGAACGAACCACTGTGTCCAGCTCTGCCTCCTCCTTGAAAGGCAATGGCTCTGGGCTCATCTGTTCCCATCTCTTCAGACTTTTGCCCCAAATCCCTCTTCCCTCTATCTTACATTGTTGACTCCACCCTCTCAACTGGCACCTTCTCATCAGCATAAACTCGACTAAGTCTCTCTCATCAGTTAAAAATGAACATACTAAAGCCTCTATCCTCTTTCAGTTACTACATTTCCCTCTTGTTTTAAGGTGTAGGTTTGATTATTATTCAGGTGTGGTGAGGCAAATAGCTCAGATGATGACTGCTATTGAAAAGATAGTTCATTACTCACAGATCCCAAGAGAAGGGGCCACACTATGCCATGCAGGGCCACATGGGGAAGCACCAGGGTTGGTCAAGAGGCAGAGTCGGGGAAAAAGTGGGTAGTAACCTTTATTATGATTTCAAAGGAAAGGAACAGATGAGAAAGGGGAAAGAGACATAGGATTGGCTTGTTTGAATAATTACAGTAGGCTCTGAGGTAAAGGGATTGTCTCTAACTATCTGATATCTGGCCCTGGGGTGATTAGGGCGGGGAAACAGTGGCCCTGAATGTGAGAGCCCCATAGAGAAAGTGGTGGGGTGTGGGCTCTGGACTGGTTGGTTTGCATTTGAAAGGCACTCCCATATGTGAGCCATTTACTATCTCTAAGAATTGGCAGTCTCTCCAGGGAAGCAAGTCAAAGCATGGAATGCAGAAACCAGAAGTCTTATTGCTTACAATCCCAACTTTAACTTCTGCACTTCCCACTCCCTCCTTAAATAATCCAGTGTTCATCCCTTTGAAATTGCTCTCCCCAATCAAAGGGTCGCTTTGCTGGTCTTACTTCCTCTGCTGTTTCAGCCCATGGTTTTAGGTGTTTAACCTCCTCATTGTTTCTGAAATGCGCTTCTTCCTTTGGCTGCCATGATACTGTGACTTCCATAATGCTGGTTTCCCTTCTGTCCCTCATGGTTCCTTCTCCATTTCAACCTTTTGTAAAGACTCCTCTTCCTCTGCCCATTTGTTGAATGTCAGCACTCCCAGACACCCATCTCTGCATTTGCACAATACAAGCATTGGAGTGACCCCAGGGTCATGCCTGTGGTGTCAGCTGGCATCTCTTCTCTGCAAGACCCCTACAGACCCCATCAGCCCTGCTCATTGGATATTTCCACTTCTGTCTCCCACCTCCCACACAACACGCCTTAAATTATAAACTCTGTCTTTTTCACACAAGCTGGTTGTAGTCCTACATCCTGCACTTCAGTGACTGCCATCTTCGACTCACCCTCTCTCTCTCTCTCTCACAAACACTGCTAACTCATAACTAAGTGCTGCAGCTTTTCCCTCCTGCATGTTGGCTGAAACTGTGTTGTGACTTCATGTCCTCTGCTAACACTTTCCTTCTGTCTCCCACTTGGATCACCACACAGAGGTTTCTAATTAGCCTGCTTACCCAGCGTCTCCCCTCTCTATGCTAACGTCAGAACGGCCATTCTCAAATGTGGGACATTGATGCAGTTGGTTTTGCATTTTAGAAAGATGACTCCCAATTAATTTGGGATAATGGCAGAATGCTTTGTGATAGCATTTCCTTCTGAGTCTGTAATCTGTGCCTCTCCCTCAGACTCACCTCCCATTACCTTGGCATTAGACCTTGTATAAAGTATCTGTCAATTCTGGAAGGAGCTTATCAGCATGACTTAAAATGCAGTCAGTTAGTTTAGCATCTTGTACAGATATCTGGAATGTTTCTTTGATCCTTGCCCCTAACAGTACATTATTTAGATTGTAATTCTACTGGCCTTGATGCTTTCAGTTAGCTTTGTTCAGGGATACCTATAATTTTTGCTCTGGCCAGAGACATCATTAAGTCTAAAGACCGTGGGCCTTACAACTGCTATTTCCTCTGCTTCCCTCTTTCAGCCAGGCCAACTCCTACTCCTTACCTGATTCAGTCCAGTGATGAGCTGTGTCAAGAAGACCTCCAAGATCAGCCCCCTCTATGCTCTCATAGTCCCCCCTGCTGATTCCTATTAAGGTATTTATTAGGCCATATTGAAATTTCCTGTTTTCTGTCTTTAATACAACTTTATGGCAAGACCAGTAGCATAATTTATGGAGCCCAGTGAAAAAATAAATTCAGGGTCCCTTGTTGAAAATTAGTTTCAAGACAACAACAGCAGAGCATTAAACCAAGCTGGAGGCCATAAAGTGACTGCAATCCCATGAAGCTGGCCCTACTTAGACGGCAAGGACTGTCATGTTCTCTGTTATATCCCCAGTGCCTGGCCTGGTGCCTTGTCCCTAGCAGGTATTCAATAACTACTTGCAGAATTTATGAATAGGTCAATATGTAGGCATCACAATTGGCTGCCCTCATCATTCAAGTTTTTAAAAAGTTGAGCGCATGGGTTGCAATAGTAGCATAATCTATTGATAAGGCACACAAAGAATGATAAACATATCAATTATCATCTTATATGTCAATAGGTTTAGCTTCTATTTTTAATAGACAGATGCTTGAAAAATAATAAAATCAATATCCAATTATGTGCTGTTGATAAAGAGCATATCAACAAAGTCACAGAGAAGATTAAAAACAAAAGAAAGGCCAGAAAGCATCAAGTGGACACAAAGAAAAAAGAAGGAGCACAAATCAGATGAAACAAAATTCAGGGAAAAACCCATTAAATAACATGGATGATTATGTTTCCAGTGATAAAAAGGAATAATACATAATTTAAAATATAATAGACTGAATAACAAAATTTACATATATAAAACAAAATCTGTTAGAAAAACAAAGAGAAATTTAAAAGAAATCATAATGGGGGACTTCAAAAGTTCTCTCACTCTGATTGACCAGACAAGTTAAAATAAGAACAGAAAGAAAGTGGATACTGTCAGCTTGATTGAAAATATATACCTATGAAAGAATGTATAAAATTCAATACCTCTGAAACAGAAAGGGCACTTTTCCCCCCAAATAAGCAAGGAAGATTTATAAAAATGAATCACATCCCAGCAGCCATAAACAAAGCCCCAAATAAATACTGTTCAGGCAAAATTCTCTGACTATTCAAGAGTCAGCACTAACAAACACACAAACATAAAAATTCAAACGACTTGCTCATTAGATCTCCATACCTGCCAAAAACAAAAATTCTTAACTCTTCTGCCAAAGAAGAAATAACAAATCTAATTATGCTGTTGAGTTTCCTGCAATTTTGTGTTCTTTTCACATGTAGGTGAGACTGCTCTTGGGAGCCTGAGGAAGGGAAGGGGGATGTGATTGTGCCAAGATTGTTTTGTTAACCTGGATATTCACTTTATTATTGTCATTTAAGCTATACAAATATATACTCTCTGGTATGTGATATGCTTTGGATCTGTGTCCCCACCCAAATCTCATATTCAGTTGTAATCCCCAGTGCTGGAGGTGGGGTCTGGTGGGAGGTGACTGGATCAAGGGGTAAAGTTCTCATAAATGGTTTAGTACCATTCCCCTTGGTAATTGATATGATTTGGTTGTGTCCCCACCCAAATCTCATCTTGAATTGTAATCCTTATAATCCCCACGTGTCTAGGGAGAGACCTAGTGGGAAGTGATTGGATCATGGGGGCAGTTTCCCCATGCTGTTCATGTGACAGTGAGTGAGTTCTCATGAAATCTGATGGTTTTATAAGGGGTTGTTGCCCCTTCCTGCCTCACTCTTCTCTCTCTGTTGCCATGTGAAGAAGGTCTTTGCTTCCCCTTCGCCTTCCACCATGATTGTAAGTTTCCTGAGGTCTCCCCAGCCATGTGGAGCTGTGAATCAATTAAACCTCTTTCCTTTATAAATTACCCAATCTTGGGTATTTCTTTAAAGCAGTGTGAGAATGGACTAATACAGTACTGTAAAGTGAGTGAGTTCTCATAAGATCTGGTTGTTTACAAGTGTGTGGCACCTCCCCACTCTCTCTCTCTCAGTTCTGCTCTTGCCAGTAAGACACCTGCTGCAGCTTTGCCTTCCGCCATGAGTAAAAGCTCCCTGAGGCCTCCCCAGAAACAGATGCCACCATGCTTCCTGTACAGCCTGCAGAACCATGAGCCAATTAAACTTCTTTTCTTTATAAATTACCCAGTCTCAAGTATTTCTTTATAGCAATGCAAGTATGGACTAATACAGTATGTAGAACATATTTCACAACTTAAAAATTTTACTTTAGAGTAGAAAAATATTAACCACAATTTAGTAGATGGCTCAGCTGGGAAGCATTTATACAGACATAATAGCATTTATACAGATATAATAATAGAAATATGGCTTTACTGAAAGGTATGGGAATGGGAAGGGAGGGAGGATGAGGTGGAAGAAGCTAAATTGTCCTGTTCCATGATGAGAAGTAATAGATGATGCCTAAAATTGAATAATTAACAAGGAACAATATAGGCAACCTACACAGATATACATCCTGCACCTACATAGAGGAAAATGTTGTCATGAAAATCAGTGAAACAGTTACAAATGGTTTTGAGGGGTAGGGTAGGGCTTAGGGAAGAGGGATGAAAAAAAGAGAAAATGAAAAAAAGTTGAAAGACTTTTTTTTTAAAAAACAAGTCTTGACTCCTTAAACACTGCAAATATATCTTTAGTAAAAGTAACAATGTAAAAATAAAGCACAGTATAAGTTGTCTTATTGTCAAGAACAATATGCGCATTCAGGACAAGTTTAGAAACTAATATTATAAGACCGTCTCTTTGTGTCTTGGATTAAAAATCTCAGTGACAGAATTATTTATGTTTAGATTAAAAATAACTCAGATGGAAGTACACCTGCTGTGCCAGGAAAACTGTGTTACATGACTCAGAATAGGTCTGATGATGATAAGAATGTTGACACTGAAGATACAAACCAAGAGTCTGAGTAAAACTGGTTCATGAAATGAGAAAAGAAAAATGACAATAGTTCCCCGTTAGTATATCACTATACATAATGAGTGACTTTAGAAGTGTGCCTGTTACGATATTAGTAGGTTGATATAGTAAGTAGACACTGATGACTTCATCTATACCTCTAAAAGTTTAGGTATCAAAGATAGACATAAGAATTCTACTTTTGTTCATCTTCTCACTGAAAAAATGGAGAATATTATTTGGGGTGACTTTAAGTTCTAGCAAAAATGATCTATGTTTTGGGTTTTTGGAAGTTTTTTCTACTGGAAGTTTTTTCTAAGTATGACACTAAAGTAGGAACCATAAAATAAATATTGAGATATATTATCACACTAAAATGTAAAACTACCAGATACATGGTATTTAAAAAATGACAATACCTAGAAGTGGCCACTATGTAGCCCAACAGGTACTCTCCTGCACATGGGGTTTGAACTGATTTGCTCTTTCAGGAGACAGACTTGGTGGTATGCATCAAGAATCCAGTCAAAGTACTTACAGGTATTTAGACTTATGTACAAAGATGTGCACAAGGCAGTTCTTCACAGTGAGTCATAAAAGTAGTTACAAAATTATATATTTAACAATAGGATATTGCTTAATAAAGCTTAAAGCATAACTTTGCCATATTGATGGCATACTGTAAACATTCTAGAAATTTTTTTACATAAAAAGATTGCCCTGTAGGAAAGGTTACAAGATAATTCCTGGCAATTAATAACCCAATTTTATATCAACATATTCTTCTTGGTGTTTTCCTAATTTATTACCTGCTCTTCTGTGGCCAGAGTTTTTTTTTTTTTTTTTTTTTTTTAAAGGAGTTTTGCTCTTGTTGCCCAGGCTGGAGTGCAATGGCACGATCTCAGCTCACTGCAACCTTCACCTCCTGGGTTCAAGTGATTCTCCTGTCTCAGCCTCCCAAGAAGTTGGGATTACAGGTGCATGCCACCACGCCCGGCTGTTTTTTGTATTTTTAGTAGGGACAGGGTTTCTCCATGTTGGTCAGACTGGTCTCGAGCTCCTGACCTCAGGTGATCTGCCCGCCTCGGCCTCCCAAAGTGCTGGGATTACAGGCGTGAGCCACCGTGCCCAGTTCTGTGGCCAGAGTTTATCTTCACAATACAAACAAAAAATATTCATGCCCTTTCTGACCCCAAGGTTCCCAAGATTCTGAGTGTGTACATTAGATGAAGTTCACAGGCATTCTGCCATTTCATCTGGGTCTTTAAGAGTATGTATGAGAGTTCTTGAGGCAGGCAGTGGGGCAAGGGTGCCCAGGCAGAGAAAAGGCTATCTTAAAAAGCTTGGTGTGCTTGAAGTACATGCAGGGAGGAGGGTAGAAAGCATGCAGGAACCATTGCTGTGAAAAGCATGCATACTAGGTGGGCACATTGTGGGAGGAGGTTTGATAGGCAAGCTGGAGCCAGGTGCTGAAGGCCTTGAATGTGATGTTCAGGGGTTGATGGAGAATCCTGAAAAGTTTTAGGGCAGGAAGATGACAATAGTGGTGATATACTGCAGGTGTCTGTATGTCACCTCAAGTGACACTGCTTTTCAGTCTTCTGCTTGTGACACATTATTCGGTCAAGACCATCATTGAAAACAAACAACCTAAATAGAATAGAAATACCTGAGTGCTTGGCCTGTAGAAGGGGTTAGTACTGTTTTGTAAAAATTTTGCTTTTCTGTACAATTTTGTTTGTAGGAGTGTGTAGGTATCTGTCTCTTAGATTGTGAGAGTAAATAGAACTTCTTAATGTGGGTCAAAATAAGTTTGCAATCCATTGCTGAATCCCCTGTCAGGCCTCCCCCAGCACCATTCTTCTCCAGGGTGTACATGCCTAACTCTGAGATACCAGAGGTGACCCTCCTGGCTACTAGAGAGAAATAACATCTTGTACCACTTCTATAACCCGACATTGTTGCCGCAGTTTCCTAGGGACATCCTCATCTGTCCCAAATGCCACTACTGGAACTAGAAGTCAAGGATTGGGCTTCCACTTGAATAAGGCAAATTAAACCCACACATTTACCTCTGCTCTCTCCTAAATCTCATTAAAATACAAAAAAAATACAAAAGTCAAAAATCCTATGGGGCCACAGCAATAACACTTGGGAAGCTGGAAAGCAGGTGGAGCATAAGTAAATGACTCAACGCCTTGGAGAAGCTAAATCCTGATGCTGCAGTGGGAAGCCTGATTCATACATCAGAGCCCCATCAAGGCTCAGGAATTACAACCATCAGTTACCTTTGGAAGTGAGAATGCAGGCAGATGAAATAGTTAGACATCCAGGTCCCCTTTTATACTGTGCTTAGCCAGGATACTTCCCTCATTCATCTCAGCAGAAGACTTGAGGTTTACTCCTTAGAAAGGTTAGCATAGAGGGACTCTGAGACCAGGGCTCCAGGCACATCAAGGGCAGGGGCACCCACAGGAAACATATTAGTGAGTGCTGGGCTTGGCCTTGGCCCCCATCTGTCACTGGGCTCCCCTGAACTATCAGACCTATATCTCCAGTAGGAGACTGGAGCATTCCTTTCTGGGGAAACTGACCAACTTAAAGAAAAAGACCTACGGACAGTTCTCCCAATAAAACAGTCCAGTCAGATCATCCTAGGCTGAAGACAACCAGTCAATAAGACCTACTGAGAGCCACTAACCTCAGATCGGCTTTCAGTGCATCACTCTTAAAGGTAAACTGCCAGTTCTGGGTCATGGGATTGTTGAGCAAAGTTGCTATCGTTAAAGATAAATACCAACACAAACAGAATAAAGAAAGTTGAAGGAGAAAAAAACTTCAAAAATGATTAATAAGAGAATATATTGCAGGTGTGAAGCAACAGCATTACATAGTAAAGGTAATAAACAAAAATAACTCTCAGAAATAAATTATTATGTAAATTAAACACTTGATAGGACTGATGATGAAATTGAGGATATTTTCCAGGAAACAGGACAAAGAGAGGAAAAAAGAAGAAAAAAGAAAACTAGAGAATTAATCTGAGAGGTCTAATATCTTTACTTCAGAAGAAACAAAGAAAATGGAGGAAAGAAAATAACCAAAGACGTAATTCAAGAAAGTTTCTCAAGCCTGAAAAAGGTATCCAAAATGAAATGATTCTCTAAGAGCTCAAGTACAGTGGCAGAAATAAAGACCCAAAGGAAAACACATTGGTGAAGTTTTATAATACTGAGACCAAAGGAAAGAGCCTAGAAACTTTCAAAGAGGGGAAAAAGCCACATAGAAAGGATCAAATATCAGAATGACTCAACAGCAACACCAGAAAGCTGCTTTTTATGATTATAATAAAAAACACTGAAAATTGATCTAACAAAGATTATATTGTAGATCTACTGGGAGAACAGAGGAAAGGCGGATATGTATGTGTTGAGGGGGTTGGAGGTGTTGAAAACAAAACCTTTTCATAGAAGAAAATAAAGATATAAACTCTAAAAACAAAAAGGGTAAGCGTATTATTTAGAAATTTGGAGGTAAATACTGAAAGAAAGCTAAAAGTTGAAAGTGGTGTGTAAGGAGCACAGATGGGGTGGAGTGGGGCAAGGGGCTGTTTTTTCTTTTCAGTAAGTCAAGAGAATTATTTGATGTTTTAAAGTCTATATATTCATGACTTGGATTAAAATAAAATTAAATAAATAAGAAAAAGATCCAAAGACTTCATTTTTAGCTTCAGGACCCTAAGAAATCTCTTAATGTCCCTCCTGGGTGATGGATATAGTATCATGCTGTGGCATCTTTGTCAAATCCATGCTTACACTGTGAAATTTCCTAGAACATACATGTCTCATCAGTTGCTGCTCAAAAAACACGTATGTTGGGTTAGCCTGGAGTAAGTCAAAGTTCTTAAACTCACATGTGACTTTCCCACTCCCTGCTGGAATAAACTAAGAATTTCAGTCCCAGTCTCAGAGATACCACATCTGCAGCAAAGGCAGCCACAGCTACAACCCTCACCACATCAGGTTTCTATTTTATCAATAAAAGAATAAAATTCTACCTGTTTTTGTAAAGCAGTCAATAAAGAAAGGAGAAATACTTTTTCTATCCATATTGTTGAAATAGAGCCAATGGTTTAAAATGCTCTTCCTTTATGATTTATTTCTTAATGTTTGCACAGATATTCATATGCAAAATGCTAAAAAATGTACAAAATATGACAAAATTGACTTAGTTCTGTTGCAAAACATCAATGAAAACAATCAGGCAATGTATAATAAAGGATTATAGTACATAATCAATAACAGCAAATTGTGAAATAAAGGACAAGTCAACGTTGCTTAATTATTAAAATTACCGTAACTGGTGGTTTTCTTTCTGCCAAGCTCTTCTACTCAGATTTAGCTCACGTGTCTCGAAAAATAATTAAATGCCAGGACACAGGGGACAGAGCTCCAAAATCTTCACTCCATGTCCTCATGGCCAGAAAAGCCCAGACAGAGGATAAGCCAGGTAGCCTTCTTAAAAAAAGACACAAGGCTCTGGGTAGACAGCAATACCAGAATGAAGGAACAGCACAGTGCTACTGCTCGTTTCTATTACCAGCTTCAGAAGGGAGGTGACGGAGAGCTGTGAAATCTCAGACAACCAACGCTGAGAAAAACCCATCAACACATGTGCAACAGGGAGGGAGAGGCACCAAAGCTCATTTAAAGCTGCCCAGTTTAATACAACTTTGTAGGGGAAATGTTACATGAATTTTTACTTTTTTTTCCCCTACTTTCTTGCTTTGTAAATTTAAGATATGGAAAAACCAAAGACATGGTTTTATCATGTGCTTTCTTGCCAGTCACAGACTATGAGGTTTGCTTTAGCTAAATGTTCTTAACACAAACATGCTTCAAATAGCAGCAAGAGACTGGACAGAGGGAAGGGAATAATTGGAAGAGAAATCTCAGGGGATCTTTCTCTGGGCAGGGCAAATGAGTACACTCCCTGTGGTACAAGAAAAGCACAAGAGTGTGTGTATATATATGTTTGGCCCCATTCATGTTGACTCCAGTGCACATGTAAACATATACTATGATGGAGAGTATGTGACCACTCCCTAGCCCTGTGGCCACAGGCAAATTATTTTGCTACTATGAACCTCAGTATCTTTATTTATACAAATGGCTATCATCCTCACCTTCACCCTGGTTTCATAAATTTGTTGAAAGGAACTAAAGACATCATGCTCATACTCCACCAAATTACAATGCTTTGCATATTATAGTGCTCAAATATTAGTGCCCTCTCATCTGCAAAGTACTATTATTAATAAGCATAGCATTTTTCTCAGACCACATAAATTATGAAGAAACTATCTTGGACTGGGAAGAAACACATTATTATTTTTTTTTGTAAACCCAGTCACTTTCTTGAAATGTGCCTCCTGCAACACCCATCCTCTTCTGATGTGGGTCCCCCTCCCTTCTACATAGGCAGGGCAAAATCAGATGGTCACCAGAAGGAAAGTTCTAAAGGAAAAGCTGGTTAATTGTCCAGCGCACTTCCAAATGCCAGTTCTCAGCTGGGCCAATCTGTTTTCTATCCAAACCAGATACTTTTCAGATAAAATTTCATTCTGGTGCTGAATGAAACAAACATGAGATCTTGACTTGAAATTCCTAATTAAATGTACACACACACACACACACACACACACACCCTCTTAATATATGCCTGCAGATAGCTGTTTGTTTTGCATTTTTGGAAATGACTGTAAAATGTCAATAATAATCCCATATATTTCTATAGGTCATTTTACCTCTGATCTGTAAGAAGATACACACACACACACACACACACACACACACACACACACACACACACTCTGAGAGAAACAGAGAGAGATACACACATCCAGAAGAGAAGGGGACAGAATATTTGATCACAAAAATTGAGAAAGAGAAGGGAACAGAATATTTGATCAGGAAGAATGCATATACCTTTATTGTGAAGAGGTTGGCAGCACTAGCTTCCCTCTGTGAATATGCATGCATGATTCAGAATATTCATGAAGACCCAGGGCACTTTGCTTACAGTGCAACACTGTTTATGTAGAACTTAGATAGAAAAGGATCTGCAGATAAACAGAGAGTGTTAGGAGGGGAGAAAAAAAATCAGTCCTTTTTTTGCCCACTGCCAACTACCCACAGCCGCTACCAAAGGGTCCCTCTTTTCCAGACAAATGCACACATGCAAAATTCTGCTCACACTTTTATGGAATGTATTGCATTACAAATGGGTTCGTACCACATATGCAGGCTATACATAAACACTTTGAAAAGGTGCATGCCTCATTCATTTTCAGGCAAAAATCAATGACCTTACTTTTTAAAAAATGGAAAGCAATTTATATTTAGCAAATAAAACACAAACAATGCACTTCTACTTAAGTATACATATCAAAAAGGCTGCTGTTGTTTGACTTAAAAAATAAGTTGAAATCACGGAGTGGTCTCTGATGGGGCCCAGCACAGGTCATCCAACCTGCTAATCCATTTTGAATTTCATTTTGATAGTGAAAGTGCTAATAACTCTGATTTAAAAGGGAGTGCAGTACTAAACTCAGATCAGAGTGTCCAGGGTTGCTTTGACATAGAGGAGCAGAAGAGGAACACCAGCTCTTTCTAACACTCTTCCAGCTGAATTCCTGTGGCAACACTTCATTCTCTTTAAGTCACTGAGCTCATCTTCCACCCCTGTTGTTCATACTGTCAATGGAGGGTCACGAGTACCCCTTCCAGTGTCCAAATAGTTCCAACAGGCAAGACCACCAAATGGGTTCTGCAGCATTTCCATGCCTCTGCAGACTTCTGTCTACAGGGACACAGGAGGCTCTGAGCTCCGGTACCACCCTGTGGGACACTTCCTCAGGAATGGAAATCGTGCACATTTGTTCTCAATCCCCACCTTCAGAGTGGGAGCCTGGCCAAAGATCTCGTGTGTGTAGGTGGTGGCGGGTGGGGGGGGGGAGGTTGTTTTTTATTTTAACATTACCCACCATGGTGGACTTTAGAGCTCTGAATAGAAAGATCTACTCCATCTGTATATAGCCAAAAATATCTCCCAAGAGAAGCCTTGAATAAATTGCTTTGAGAGGGGACTTTTTTTTTTTCCTACTAAAATTGAAAACACTGACCAAGATTCAACCGAGTACCTTAGAACCCACTCTTTGGAAAGCCCACAGATTTTTGAACTCTTTTGAGGGCACTGTAGGTCAGAGGATAACATACCTGGAGCCAACATACCTGGATATGAATCCCGACTCTTTGACTTCCTTTCTGTGAGACCATGGGCAAGTTACTTGATCTCTCTTTCCTTAGTTTCTGCCTTTGTAAAATGGGTAAAGTATATCTGCCTTCTGGAGTTGTTGTGAGGGTAGGTGAGTGCTTAGAACAGTACAGGAATCAGCTCTCAATAATTTTAGCTGTTATGCAGAAAAGTAATTAATTTCCTATTCCCATAAGCTTTTCTTCTTTTGGTCGTGGTTGGTTTTCTTTGCAAAGGCAGTGAGTCAAGGTCTAGGCCTCACTGAGGAAGTCAAAAGCCTCCATGGCAACGGAGGAGCCTTTTACTGAGTTGTTGGCAGGGCTGCTGATAGCCAGGCAGGCTGATGCAGAAGGCGAGGAGTGAGGACGATGGGTGGAGCGTTTTGCTTCACCCAAACAGTAAACCAGGGACTTTGCCAAGCAGCACAAGCTTTGCCAAGCTACATCTCAGAGTGCCCAGATTTTTCTTACAGTTGTTATTTTGCCTGGTAAAGAAAGTTTTCATTATTTCAAAGATGCCGATGCCTTTTCTCAATGCCACATTGTGATCTACACTCTCAGCCCTGCTGCTCTGAGATGGGGGCTCTGGGGAATCCGCCAGGCTAGACCCTACTGCTTAGGCTGCTCTCATAGCAGCTCCCCTGGGGGCTGCTCCAGATGTCCCACCACAGAGTCCTCCTGGTGAGATCATGCAGGAATTCTGGCCTGGGACAACCATTCCTGTATCCAGAGCAGAAACAGACCCACTAAAAATGATCTTTTACTTCTTTGGTCATTTTGCTGTGGTTGCGGGGAGTCAAACTCATGAACTCAACATTACCTGCACACACAGGTTCCCGCATTGATTTGTAAGGCTCCCTTTGCCATATGCTAAATTTGACTTTATCCTCACAGCATCTCCCTTATTACACAGTGAGGATTCAGGATGTGTGAGATGCTTCAAATGAGAAGAGAGACACGAGAAAATACTGTCCTACAGGTTCAGAGAGTCGGGTTTCATCCCCACTGCTGTCACAGTGGCTGTGTGACCATGCCCAGGTCACCCCTTTTTTGACTACAGCCCTCTCACCTGAGGCACTCTGTGAGAGCGTGAGACTGCTCCTTGAGGATGAAACACTGGTTTAGGATTTGGCTGC
Organism: Macaca thibetana thibetana; assembly: GCF_024542745.1. Taxonomy (NCBI): domain Eukaryota; kingdom Metazoa; phylum Chordata; class Mammalia; order Primates; family Cercopithecidae; genus Macaca; species Macaca thibetana. The sequence goes on along the minus strand of NC_065579.1, from coordinate 94,277,991 downwards.
CATCTGGGGTGTATCTAGAGGTAGAATGGCTTGAGAAAACCTATGAAAGCCAACCTTTGAAGGGACAGCAGTCACAGACATGGTTGGAAGGCCAGGGTTGGAGGTGTGGGTGCTGGAGTCTGGGGGAGGGGGATGGTGGAGTGTTATGGTATGGAGTGTGAGCAGGGAGTGTGCGTGAGAGTGAGAGAGATTGGGTATATCATGTATGTGTATGTGAGAGAAATGGGAATGTGTGTGTGAGAAA